>NC_134543.1:48837802-49140659 GCF_050624435.1 Tenrec ecaudatus
TCTCAAGCTGCCCTTTGAAGTGTTTCTAGTCAGCTCGTTGACTTCAACATTTCTTCAATACCTGCTTTCGTTACTCTGTGTTCAAAAGAACGTTGCAGTGCCTCTTCTGACATCCAATATGGTCCTTAACTTCCTTGTCTTTTTTAATGACCTTTGTTTTCTTCATGTTTGATGTCATCCCATAGTGTGTCACGTTTTTGGTCCTTAATCTTTAGTGTCTCACCTCTGTTCTAGAGGTGTTCTCAAAGTTTAGGTGGGATGTACTGAAGGTCATAGTTTGGCTCACGTGGAGTTGTTTTCATTTACTTTAACTTCAACCTGAATTTACAGATGAGCGACAGATGGCCCTGGCCTCATTTTCACTGATGATATTTTCCTCCTTCACTATCGCCCCCAAAGAACTCAAACTCACTCCCTTCCTATCCTTTCTAACTCATAAGCACCCTGGTGGGGCAGTGCTTATGCACTGGGCTGATAACCACAAGGTCAGCAGCTCAAATCCATCTGCTGCTCCTGGAGAGAAAGATGAGGCTTCGACGCCCATAGAGAATGAAAGTCTCAGAAACCCAAAGGGCCAGTTCTTCTCTCCCCTACTGGCTCCCTGTGGGTCTTCTCCCACAAACATCCTCAGATGGATCCTTGGGCTTCCCTCTTACAAGGTCCATGGGTACACTTGCCATTTGTGTTATTGGAAAGTGGTATTTGCAGTGAAAAGTCCGTTTTGTTAGGCTGGTAGTTGCTCTAAGTTGGTTCTGACTCATAGCGACCTTGTGTACAACAAAGTGAAACACTGCTTGATCCTGTGTCATCCTTACAATTGTTTCCTCGTTGGACCCCATTGATGCAACTGCTGGGTCAACCCAGCTTGTCCAAGCGGTGCCTCTTATTTGGGTGCCCTACTCCTTCCCCATGCATGAAGAATTTGTTGGCATCCCCAAATTCTATCATGCGATCTCCAGTTTGGTTTCTACCACCAAGGCCATATTTTCTGATTATTGTCCCTTCCTTTTTGTTTCCAATTGCCAATAATTATCAATATGTCTTGATTGCATGTTTGAGCCACTTTAGAATGAAGAAGTTGGTAGAATTCTTCAATTTAGTCATCATTTTCTTACTTGATAGATGAGTAAATTTGAATAATAGTTGTATTAACTGAACTTCCTTGCACACATATATTATCATGTCACAGACAGATAGACCTCAAACTGTTCTGTGTGATGACAAACAACGTGACGCGATTCCTCTTGAATTTGTCTTTCCGGGCATAGTAAGCCATTTGATTGCCTGATTAAAAATAGCCATTATCACTCCATTTCAACTCACTAATATCTAGGATATTAGTCTTTATGCATTCCTCCTCATTTTTGATGATTCCCAATTTCCCTAAATTCATACTACGTATATTCCAATGTATGGATGCTTGAAGCTGGTTTTTCTCATCTCAAGTTGTGGCTTATCAAGGCCTTCTAAAGGTCCCGAACCTTTATTCCATCCACACCATTAGATCAACTCTACTTTCAGGAGCCAACCCCCCTTCAGTCATCTGTCTGTTGTCCAACCTGAGGGGCGCCTCCTCCAGCACTATCTCGGGTAACATTCCACGGCTGTTCGCAAGGTTTTCCTTAAGAGTTCATCCCTCAAAAGCGGACAGATTCTTCTTCTTCGTAGTCTCTGCTCAGCCTGGAAGCTCCACTAAAACCCTTTCACCTTGAGTGACCCCGCTGGCATTTGAAATACCAGTGACATCGCTTCCAGCGTCCTAGCAGCACACGAGCCACCACAGCCCCACAAACTGACCAGCACGTGCTGGAACTATATGATTAGCTTAAAATATAAGATGCACAATCTAAAACATCATATGTACACATAACAAATACACATGTCCTATATATAAGCTGATGGACATTTTCTATTTGAATAAAAACAAATGGTTGTGTATGCATCCAGCCACCACACTGGAGGAAGGGACATTTGGGGGCTCTCTCTGTGGGCCTACAGTCTCTGGTTATGGCCAGAATCAATCTGTCATCTGCTGCAAGTCAAAGACAGATATAAGCATAAGGACAGGAAAATGACAAATGTTATTATGCTTGTTACTATGATTAAACCATTAAGGTGCATCAAGCATCTCATCATGTTAACAAGTCAGTGAAAGACTATAGTCCCTCCCCTGTTATTTTCTTCAATGTACTTCGCGGGAAGCAGTAAGCAGCTCAGAGAGGCCGACAACAACAAACAGCTCACTCCCATCGAGTCCCGTCCCGTGGAGAACTGCAGATTGGGGCCGTACAGGCAGCCCCACGGCACGGAGTGAGTCTTTCTGTTTAAGTTACAGTTCACCTACCTTTGGGGTCACTATGAGATGCCTAGAAATAGTTTAACTTTTCACAGAAGACTCACCCCACACCGGTTGTATTGCTGTACGTGCAGGCCCCTATCTGTAGGGTGGTCTGTCACCCCCACAGGGCCCACAAGCCCCTTGACACTGGTTCCCTCTAGTCCCAAAGGATGGAGTAGAGTTTCAATCATCTTACCCGCACTATCCACACCCCTAGGAGCAACAGTTTAAAGTGGTCCAATAGGGAAGGCCTGTCTTATCTAAGCTGGGAGCAGGGGCTGGGGGCAAAAAAAGGTCAAATGCTGGTACCGCTTAGATCAGAAGAGAAAGACCAAAAGTCAAGCCAACGGGAGAAACAAGCTTTTTTTTTTAGATGAAATTGCAGAGTGGGGGCATTTGAGTGAGGAGTGGGGAGACTACTCTGGGGTTGAAATGTCTCAACTTAGCCCAACTCCCCCAACACACCACGATTCCCTCCAGGGCTGACAGCAAGAAGAACAGAGCAGCCAAGTCCAGTGGAAATCCCAAATCAGAGGGCAGGAGAACACCCTAGTGCTCTTTGGGTCCTGGCCGGCTTGTGAGATGTGAGGTGCTAGAAGAAAAGAGAGGGGTGGAGGGAGTTGGCCCCAGGACACCTGTCTCCTGCATGAGTGTGTTAGGTGGATCTTCCCACTTGTGCTGCAAGAGGACAGCTATGTGTGGTGTTGCTACTGGCTGCTTCAACCTTTGTTCCTCCTTGACTCTCATGTCTGACTCTTCAGTAATGCCCCTTCCACCACCGCATCACCCACCTCAAGGAACACACACTACCATTACATGTCATTTTTGGCTGGAGGAAATGGGAAATTGGGGTTCTGAGGACCACCCCTGTTTCTTTTGTGAAATAAGACACAGGGTTTGCCAAGCAATGAAAACTGATGTGGTCAGGAAATGTATAACCACCAAAGTAACCCCAAGGACACTGTTTCCGTTGCTAACAGTCTTACTCGTAATTCACATATCATATAACTCAATAATTCATCCCCATAAACATAGAGTTGTACAATCATCACCACAATCAGCTTTAGAACGTTTTCTTCAATCTTGCACTCATTGTTATGAGCTCCCCATTTCCCCAACCTCCCCTGCCACACCCCCAAGGAAACATTAATCCAGCTACTGTCTCTGTAGATTTACTTATCCTGAATGTCATACACAGAAAAACATCAAAAACAAACACACAAGCAACAACGTTAACAAGAAGAACAAAGTAAAACATAAAATCTCGATAGAAAAGAAAGCAAGAAATACGAAAAAGTGGAACAATTTTTAATGGATCCTATTTTAAATGGAACCATTTTAAAATGGAAAATCAAATGATAGGATGTTAAATTTTAATCTAAGTGCATCTGCAACAATCCACTTCTCAATGTGGTCTGCATTTAAAATGAGTCGCTAGAGAGATCAAATGACATTACATTTCGAGCTAAGACGGTAATAATCAGCTTTACAATCCTCTCTGTCTGATAACAGGGGCATTCATAACCCTCAACTATGATCCCAGTGGAGTCCCTAGAGGCTCAATTCGTGTGTGGACCCTGCAAATGGGTTTCAAGCTTCCGCTGTCATCCAAAGCCTTCTACAAACCAGGTGTTCACAATTTAAGCTCTAATGGAATTTCTTCCTTTAGATTTGGGTTCTATTATTTACAATCCTTGGATCACACAGGCTTGTGTGTTTCTTCCATGTGGGCTTAATTGATGCCTCGCTTAGATGGCTGTTTGTTTGAAGACAAGACTTTAAGACCCCAGACACTATTATTTTTTATAGCCGGCACCATCTAGTTTCATCATCACACTTTGCTGTAGCACTGTTATCTTCAGCAATCTTTTTATGAGGTTGAGCATCAAGAAGGACCATGTTATAAGAACTAATTATTCTTAGATGTTAGCTAAGATTAAGTGCAAGCTCCAAATCCATTGGTGTATCTATGGTTTATGTATGTCTCTGGTTCACCTTAGAGACAACATTGTCATTTTATGCTACAGAACATGATCAATTATCCCCCTGGGGTATTACTCCCACTGCCATCAAGTCAATGTTGAGTTACAGTAACCCTATAGGGCAGAGTAGAACTGCCTCTGTGAGTCTCTGAGCCTGCAAATCTTCACAGGAGTAGAAAGTCTCATTCTTCCCCTGTGGAGCTGGCTGGTGGTTTTGAACTGCTGACCTTACAGCTAGCAGTCCAACCGCTAGCATAACCGCTGTGCATTGATAGTGTCATTAGTTTGGCCAATGGTATAGAATTTGAAACATGGTTGAGAAAAGGAAATTATATGAGTATAGGCCAGCAATGTACCATACATAATACATGGATTGTTAAATTGTACAGATTAAACTCTGAAGTGACTGGACACTATTTACAATGGGGTTGGTAATAGGATAAATCTTCCATTAATAATCATTCAACAGCAGAACCATGCCTGATTAATACATATCATAAGGAAGTAAAGAGGGTATAAAAATAGTAGAGTATATGCTCAGTCTGGGCCACCAGTCATTTGGTTCCCTCGAAGCTAGAGATTTGAACCCAAATCCAATACCAAGGACATTATTGGCAGAGATTAATGCCCAGGCAGGGATCTAAACCATTAACTTTTAAAATCCCTGAAAAGTTAGGAACAAGGAAAACAACTTTGTGTTTGTTGTCATCAGTGTTGCCCCTGTCACATTTTTCACACTGGGAACAGCCTCCTCCCTGCCTGGGGACCCTAGTGGATGTGCCAAAAATCCCTCTCAGGTGAAGATGATGACGTTAGATATGCAACAGGAGTGGGGGGCAGAGAAAGGTCATCTTCTTAGATGGTGTGCAAGGGCAATTAGAGGTTCTAGAATGCGGGTCCTGAATGCACACTGGCCAATAAAGTAAAGAATGTCTTAATTCCCAAGAAAATGCTGGTGTTTGGAAGGGGGCTTATTTGATTGGGTACAGTTTGGTTGAACTGATACTATTGGGAGACTACAGTGCATCTGACTCGAGTCATGGTGATTTCAGTTGCTTCATAAGCGTATGAACATTGGACAATGAGTAAGGATGACCCAAGAAGAAGGAATGCACTTGAATTATGATGCTGAAGAAGAATATTGAGAGCACAGAATCCTAGAACTGAAAGTGGCGAGACCTCGTCTCATACACTTTGGACATGTTATTTGGAGAAATGAGTCTCTGGGAAAGGATGTCATGCTTGGTAAAAAAAAAAAAAAGAAAGAAAGAAAGAAATGGGGGCTGGTCAGCAGGTAACAGGCATCAGAAGATCCTTAACAACCAAACAAAACTATATGGTTGCGAATGAGGGAGGTTAGAACAGAGATCCAAAGCCCATGTGTAGACAATGGAACATTCCTCACAGAGGGGTCACAGGGGATGAGTCAACCAGGGCGCAGTAAAGCACCGATGAAACACACAATACTCCTCTGGTTCCTTGAGGCTTCCTCGCCCCACCCCCATGACTCCAGTGCTGCCTCTCACTTCAGACTAGATGGGGCAGGATCAGCAGGGTTTCATTCTGTTGCATATCGGATCGCTATCAGTCAGGGTCAGCTGACAGCACTTAACAATAACAGCATTTGATTGAATGGGAAGACTCTAGAGCAGTGTGGGTGTGGGTGTGTGTGTGTGTGCCTTTTTCTGCAAAGAGCCTTTTGGATATTTATAACATCATTCAGAGGCCATACTGTTAAACATTTAATTAACTCAACCCTCGTATGATGGGACTGCTTCCCTTTGGTGAGGTGTGTGACGTTAGCTATTTTTAAATCATTTTATTAGGGGCTCATACAACTCTTATCACAATCCATACACACATTAATTGTGTAAAGCACATTTGTACATCTGTTGCCCTCATCATTCTCATAACATTTGCTCTCCACTTAAGCCCCTGGCACCAGCTCCTCATTTCCCCCCTCCCTCCCCACTCCCCACTCCCTCATGAACCCTTGATAATTTATAAATTATTATTTTGTCATATCTTGCCCTGTCCGACAACTCCCTTCACTCACTTTTCTGTTGTCCGTCCCCCAGGGAGGAGGTCACATGTAGATCCTTGTAATCGGCTCCCCCTCTCTACCCCAACCTCCCTCCACCCTCCCGGTGTTGCCACTCTCACGACTGGTCCTGAAGGGATCATCTGCCCTGGATTCCCTGTGTTTCCAGTTCCTATCTGTACCAGTGTACATCCTCTGGTCTAGCCAGATTTGTAAGGTAGAATTGGGATCATGATAGTGGGGGGTGGGGGAGAAGCATTTAGGAACTAGAGGAAAGTTGTATGTTTCATCATTGCTACACTGCACCCTGACTGGCTCTTCTCCTCCCCGTGACCCATCTGTAAGGGGATGTCCAATTACCTACAGATGGGCTTTGGGTCTCCACTCTGCACTTCCCCTCATTCACAATGATATGATTTTTTGTTCCGATGATGCCTGATACCTGATCCCTTTGACACCTCGTGATCACACTGGCTGGTGGCCTTCTTCCATGTGGGCTTTGTTGTTTCTCAGCTAGATGGCCACTCGTTTACCTGCAAACCTTTAAGATCCCAGATGCTATATCCTTTGATAGTCGGGCACCATCAGCTTTCTTCACCACACTTGCTTATGTACCCGCTTTGTCTTCAGCGATTGTGTTGGGAAGGTGAGCATGATGGAATGCCAGTTCAATAGAACAAAGTGTTCTTGCACTGAGGGAGTACTTGAGTGGAGGCCCAATGTCCATCTGCTACCTTAATACTAAACCTTTAAATATATGCACATAGATCTATTTCCCGTGATGTTAACTATTGTTGATAATTTTGTGGGACTCATAAGGCCCACAGACCAGATGTTCCCCACCCATGTGCTGGAAGAATTTATTCTGCTTCCTTATTTGTAGTTATTTATGAAACGACTAGCGGCGGTTGAGAAGGGACTCAATGCTAAGTTAGCCAACCCTTCTGGAATCAAAGAGTTCTACTTGGGGAGAGTCTACTTTCACCAGAAACCAGCAGCTACAGCTGATGATCCAGACTGGTAATAAGAGCCATACAATTCTGTAAATGACATCTGTCAGCTGCTACAAAATGCCATGAAAAGGTTCGGCCAGGTATCTTAGTTTATAGTAGATCCTGTGGCATCCTGGCAATCACAGAATTGCCTCCTGCTCTCTCTGACCACCTTCCCTGAAGAATGAACTTGACTGAAATCAGCCTGCTAAAAGAGTGTTGGGAGAGGGTGAGGGAGGAGGGAGGCGAGGAGGAGAGAAAAGGAGCACTTCACCTGCGGTAGGAAGTGCCGCACAGCAGGCAGAAAGGTTGATGGCGGGCGGTAATGGTGTCGGGCTCCCTAATATCTAAACGCCATACCTGCTTTGCAGAGATTTCAAGTTGGAGTCTAAAAGGTAACTAGTGTGCTCCTCATCTGCTCTCTGGCAGTTGAAATAGATGAACACTGGGATTTGTCCAGGACTCTGGATCTGACCCCCACCGGCACACCATCTAAAATTTCACCCCAAACAGAAACTCGGTGTCTGTTAACCACAAATCTCACAGCCCTCAACCGTCAGACTCTGGTAACCTCCACTCTATCATCTCTATGAACTTGCACATTCCAAATATTTCAGGTAAGTGGGATCATACGATCTTTGCCCATTATGTTTGACTGGTTCACTTGGCATCGTGTTTTCAAGATTCTTTCGTGCTGTGGCGTGTATTGGAATTTCTCTTTATGGAGGAATATTATTCCATTGGATGGATGTGTAGCTCCTTATTCGTCCAGTCATCTGCTGGTGGACACTCGAGTTAGCTCACCTTTTCGATCTGGTGGATAACGCTGCAATGGACACTGATGCACAAGTTTCTCTTTGGGTCCCTGCTTTCAAGTCTAGGAGCAAAATCGCCGGCTTGTAAGGTAGTTCTACATCCAAGGTTTTGGGGAACCGTTGATCTGTTTTCCACAAGGCTGCATCATTTTAACTTTTCATCTGAAGCAGACAAGCATTTTAATTTCTCCACATCCTCACCAACGCTGGTTAATTTCTTGAGGGAAAAATGTTTTATTATATCCATCGTAGCATGTGGGAAGAGGTGTCTCACTGCAGTTTTGACTTGCATTTCCCTAATGACTAACATCCTGTATCATGATAAAAGCGAAAAGGATTGACGTTGTCGAGGAGTTTCTCTTTCTTGGATCCACAATCAGTGCAGCAGCCGAGAAATCAAACAACAGGTTGTACTGGGTAAAGTGTTGAAAAGTAAGGATGCTACTTTGAGGACTAAGGAACACCTGACTCAAGCCATAATATTTTTAATAACCACATATGCATGAGGACATTTGGCAAGAAGGAAGACTGAAGAAGAAACCATGTGTTTAAAGGATGGGGCTGCAGGAGAATATTGAAAGGACCACCAAGTGCCAAAACAATAACAACAACAACAACAAAAATCCGGCTTAGAAAAAGTATAACCAGAATGTTCCTTCGAGACAAGCAGTGTAAGACTTGGTCTCACATACTTTGGACCAGACATGATGCTTGGTGAAGAGGGGCAGGAAAAGAGAGGAAGGGCCACCAAAAGATGGGTGACACAGTGGCTGGAACAATGGGCTCAAACCTAGGAACAATTAGGAGGATGGACTATGGCACAGGACTGGGCGTGCACAGGGTCACTATGGGTTGGAGCCAACCTGACAGCATCTAATAGCAACCTCTAATGATGCTGAATGTGCTTTCCTGAGTTTATTGGCCATTTTCTATCTTCTAAGATGAAATGTCCATGCAGGTCCCTTGCTCATTTTTTAACTGGATTGTTGGTCTTTTTGTGGTTGAGTGGTAAGTAACCTCTATCTTGGTGAGGGACCCAAAGGTGTAGGCTGAGTCAGAGATTATCTTCCAGGAAGATGAGTGGGGGAGGGGGCAGTGCTTGGCACAGCAGGGGTGCCAGTAGCTGTACCTCAAACCAGTTGTTTTAAGTCTTCTCTTTCATTTCAGACCCATGTTATGAGTCTGATTTCCTTAGCGCTCTGATTAATTCTGTGGGCAAGCCAAAAACATCTTTCTGGTAAACTGTTTTTCTACTTAAGTCACCCTGTGCTGGTTTCTGTGGTTTTCAAGATTGACGGTAATACAAAGAAAAAAGAAAATCAGTACTCCCACAATGTCAAGTGATTCTTCAAATAAAAGTCCAAGTGGGGATTCACTTGTTATTGACCCACGAGTCTTAACTGGGTTTGTAGCCACCAAGTTTGTCGCACAACCACTCAATCCTACCCATCTCCAGTCAAGTAGGAATTCTAACGATTGGGAAATAAGTTGCCTTTTCTATCACAAAACATGAGTTCCCTAGATGAGAAGGATTGATTTCCAAAGACTGCCACCGGGTTCCCCAAGAAGAGGATGTGTCTTTTCCCCTAAAAGTCGAAGGGCAGGGACCTTACTTCTGCCGTCCAAGGTGCAGGTCTCTAAGTGAGACCAGTAGGCCGTGGGCTGCACAGGGCCAGGATCTGAAGGCCAACGCACAGAGCTCAGCGCTGAGAAATGATCTCAGTCCTGCTCCAAGGATTCGGGGTGGGCTCCCTCACATGGCACGGCCTCCTGGTCTTCCTCTGTGTCCACCTTGACGCACAGGAGTGCTCTGAGGAAACCCTGGGGAAGAGGCGTCCAGAAAGTCAAGCACTGGCTGGAGGCTGCTGGTTGGAATGGGAGGTTTCTGAAGACTTGCTCTTCTTCCTCTCTTCCCCTGTTCCTTGACCCCCTCCCCCATGGGCCCCAAAGGAATCAAGACATCAGACCTTATTCGTGTTATGACGTGACAAACTATGTAGTAGTTTCTCATTGGCCTGCTAATTGCAACGCCAGCACTTCCAAACCACCAGTCCACCAGTCCATCTGCAGGAGAAAGATGGGGCTTTCTACTCCTGCAAAGAGTTACAATCTTGGAAACTCACAGGACAGTTCTCCCATGTCCTATGGGGTCACTATGCATCAGCATGGACTCCAGGGCAGTGAGTTTGCATATTACCAACAGGGTCTACGAGGAAGATTTCAACCAGTCTCCCAGAAAGCATTGCTGAAACAGAGTAGATTCTGATAAACACTCGGGAACCTCAAAGGCACAGGCATTTGCTTCCCCTCTCTCCCGGGCATGCGCACTCCCCCATTTGGATAAGCATCCACTTCTTGTGAGTTACCAGGGTAATGAGTGTCAGGGTTTGAGTGTTTGTTTGTTTTTTTCAGGATGAAAAATTCCAGGTCTGGGATTGGCACCCAGTGTCATCTGCATCCAGGACCCCAGGGTTTCAGGTGCAGGCACTTGGTGGAACCCAGTAGCTGGGAGTCTGCCCTGGCTCTGCCACCTCAAAGAGAAATGGGGGAGGTGCATTGAGCCATAGACTAGTGGCTGCTGGGGCCGCGGCAGCAGGAGCAGACCTGCGCTCCGCCGACTTCCAAGGGCTGAGAGTCTGGAAGAAGGTCAGCAGGCTGTCCTTCTGGACAATGCAAAGCACTCTATTAACATCATTAGGAATCGTCTCATGTGATTGAAGGCTTATGACCGTGCAGGGCCGGTTCTCGGGTACTCGGAAAGGGACTTATTTGAAAATGGGACAAGTAAATTATGCCTTGCTTCATTGAAAAGTCCATTTCTTCCTATAGTCAAAACCACATCACACTCACAGCCATCGAGTTGATTCCAACTCATAGCGACCCCATAGGACAGGGTAGAGCTGCCCCTGTGGGTTTCTGAGACTGTCATGCTTCACATAGGAGAAAGCGGCATCTTTTCCCTGGGAGCAGCTGGTGGTTCAGAACTGCTGACCCTTCGGTTAGCAACCCCATGTGTGGCCACGACGCCACCGGGGCTCCTATAGGAAGAAGAAAATAAGCGGACATTGAGAATGTAAGGAACTATAGATGAGCTAGTTATCTGAGAGTTGTGAGAACGTGTGCTGAGCTGGAAGCAATCGTGGCTCTGTGTGGACTGGGTCGCAGCCCAGTGCTATGGGCCTGCCATGTTCTGCCCCACAGGAACCTTCAGCACCAGGGGCTTGTGCTTGATTCCCTTGTTTTGTTTTCTCTCTGCCGATTTATTCTAGTGATAAAATTATGGGTTATCAGAAAGAAGAGGGGGAAAGATGCAATCACTAAGGAACACATTTTGTGAAAATGGAGAGAGTGGCATTTGGAAAGAGGGAAAAGAGCTTCCTGGCGAATCTGGTAGATTCCCTTATGGAATTAACACGCCACTTCACAGAGGTATCAGATCCCTCAGACGTGCCACGCTATTTGTAACGATGAGTTTATGATGTTTTTCAGAAACAAAATAGCAATGAAAATAATTACATGAATGCCTACACCGATGTGTTTTTGTTACTCAATATTATATATATACACACATGTATATGCACATATATATGTATCTATACATACAGTAGAACCCCACGTCTCGATGCTACTGCAGTCTAGAAGGAGCATCAAGATGCGATCCAGTCGAGTTCCGAATCAATTTTTTCCCACAAGAAATAACCCAAAATGGATTAATCTGTTCTTGACCACCAAGTTTTTACCCTAATCTTGCCTTTTTATACAAAACATGACACAGAAATATCAAAGTAAATAAGTTCAGAGTTAAATAATATAATTTAAATAAGTAACACAACATTTTAAAAGTTTTTAACACTACAGCATGGTCCATACCTTGAGAATGATGAGGATCTGGATCTGCGGACGCGGACGTGGAGAGGAGGGAGCCCCTTCCATCCAGTCAACTGGGAGCTGCTTTTCGGGAGTTTTTCCCTTCTTTGCCTTTTTTCACCAGGACCTGGCTGGCTTTCTCTAAAAAAAAAAAAAAAAAAAAAAAATCTGGCTAATGTGGTCAGCTGTTGGCATTTCCTTAACTGTTTTCTAAAAGGGTTTACTGATCATCATCAACAATATCGATAATATAGTTAACCAGCTCCTTATCAGGAAGATTCTTTTCAAAACACTCGTTCTCAGGACTCATGTTTCTTTAATCTAAGAACAGTACAAAAAGCCACAAAAACTAAGAAAATTATAGCAAAACGATTGGAACACAGCTGCAAAAGGTTTAAACAACGTGCCCTAACTGATGCTGAGTGACTGAAACACGAACTGCTTTTTTTAAACAAAAATCACCTGCATCGGGTCAGATTCCGAAGTGTTGTCCGAGCTCCGATGAATAGGGGCACAGGGGAAAAGCTACTGCATACAAACATTCCTGGGGTGAGGTCCAGACACTATGGCAGGGGCCAGACCCAATCCAGGGATACATATGGCAGCCAACTAAAAAGAAGGGGGGTAGGGAAGACATGGGGAGCAGGGGGACACAGGGCACTAACCCACCCAAGGGAGGGTGTTGTTTATTTCTCCACAGAGAAAGAGGGGCCAGACTTCAACCCAGTGGTCCAAGATATGAATGCAACATCCTGGCATGAAGCAAGGAACCAATAGAAAGGTCTGAGGAGGTGACACTAATCCCAAATATGTGGACAGCCCCTCTGCCCCCAGAAGAATTCACTTCAGAGGACAGCACTGAAGCTACAGCTCAGGCAGAGGGACATGTCTGATCAGAGCACACGGGAGCAAATGAAGGGGGAGGGAGAGAGAGTGGAGCACATCCTGGCCCACTAAGCCCTGAGGACGAAAATCCTGCTCCGAGCAGCCAGTGCCAGAGAAGACCATAGGGTTGGCCTCAGCACAAGACATGACATCCTCACTGACCCATAGCACTACAGGGGACAACACTGGAGACACAGTGCGGTAATTGTGCCCGATCTGACCCCACCACACTGGGGCAAAACACTAAGGGCGTGCAACTGAACAACAGGGGGAGCAAAGCAATGAAGTTCCCAGAGAATACCAAAAATAGACTGTGGGGCCAGGGCATGGCACCCCATCAGACTCAACTGGAAAACACTCCTAAAGGTCAACAGACCTGGAACTATTTATAGGTTTTTGTTGTTGTTGGGTTTTTCTGTTTTGTTTTGTTCTCTTATTTTTGTGTTTATTACTATTTCTGCTTGCCTATCTAGATAAGATAGGAAGGATAAACAATCCAGAGGAGAAAACCATGGGACTGATTGTTCTCGGGGGACTTGGAGAGGAGATGGCAGGGGAAAGGAGGTGGGTGTGAACAAACCCAGGGACAAGGGAAGTACTAGTGATCTAAAACTGATGGCAAGGAGGGTATAGGAAACCTGGTAGAAGTTGATCAAGGGCAATGTAACTGAGAGGAATTACTGAAATCCAAATGAAGGCTGAACATGATAGTGGGATAGAGGAAAGAAAAATGAAATAGAGGAAATTATTAGGAGGCAAAGGGCATTTATAGAGGTTTAGATACAGGCATGTACATGTGTAAGTATATTTATATATAGTGATAGGGAAATAGATCTATGTACATATATTTATAAGTTTAGTATTAAAGCAGCAGATGGACATTAGACCTCTATTCAAGTACTCCCTCAATTCAAGAACACTTTGTTCTAATAACATGGCATTCCGTGATGCTCACCTTCATGACACGATCGCTGAATGCAAAATGGGAGCATAAGCAAATGTGATGAAGAAAGCTGATGGTGCCTGGCTATCAAGAGATAGAGTTGCTAGGGTCCTAAAGGCTTGAAGGTAAACAAGCAGCCATCTAGCTGAGAAGCAACAAAGCCCGCATGGAAGAAGCACACCAGCCTGTGCGATCACAAGGTGTCGAAGGGATAACGTATCAGGCATTAAAGAACAAAAAAATCAAGTCATTGTGAATGAGGGGGAGTGCAGATTGGGGACCCAAGACCCATCTGTAGGCAACTGAACATCCCCTTACAGAAAGGTCACAGGGAAGAGACGAGCCAGTCAGGGTGCAGTGTAGCAACAATGAAACATACAACTTTCCTCTAGTTCCTAAATGCTTCCTCCCCCCTCACTATCATGCTCCCAATTCTACCTTACAAATATGGCTAGACCAGAGGATGGACACTGGAAACACAGGGAATCCAGGACAGATGACCCCTTCAGGACCAGTCCTGAGAGTGGCAATACCGGGTGAGTGGAGGGAGAGTGGGGTAGAAAGGGGGAACTGATTACAAGGGTCTACATAAAACCTCCTTCTTGGGCGATGGACAACAGAAAAGTGGGTGAAGGGAGATGTCAGACCGTGTTAGATATGACAAAATAATAATGTGTAAATTATCAAGGGTTCATGAGGGAGGGAAGAGCAGGGAAGGAGGGAGAAAATAAGGACCTGATACCAAGGGCTCAAGTAGAAAGCAAATTTTTTTAGAATGATCATGGCAACAAATGTACAAAAGTGCCTGACACAATGGATGGATGTATGGATTGTGAGAAGAGTTGTACAAGCCCCCAATAAAATGATTTAAAGAAATTTTTTCCCGACATTTCGCGTCAAAATCCAATTATGTCAAGTACTGATGTGGTTGAGTACTGGGGTTCTACTGTATAATTTAAGGAGTGCATTTATTAAATCTTAAACTGGACAAAGACAAAAACACATCATCTGAAGGAGAGAAGATTCACATGAAGTCATAATGGCATCCAAGTACTTGCTGAGATTCAGGAATGTAAAGAAGGCATGAGAGCGCGGAGGAAACTGTCACAAAAGCTTCCTTGGTGGCAGATCAGTGCATTCCAGTTACAGGTGGGACGACAGAAGCAAGAGCACGACCAAGATCAAGACACAGGGTTTGTTAGAAGAGCTTACAAGATCGGTCAGGATCCTCCAACCAAGGTCGTCAGGGACACGACTCATGACCATGCCACCCCGGTGTGATGATCTCCAACAGGGATGCACTGAGACAAGTCACTAAGGGAGGGAACCCACTTTACAATGCACTCTGCCTACAGGCAAGACTGTTCAACTCCCGGGTTAATGGTCAGAAGGAATTCGATGCAGACTTACTCCATGTTCGGACTCTGAAAAAATGGATTTTGAGTTTTCACTGTTATCCTTAGCCTCCCATGCTAAATGCTCAGAATTTAAGCTCAAATGCAATTCCCTCCTCTGATAATGGACTTTATTATTAACAGACTGGTGTGCTTCTTCCATGTGGACTAAGCCCAACCTTCACTTAGGGGGCTGCTTGCTTTAAGATACACCTTTAAGACTTCAGGTGATATTCTTTCTGATAGCGAGACACCATCTGACCTCCTCACCATCCTTTGCCTTGCCACTTACATCCGCAGCAACCACTTCGAGAGAGTAAGTATCGAGTAGGGCCACATCATAATACGATCTAATTGTTCTCGGCTTAGAATTGATGATTAAGTGGCTAGCTCAAAATCAATTTGTTTACCTATGATCCACCTCAGAGGCAACATATCAGCTTTTTGAGTGTGGTATATGTAGCCTCCATGGGGCTTTTGGTAATTATAAAAACAGTATTATTAATCTAGCCAATTTAGCCTAAAATTTAAAACACGGTGAGAAAAGGTAAAAATGCATACGTAAGAAGTCCTTTCAGATGAAAATACGTGGAAAGTTCACTTGTACAGATTAAAGCATCTTAGTGAGAGAACACTGCTTACGAAAACAATGGGGGCTAGACACACGATTGTAGGTATGGGCTAAACACATGATTGTAGATATGGGCTAGACACACGATTGTAGATATTCTCCTAACATCCTCGGTAGGATCAGATGAAGCCCCATGTACACATCGTCCAGGGAAAGAGCTGGTCACCGTCTAGGAGAGAGACCATCATTAGCAAACAGATCAGAGACTGGGTAAAACCAGAAAGAAAGGAGTTAACGCTTTGATCCCAAACATCTTGTTTTCAAAACCATCTCCCAATTAAAAGAAAGTGCTGTCTCCTGATGTGAGTCGCTGCAGACCAGGGGGCATGTTGCCCCCTGTCCCTCATGACCACTCGGTGCCCCCAGGAAGGAGCTGTTGCCTGTGATTGAAAGCCCCTTGTGGAACGCGGTGAGAACGGGCACTGCCTTGGGAAGCAGCCTGCCTGTTTCCCCTGCCTGACCTTGAGTAAACGACGTCAGTGCCTCGCGCCAGGCACTCTGTCTCCGGTACTATAAAGATGGCTATTGCGTCTATCGCTCACGCGGAGGTGCCATGAGGCTTAATTTATGAGTTAGTGTTTGTGTTACACTCGGCAGCTCTTAGATGAAAGGTGTTGTCGAAATGCAAAGCAGCAATATATTATCGAAACATCTGCCTCCTCGCACGGCTCTCCAGAAACGGTTCACTGCTTCAGCACAAATGATTTCTCCAGAAATGGGTCATTTCATCCTCAGCTTGCTCAGCCCACAGCTGGCACCTCCCTCCTTTCAGCACACAGAGCCACTGTGCTGAAGCCTCTGGAGCGGCTGTGCTTGCCTTCTTGCCCCTGGGTGGGACTGGGGACCACTGCCACACGGTGCACACTGCAGTTCCTTACGGAGCCGCCTTCCTCCTCAGCACCATGACCTTCTTCATTCTACACTCCTAAAGGCCAGTACAATTTCGCTCTTCTTTCAATGTTTCGGAACCCCGGTGATGTAGTGGTTAAGCACTGGGCTGGCTAACCACAAGGTCTGAAGTTTGAAACCACCATCAGCGACATGGCAGAAAGATGAGGCTTTCTACTTCCATAAAGATTTATCATCTTGGAAACCCAGAGTCAGTTCTACTCTGTCTTAAAAGGTTGCTATGAGTTGGCATCAACTGGATGGTAGTGAGTTTTCGATGTTTAATTTCACTCACGAGCCAGTTACCACTAACCCAGGGCTTGAGGCATTTAACTTTGGCAATGGAATCAGGAGCAATAACTTAAAAGGTTTATGAAAATATAAGAAGCAAATTCCAATATTTTTATTGGGCTGGTTCAAATTTGGACATTTCTTTTATGAGGATCACATTAACTGTCTGATCTAAAATATATATATTAGAGATCACTTCTGCTAGTATTAATGACATCCATAACTTTTGCTAAAACGGTGACAAGAACCCCCATAAAATAAAATGAAATGAAAACCAACTGCTGTCTTGTAGATTTTGCCTCATGACGATCTCATGTCTGTTGGAATAGAAGTGTGCCCCCAAAGGGTCTCAGTCACTGCTTGTTTGGGGAATAGATTGCCAGGCCGTTCCTGCTGGCATAGACATCAACTTCCGCCTTCCGGAGAGCAGCTATGTATGTAAACAGTCTGTATCGCCCTCGGGCTCCATAAACTCAAACTCAATGCCATCAAGCTCATGCTGCCTCCTACAGACCCAATAGGACAGAGCAGAACTGTCCCTGTGGGTTTCCTAGACTGTAACTCTTCGGAGGAGTAGACGGTCTCATCTTCCTCCCTTGGAAACATGGGTGGTTTCAAACAGCTGACCTTGTGGACAGCAGCCAAGGGAATAACCCTCTGTACCCCCAGCGGGCCCAGGACTCCATAACAAACAGAAATGTCTTTCTCTAGAAGTCTCATCGTTTTAGTATTTAGTATTTATTTACATGTTTGGATTCAGCTCACTTCTTATGCAATTAGAAAAAGAAAACAAATGATACATTATATTAACTGAGTATATTCCAAGCCTTTCTTCTTTCCATATTTTTTCCTCAGTTCTGATTTTGAGATTTTTTTTTCTTTGCATGCCACCGCTTCCAACCCTGTTGTTTATGGTTATAAAGAGCTCTTCTGAAATCTTCCACGAAACTCCTTAAATTAGGAGCTGGGGTACATCATCGTCATGTTTTACTTTCATGCTACCGTATATGATTTATAGGAAGAAAATAATACAATCGTGAAAACAGCTATCAGTAATCGAGAGGCTGTGCCTGCCACCTTGTCCCTACAGTGGAACAGTCATGCCTGCACTTGGTAAGACACTGTACATATGTCCACTCCTCGTAAGTAGTAAATGACAGAAAAGCAAAATTGAGACGAGAACGTTGAAAGCTGAAATTTACCATCCAGTAAAGGATTTCAAGGTAATGTTGGTAGAGGGTGATCCAGAAGGCTCTTCGGGAGAAAAATCAGCATTACTTTCTTTCTTAACAGAGGGTTGAGTCAGCCTGTCACACCACCCACCACATTTATGTTAATTGCATAACCTGTGCCATCATCCATTTGAATTCGTTTCAGCATTGTTTGGGAGCTCAGCTCTGAGTCTGACACATAGCTGAAAATGGCCACCCTCCCCATTTATAATGTCATCAGTTTGCGGGTAAAGGGCATTATGTAAACAGATATTACCTGACAGGTACCCCATCCAAACACCAAATCCACTGCCATTGGCTTGATTCCAATTCAGAGAGTCCGTGTCGGGCAGATCAGAACTGCCCCTGGGGCTGACGAAGCTGCAGCCTTTACACACGCAGCACGCCTCACCTTTCTCCGTGACACAGGGACCACTAGGCCCCAGGCACAGCCATGGCAGAGATCATTTTGTCAAAGTTGGGATGGAGCCTTGGGAGACTTCTCAGCACAGTGTTTTAGGTATGCACACCTAAGCTTCTAGGTTGACATGCTGGTGGGAATGGATTGAATATATTATTTAACTGTCGGTTTGTCCTATGCTGGTAACTTGCATATCGCTCTGATGTTAGAAACTATGCTGGCAGTGCGTTGACAGGGAGCTGCCGGCAGTTCAGGCTGGATTCAGAAGAGGGCATGGAACAGGGATGCATGGCTAAGGTCACATGGATCTTGGCTCAAAACAGAGAATGCCAGAAAGATGTTTACTTGTTTTATTGACCATGCCGAGGCGTTCAAGCATGTGGTCATGACAAGCTATGGATGACCTCGAGAAGAATGGAAATACAGAACACTCCACTGCGCTTATGCAGAACTTGTACATGTGTCAAATGGTGGTGGTGTGAACAGAATTCTGCCTGATTTAAATAAGACTCCTGGCTGGTGTTTAAGGAACAGAAGACTGCCTGCTTTATAGGGAATAAATATAGCATGGTTTAAGATCAGGAAAGATGTATGTCAGGGTTGTAGCATCTCACCAAACGTATTCAATCTGTGTGCTGAGCAAATAAACAGAGCTGTTGAATTATCTGAAGAAGAACTTGGTATCAGGATATAAGGAAGGCTTATGAAGAACCTATGGCATGCAGATAACACAGCCTTGTTTTCTGAAAGTGAGGAGGCCTCAAAGCACTTGCTGATGAAGATCAAGGATTGAAGTCTGTAGTATGGATTACAACTCTGTGAAAGAGACCAAGGTCTTCCCAACTGGACCAATAGGTGACATTACAATAAATGGAGCAAAGGTTTAAGTTATCAAGGATTTTGCCTTTCTTGGATCCACAATCAATGTTCATGGAAGCAGCAGTTAGGAGATCTGAGGACACATTGCATTGAGTAAATATGGACCCAGAATCTCTTTGGAGTATTAAAAAGCAAGGATGCTACTTGGAGGGCTAAGGTGTGCCTGACCCATGCCATGGTGAATGTCCATGCATTGCCTCATATGCATGTGAAAGGTGGACACATGAGAAGGACAGAGGGAGAATCAATGCATTTGAATTATGGTGCAGAGGATCACTATGTGTTGGAATCAACAATAACGATGCTAGCAGGATCACCTATGGTGAATAGATTTCAATGGTGCTTCTAGACCAGCAGTTCTCAACCTGTGGGTCTAAGACCACTGGAAAACACATATTTCTGATGGTCTTAGGAACTGAGACACCGCTCCTGTATCTGTCTTCAGGTGGGTCCGCCCACATGCAGATACTCTCACATATGAGTACCTGGGGTGAAGACTGTAACCCATGCTACACCATGCTTCAAGACAAAATTTAATTTATTTGTAATTAGAAATAAATATTTCACAATATAGAATTACATATTGTTTTGTGATTAATCACTATGCTTTAATTATGTTCAATTTGTAACAAGGAAAATACATTCTGTATATCAGATATTTACATTACAATTCATAACAGTAGCAAAATGACAGTTATGAAGTAGCAACAAAAATAATTTTATGGTTGGGGGTCACCATAACAGAAGGAACCGTATTAAAGGGTCTCAGAATTAGGAAGGTTGAGAACCACGGTTCTAGACTAACACAGATTGGAAGAAAGGCCTGGTGATTTACTTCTGGCAATTAGTCAACAAAATCCCTGTGGCTCATACAGAATATTATCTGATGTGGTGAAGAAAGATGAGCCAATTAAGTGAGGAGGTCCTGTGAATACACAGTGGCTGCGGCAGTGGGCTCAAGCCTGTCAATGATAGATGGGACATTTCCTTCTGTTGTATGGGGTGGGCGGGGTGTGTGCCAGGAGACAGGTTTAACTTGATAGCAACTGGCTTGATTTTCATTAGCCTTTATGCATGAGAACCTGAGAATCGCTGCCTTATCAACTTGGGGTGCATTGTCCAATGTCAATGTTGCCCATAATCTTGGCCTAAATGAACACAACATTCCTCCCTGAAAGATCTTCATCTTTTCATAAGTCAGTTGAAAGGTGTTAGTAAACCAACAATGAAAACCCCAAACCAAATTCACTGCCATCAAATAGATTCCAACTGATAACAGCCCTATATAGGGTTTCCAAGGCTGTACGTCTCTGTGAGTATAGACAGACTGTCTTTCTCCCAGAGGTGGGTTCGAACCACTGATCTTATGGTGAGGATCCCAATACCTAACCTATACTGCCACCAAAGCTTCTTTACCAGCAACAAAACCAACTCAAAATATGTAGCTGAACCATCTCAAAAACCCACACACCCTGCCTTAGAGTTAATTCTGACTCACAGTGATGTTACAGGAGAGGGTAGAACTGCCCTGTGGGTTTCTGAGACTGTAATTCTTTAGGGGAGCGGAAAGCCTCATCTTTCTCCCTTGGAGAGGCTGGGGGTTTCAAGCTGCTGACCTTGCGGCCCAATGTGCAATCATCAGGGCTCCAGATGAATCCATAAAATGAAGTCTGTAAAAATGAAGAGGCCTCAACATATTCGTGGAAATGGAATGAAAAGCAACGAGCCTTTTCCCATGACTTCTGGAAAGCCCCCTGGGATGTCCTAAGAAGTCAAATGTCCTGAGATGAGGCAATTTCTGCTGCTCAGAGACTAGTGTCTAAGACAGGAGAATCCTTTGGGCTTAACTGGGGCAGTGAGAGACTCCAAGGAAGAGAATCCTTGAGGCTCCAATTCTTCCCACCCTCCGTCCCCAGTCCCCTGTAGAACTGTCAAATCCAGCTTTTGGCACTTAGTTGCTCAATTACCTGCTGGAGGCCTGAAATTGTCATAGCTGTTGCAATTTTAGCTCCTTGAATTTATGAGCGCCAGTGCATGGGCTGGCTGGTGCTTTGGGAATGAGCAGTAAGGAGGAGCAGGGGAAGGGGAAGGGGAAGGGGAAGGAGAAGGGGAGGCAGCCCCCTCCCCCACCCACCCCGGTCTGGAGTGCTGAGGCCAGCTAAGAAAAGGAGCACTCTCGACTCTTGTGATGAGAATAGTAGCAACTGAGAACATGAAATGTGCAGCCTGCTCTGAGGAATGCCAACTATTTTTAAAAAGAGAATCCTGACTCATCTCCCAGAAGCACAAGGGCACACACTAAAAACAGGGGCGTGCTTTATGCCATCTTGATGCTGTCTGGTGGGATGACGAGAGGTTTGCTTCTTAAAAAGAGGGGTAGCCCATGATCTCCTCTGGAGAAGCCTGTCACCGTGGAGGGTTTTCCTTGCAGGTGAATGACGACTGGGAACCGCCGGGAGGGTAAGTGGAGAGACAGGGGCCAGGCACGGGGGAGGTGGTACTGTTTCAGCCTGAATTTATTTCCTTTCTCTGCTTTTCTCATGAAGGTCCTACATCAAGATGACTTTTAGGTGAAGAGCAAGCCCATCAGATACCCTTTACCGCCTCCCAAACTCTATTTGGGCTGTTCAAAACCCCCAGCTACTCTGAGAGGGAAAGTCGAGGCTTCTCACTCCAGTAAAGATGTGCAGTCTTGGAAACCCCCAGAAGGTTCTACTCTGCTCTGAGTTTGAGTTTATTTTCCTGTTAGGAGGCAGTAGTAGTCGTCTGGTGAATAAAATGCTTGCATATGCAAATGGCAGGGTTCAATTCCTGCCAAATGCCCCTCATATACCGCCCCCACCCATCCATCCGTGGCAGCTGTGTGACGTTATACCACTGAGCAGTTTTCAGCTTCTGGACAGAGACAGATGAGAGAGGCTTGTGATCTAGGTCCCAACACCCACCATCGAAAACTCCATGGATCCTAATGATCAGATCTGCAACTGACAGTGGAAATGGTACAGGACAAGACAGTGTCTGGTTTGTTGTGCCTATCAGGTCCCCAGGAGTTGGCAGATGACTCATCAGCCCCTCACCATAAAAAAACAGTTCCCCAATAGTCTAATCTTTGCCTTCTTTCATGTGGCCATGGCCTTAGAGGAAGGACAATGGCTGAAAGAGTCCATCCCAAAACCCAAACCAAAGTCCCTGCCATTGAGTCAATTCCAACTCCTGGGGACCTAATAGGCAGCCCAATACGTGACCGTGACACCACCAGGGCTCCGGAGAGAGTTCACTAAGAACCACAAAATGTCTTTCCAGAGCCCAGTGTTTGGGATATTGATGAGCTCCTGAGCTCCCCCAAAGTGCTAGCTTTCTCTACATAGAAGTCCAGACTTGGCAATCAGGGCTCTGGAGTCTGCCGTCTGCACAGAATGAGCCACCAAAGACCGGGTTCCCCTCTCTCCCTGCACCGCAACAGGCCTCCCAGAAGACAGAGAAGGAGGACACGTCTCTCCACTCAAATACATTCTGCTGAACTCCAAGAGAGTCTACAACAGGCCTCATCAAAACAGAACTCATTACTGACTGAGCACAATGAAATCACTGAATCTTATGCTTCCATGTTTTGGTGAGACTATCCCACCAGTTGCGATTGTAACAACAAAAGGAACTCATCCTGGTCTGTATCTGTCAGATAGTTAGAGGCATTCATGTTCCACATCAAGAGGAACTGTCTAGAAATGGGATAGACAAGAAGCTGAATGGTTGGGCCTTGCTCCAGTAGGATAAATCTGGGTACATGGAGGGCAACAGACTGCTGCCCCCACCAAGAAGACCGTGAGCGGCCAGAGAACACGGCACACCAGACTGCGCAGAGGCAGGGGGAGGTGGCTGCTGTGCTGACTGGGGAAGAAGCAGGCAGAGGCGAGCCGTGGCCCACAGCTGCTTTGACCCTGGACCACTGACAGATTCCGGAAGTGCAGCAAGAACCCGAGGATCTGGCTTTGGGGCAGAGAAATGCTGCTGGGTGTGTGTGTGTGTGTGTGTGTGTGTGTGTGTGTGTGTGTGTGTGTGTCACATCAGCAGAGATGTCCATAGTTCTGTCAGGCCAGAGAAAGACAGTTGGAAATAGCAGATTAAGGTCCTGGAAGTATATAAATTGCTTACAGGACAAAGCGATCTGTCTTGGAAGTAGTACGGCCCAAGTGCTCCTTCAAGGCAAGCATGGCGAGACTTCCTCTTCCTTTGGACTTGTCGTCAGGAGACCATCCCTGGAGAAGGACATCCTGTGTGGTGAGGCAGGGGTAAAGGCCCTCAAGGGGACGGATGGAAACGGTGGCTGCAACAATGCGCTTAAGCACTGGAACACCGGTGAGGAGGGCGCAGGGCCGGGCAGTCGTTCCCACTTCATTCTGTGTGCATAAGGTCCCTGTGGTTGGAACCGACTCCATGGCGCCTACCACCACCACCACCAAGGGACAGGGACCAGTCTGACCAAGGGAAGGCTGTATCTCAAGACGCTATCCAGACAGGGGCTAAACAAGGGCACGGTGCACTTCTGTGAAAGAGCGTGGAGATTGGGGCAAAGATCATGCTTTCCACCCCTTGCTGGTCAACACCACCGAGGCCACCAGCCGCAGCGCAAATGGCCGCATCTGGGAAAGCGCGCCCTGCTTCACGTAGGCCAGGTGGGGTGATGCAAACAGTTGAGCACTCGCTTGCCAGAGGACAGCTCATACCCACCCAGAGGTGCCCGCCAGGACAGGCCTGGCCATCCGCTTGGAAACGTGTAGAACGGCCCGTGGGGAACTCCTGGATGGCAACTAACAACAGTCCTTTGACGTATTTTCCGAGGCCCGTGGTTGCCTGTTCCTGTTTCTATCCCCACCAGACTAGCAAGCCCATCCGGGGCCAAAGATGCCACCTGGTTCCCTTTCGGGCCCTCCACCGGCCAGCACTGTGCCTGGCACTCCATGATGGCCTGAAGTATGTTTTCTGAGAGGGTCGGTGCAGGGCACAAATAAAGACAAGCCCAAAGGCCAAAGGCATTTAGGCAAGACAGATCATGCTGCAGGACTGAGATGGAGAGCATAAGGGCCACATTGGAGATAGGGCGGGAACTCTCTCCGCCAAACCAATCCAATTCACTAAAGGAAAACAAAGCCAAAAGACCGTTGATAGCAAGAAACTCACTAAAAAGGACACATGTTTCTTTTGCCGTTACTAGTAACCCCTCACGTTAATTTCAACACACACACATCCACATGTAGATATTAAGATTTTGATGGTGAATCGATGCCCATTCTTGGAGTCCAGCCCCCCAGACTGGAGATCTGTAGCGTCTTCCCCAATAAAGCTCACCGGTAAAGAACAATTTCTGATCTGAGGTGTCTGTGCCCTGGAACGAGGATCAAATAGGCACTTGGGAGCCGTCCGAGTGACATAGTAACCAAGCCCTTCTCCCAGAGGTGTACAGTTTTCTTGCCCATACTTAAAACTTTTCCCTTTAGCAATCTGTCCCAACTCCTTCCAAAGTATCCCACTGAATTTTCAAAGACAGCTATTTCTTTTCACACTCAAATGACAGGAGGTCATGGGGTATTTTGTTACATAACATCAGCAGTACAGCTGAGAGGAGAACAAGTTTGGGAGAAAATTACTAGCTGGCAAATTGCTAGTTGGCAGATTGCTAGCTGGGAGCCTCAGCGTGCAATGGCATCTATCAGCACGTTTGTAGAAGAAACATTGAGTGACGGATGGTCCCCTAAGAGGCCACAGGAAAGGGCAGCGAAGGCAGCTGCCGCGGAAACAGTTATGTGGGATGCAGCCCATCAGCATCAGCAAAAGGTAAATATTCCAGAAAAATATCTCCAGACCCTGCCATCAAACCCACGCTGACTCCCGGCAACCCTATGGAACTGCCCCTGTGAGTTTCAGACACTGTGCACTCCTTACAGGATTAGAAAGCACTGTCTCTCAGAGACTCGTGGCTTCGAACTGCTGCCCTCATTGCTAGCAGCTCAATGGGTAACCACTAGACACCAGGGCTGCTACTATTCCGAGTGTCTAAATATACAGTGGCAGACGATAGTTTAACTACTAATGGAGTTCAAGTCCCAAAACGGAAGTCTTATTATAAAAAATGACGAATGTAATACATGCCACCTTTGTATCTACGTATAATAATACCTGCAATTGAACAGCTAATTCCTTTTATTAAGATATTTAAAGTACATTATATTTCTATCATGCTCCAAGTCGTTCTTTTTGAAAGATTTCCCTTGCTATTTCCATTCACCACTTTAGGAAGAAAAGACAGGGCTCAGTGGGCAGATCCTGTTTGAATGATGACAGGTACCAAACAGACAGTAAGACAGTGGGGCCAGCCGTGGGCTGCGAACGGGAAGATCAGCTGTGTGAACGCACCAGCCACTCCCTAGGAGAGGCAGGCTTCCCTCCTTGGAAGTCCGAGCAAGCAGCTCTACTCTGTCCAAATCGACCCAGTGACAGCGGGCACATGTTTGGTCCATGGAACGTGACTTCATGTCGTGTGTCGGGCCTGCATGATCTCACTGTCTTGGAGAGCAGACAGGACACTGGGAGTATGTCACACACAGGGTGCTACCAAGAGCAGTTGGCCACAAAGATTGTTTATTTTTCCTTTTCTGTTTCTCCTCCTCCCCCTTCTTTTTAAATCCACGCCTGTTCTGAGCATGCAGGTCATGTTTCCCCACTGGGTCTGCTGACACGGTGGTGCCAAGCTACCTTACTGGAGACGTGTGTGCACTTGCTCTTTAGACACATTTTTCTCTGATATCGAACATCTGTCAGAATACATAGAATGGTTAGATTTTGTTAGTGAGTTAACATCAACTTTTTTCTATTATTCTCTTTCAAGTTTCTAGGTTTGAATAACAAGTAGATGAGATTTAAAAAAATTAATACGATCATTTTCAAATTCTTATCCATAGAAATAGGTTTTTAGACCCCACTCCTAGCTCCACCCAACCAAACACAGAAAATTGATAATATGGTTGCTATAAATGAAAACTATTTTTCTCTATCTCCAAATTTATATATTGATATAATTTTAGACACCTAAACTTATAAATTTGATCTTACTAAGATATTGCTTTAATCTACTTACATATTGGCAATCTACACGGAAGTGGGTTATTTTGATGTCTGCTTACTGCAAGGTTACCAGTGTGAGCCCCTGCGGCACTCTGAGGGAGAGAGATGAGGCTTTCTGCTCCTATAAGAATGTCTGGCCTCAAAAGCCCACAAAGGCAGTTCTACTGAACAGGGTCGCTATGAGTCAGGGTCAACTTGATGGCAGTGAGTTTGGTGGTGTAGTGGTTACACATCGGGCTGCTAACCACAAGGTGGACCAGTTGCTCCGCAGGGGAATGAAGAAGCGTTCTCCACCTGTAAAGAGTTACAGTCTCAGAAACCCACGAGGGCAGTTCTACCCTGTCCTGTGGGGTTCTCCATGAGCCAGAACTGACTTGCTGGCAGTGAGTTTGGGAGGTTTTTATTGGTGGCACCTGAAGTCCACAGCTCAGCTTTGTACTGAGCTATTGGTCCCAAGGGTTCAAACCCGCAAGCCCCTCAATGGGAGAAAAAAGAGGCTGTTTGCTGCTTTAAAAAGTTGAAGTCTTGAAAACCCACAGAGGGGTTTCTGTTGGTCCTATAATAGTTTGCTGAGTCAGAATCAAGTGGATGACAATGACTGTGGGACATGAAATTTATTTAAAATTTGGGGACGGTGTCGTACACATATACCACAATTTGAAAACCACTTATTTAGTGTATTTCCTTCATCTCCCAACAGGGGAAAATGTGAGCAGAGATGTTAGGCAACTTGTCCCCAGGTCACACAATTAGAGACCACACAATAACCAGAGCTAGACACCTGTTTCCACTGACCACACACACTCCCCTTGAGTCTCCTAAATTCAACCATGTTGATTCAGACTCAATTCAATCTGCATTTAGATGTGCATTTTTGACAGCAGTTTTCAGCCTAAAGATTCAGCAACCTAAGTAGGGGAATCAGACCAATTAAACAATCTGACTACTATCAGTTGTTTCCGAGTGGTAAGGAAGGAATTCTCGTGTAGTGGGAATGTTGGTTGAAATTGAGCACCGTATTGAATTTCACACCCTGGGCTGTGGTCCACTGTATGAGTTCCAGTTCTTGCTCTCTCTGTGACATGGCCAGGACTGGGCAAGCACCGGGATTCATTCCTGCAGCGACACAAGGTGACGATGCAGACTGGCATGCATTCAATCCGGGGTGCATTGTTCCAAATAAAATTTCTAAAAATTCTGATGCAATCCTTGAAAGACTGAGTTCATTCTAGTGGATAGAATGGGATCCCTGTGCATGGCAAATGGATTGCCTTGGACTACTAAAGACTGGCCGTTGGAACCCACCCAGGCGGTGGCCTGTCTCTGTGGCAGTCTTGGTAGAGAAGGGTTTCTGGAGCAGGTCTACTAGGTAGCCTAGGTGATCACCAGGAATCTGAATGGGCCCAATGGCAGCAAATTTGGTATTCTCTTCATTCTAGTATATAGAACACAGCTTTGCAATTATATATATAATTATATATATATATATATCCAAATTAAGTAAATAATATATATAAATATATATATATATCCAAATTAAGTAGTTTTAATATTGAGAAAACCCTATTGTAGTAGTTACATAATCTGGTGTCAATTTGAGAGGATTATGCATGAAGGGGTGGAGTCTAGTCTGTCAATCAGGTCATAACCAATGAGGCCTCTGTGAGGGCATGGCCTTCTCCTGAGAATTATGGAAACTCCTGTCTTTCCTCCTTGGAGGTAAGAGAGACTCTCTGCTCACTCTCTTGGAGCCTTTCTACTGATAAGACTGACACCCTGTGAGACATTCCTGAGGAGAAGCCACATGGACTTACCCTGATGCAACCAGATCTCTGGAGCAAGAGAAGCCACGTAGAGACCCCTGCCAGTGGTGAGATGCTTATAACACCACTGGATCCAGAAGACTTCCAGCCCACTGGCCTGTGATCTTCCTGCCTTCAGCATCATTGCATGTGTTTCATGAGACTGAAGAGGACTTTATAGATTGGTATCGGATATATGGGCTAATGTTGGATTTATGGACTTGATCTGTACTGGACTGGGATGTTTTCTCAATATTCAATTGCTCTTGTATATAAACCTCTTTCTTATTCACATATGAGTCTCTGGGAATTTATTTCTCTAGTCTATCTGGACTAACATACCTATCAAGGAAAAGGTGGTATACAACTGTAAATGATCTTATGTTCTCAAGGATATACCATATGTACTTGTGTATAAGTTGAGTTGTTCAGCACATTTTTAAATGCAGTATTTTTATAGGAAAATTAGGTGACTCGGCTGAAATTCAGGTTGGCGTATACTCCAGTATACAGTACTCACGGGTCTATTTCTTAAACAAAGTTCTCACTGACCATCACCGTAGTCAAATACTGTACATCAGAGAAACTGTGATACAAAAAACAAACAAACAAAACACCCTCACTGCCAACTAAAGCTTCATTCTTCTCCCATGGAGTGGCTGGTGGTTTCAAACTGCTGACCTGTGGCTAGCAGGCCAACATGTAACCGACTAAATAACCAGAATTCTCAAAAAATACCAGGGGTTTAGAGTGGTTACATGTTGGAGTGCTCATTACAAGGTTAGCAGTTCGAGAACACCAGCAAGTCCTTGGGAGAAATACGGAGTTGAAGCCTTCAGTGAATGCCCTTTGACCGTAGTCTAGTGATATGAAATGCCTCACTAGCAGACAGAGATCATTGCAAACTAGACTCTGGCACATCTAGTTAAGTTTAAAAGAAATCTTATCATTTGGTCTCCCCTTTGACCCATTTTAGGTAGTTTCCGTTTTGCGCTTTCCCAGCTTTCTTTTTGATTGAATCCCCGTCAGCAGTCATTTCCCCAGGTGGTCATAATTCCAGCCTCACAGAGAGCCTCTGAGAACGAGCCACAAGACCTCACACCAGAGAGCCCTCTCTGCTATCCACTCCACTCCTGCAGTCTCAGGTTTTGCATCCTCCCTCCCCAGCCAGGAACAGAGCGACTACATTGGCCATTCCACTCCCCCCTTTTGCCAACTCCACACCTGCCAGGTAGGGTAACAATAGATAATTAGTCACTAATTTGCAGCAATTGAGGAGCCCTGAGATATTTACCCAGTGACATAGCTGTGCAGGACAGAGCCCAGAGTGACACAGGAGTGCAGCCAGGGAAGAATTCAGATCCAGTTGGCCCCGAACCAACTCAGCCCATCCTTGGGGGACAGCATGGCACAATGCTGATGCCAGGGCACCACACAAGCCCATTATAAAAAGAAGAAAAAACTTCTAAAAAATGCCCAGCTATCAAAAGAAATAGTGTCCGGGGTCCTATAGGCTGGAAGATAAACAAGTGGCCATCTAACTGAGAAACAACAAAGCCCACATGGAAGAAGCACCCCAGCCTGTGAGATCAAGAGGTATTGAAGGGATCAGGTATCAGGCATCAGGCATCAAAGACCAAAAGAAATCATAGCATTGTGAATGAGGGTGTGTGTGGAGTGGGGATCCAGGACCGATCTGTGTGAAATTGAACATCCCCTTACAGAAGGGCTGTGGGGAGGAGATGAGCCAGTCATGGTGCAGTGTAGCAATGAAACATACAACTTTCCTCTAGTTCTTGAATGCTTCCTTCCCCCCACTATCACGATCCCAATTCTACTTTACAAATCTGGCTGGACCGGAGGATGGACATTGGTGCAAATAGGAACTGGAAACAAAGGGAATCCAGACAGATGACTCCTCCAGAACCAGTGTGAGAGTGGTGATACCGGCAGGGTGGAGGGAAGGTGAGGGAGAAAGGGGCAACCGATTACAAGGATCTACATATAACCTCTTCCCTGGGGGATGGACAACAGAAAAGTGGGTGAAGGGAGATGTCAGACAGTGCAAGATATGATGAAATAATAATTTGTAAATTATCAAGGGTTTTTGAGGGTGTGGGGAGTGCTGGGGGGGAGGGAAAGCAGGGAGGGAGGAGAAACAATGAGGAGCTGATGCCAGGGGCTTGGGTAGATTGAGAATGATGAGGGCAATGAATGTTCAAATGTGCGTTACATAATTGATGTATGTATGGATTGTGATAAGAGTTGTATGACCCTATAATAAAATGATTTTTAAAATGTACAAAAGTGCTTGACACAATTGATGTATGTATGGATTGTGATAAGAGTTGTATGAGCCCCTAATAAAATGATTTTTAAAATGTACAAAAGTGTTTGACTCCCAATAAAATGATTTAAAAAAAAACCTGCTTACAATTCCAGGCTGTGTTCCTTTGTGTAACTTTGAATGTAAGCTAACAGAAACCTAGTCCTGGTCTATTAGCATTACATTAATCTAATTAGACAGGTATAACTCTAATCCCCAAAGCAAAGTCTAGGATTTTAGCATAACAAAACAGTAAAGGGCAGGGGCTGAAAGCCACAGCCCAAGCCAAAAGCTAGCTCTACCAGTTTGGGGCCCCACAGACAGTCTTTCAAAGTCTAGAAATTATGGCCAGACAGTTCAGACAAGGCCTATGCTCAAGCTGCAGGGCCACCCCAACCAGACCCAGTGGCAGGCTTACAGTTTCCAACCTCAGCCCACACTGTAAGCCCCACCTTCTCCAGTCACTGAGTCACCCACCACACCACCTCGCCTACAAAGCAGCTGACCCAACACCATCGTTGTGTGCTAGTCACACAAAGAGCTCAGGTCCCCTGGATTTCCCGGAAATGTGGCGCCCAGTTCTTCAAAACGACGCCCAGACAGCAACATACTTCATTCAACACCCTCCACAGGAAAATGAGGGAAACAAAATGCAACCGCACAAGTCCTGAGCCTTATGATGCTCATAGAAGAAACGGCCTGTGTTAGTCTGGGTAGATTAGAGAAACCAAGACAGAGACACTCACATGTACAAGAACGAGTTGTAGATGAAAGAGCAACTGTGTATTGAAAAAACGTCCCAGCGCAGCCCAGATCCAGTCCATACGGAATAATGACAGTTACTCAGACCAACGGAAAAGTTCAGAAAACCCAGAAATGAAACAGTCATCATATAAACAACTGATCTTCGACAAGGGCCCCAAATGCATCAAGTGGGAGGTGGATGCCCTCTTTAACAGTGGTGCTGGAAACCATGGAGATCCACCTGTAGAAAATGAAACAAGACGCTTACCTCACCCCGTGCCCAAGAACAAACCCAAGGTGGATCACAGACCTAAAAGTAAAACCCAAATGATCAGGACCATCAACAAAGCAATTGGCACAAACCTGAGAACCTTGGTGCAGGGAATCCATAGGCTAACTGCAACAAGGAGGGCTACAGCACACAGGTGAAGCTGAAATCGACAGATGGGATATACTAAGGATAAAACACCTGCGTCTGGAAAGAATTCACCAAGAGAGTAACAAGAGAACCCACAGACTGGGAGAGGTTTTTTAGCAATGACACAACAGACACAGGGTTTATTACTAAAGTCTACAATTCCCACCTAGTCTGCAAAAAGAGGAAAACAATTATGCCCCCCCCCCCCGGAAGGGGACAAAAGACCTGAAAAGAAGTCTTTCTAGAGGCCTGAGTGGCCAATAGACAGATGAGAAAATGCTCCCCATCATTGGCCATCAGACAAATGCACATTCAAACCACCACGAGATACCATCTAACACTTGTAAGGATCGTCCAAATCAGAAAATCAGAGAGTAACAAATGTTGGAGGGGATGTGGTAAGATAGGAACTCTCCTCCACTGCTGGTGGTCAGGGAGATTTGTACAGCCACTGTGGAAAGCCATCTGGCAATATTTAAAGCAAATGGAAATCGAGTTACCTTACGACCCAGCAATCTCTCTACTGGGCATATACCCAGAAGAGGCAAAATATAGTCATGTGCATCCCAGTGTTTACTGTGGAGCAATTCACATTGGAAACAACCTAAATTCCCATCAATAGACAAGTAGATTAGAAAACTCTGGCATATTTGGCTATCAAAGATATAGCACCTGGGGTCTTAAAGGCTTGTAGATAAACAAGAAGCCAATTAGCTGAGAAGCAACAAAGCCCATATGGGAGAAGCACATCAGCCTGTGTGATCACGAGGTGTCAAAGGGATCAGGTATCGGGCATCAAAGAACAAAAAATCATATCATTGTGAATGAGGGGGAAGGTGGAGTGGGGACCCAAAGCCCATCTGTAGGCAACTGGGAACCCTCCTTACAGAAGGGTCACAGGAAGAGAAGATCCAATCAGGGTGCAGTATAGCAACGATGAAACATACAACTTTCCTCTAGTTCTTTAATGCTTCCTCCTCCCCCACTATCATGATCCCAATTCTACCTTACAAATCTGGCTAGACCAGAGGATGTACACTGTTACAGATAAGAACTGGAAACACAAGGAACCCAGGACAGATGATCCCTTCAGGACCAGTAATGAGAGTAGAGATACCAGGAGGATAAGGGAAAGGTAGGGTAGCAAGAGGGAACCGATCACAAGGATCTACATATAACCCCCTCCCTGGGTGATGGACAACAGAAAAGTGGGTAAAGGGAGACATCGATCAGTGTAAGACATGGCAACATAATAATTTATAAATTATCAAGGGTTTGTAAGGGAGGTGGGGCAGGGAAGGAAGGGAAAAATGTGGAGCTGATACCAAGGGCTCAAGTAGAAAGAAAATGTTTTGAGAATGATGAGGGCAACAGATGTATAAATGTGCTTGACAGAATGGATGTATGTATGGATTGTGATAAGAGTTCTATGAGCCCCCCCAAAAAAATGATTTTTAAAAGGAAAAAAAATTAAACTGGCACATCCACACAATAGAGTAAGTACTACACATCACTGCAAAGCACTGATGAGTGCATGAAGCAGATCATCTCATGGGAAGAGTGGAAGGACATTATGCTAAGTGAGGTACAACCTGAGTCAACTGAGATAAGTGTAATCAGCACAGTAAGTATAGAAGAAAAGCCACGTGCCTCACACTTTACGGGTTGAGGTACAGGCAATCGGGCATGGGACAGACCAAACCCAAGGGTGTACATGCCATTCCCACACAAAGAAGGGGAAGTGGGGGTGGGGGAGAAATTTGGGGTTAAAAACAGAGGGAGATGATGTCACTGAGGGAGTAGGCAGAAATCCACCCGGGGGGCGGGTATTGTCTATGTCTCCACAGAAATGGGAGTGTGGGCCAGACCCCACCATGATGTGCCAAACACTGAGGGCAACGTAACCACATGGAGCAACTCATGAACAGAGAGGTATACAGGGTCAGCCCCAGTCAGAGCTAAACTGGCACCCCCCTCCCCCCCACAGACACACATACCCTGCTGAAGTGTGTGCTACAGGGGACAACACTAAACCTACAGGTTGAGGAGAGGGACTGGCCTGCCACACCCATACAGAAGCAAACCAAGAAGGAAAAAGAGAGAGGGGGACTAGACCCCATACTGACACCCCAAACCCGGGGGATGGCGTCCCTGCACAGAGCTGCTAAGGCACAGAAAGGACTGCGGGGCCAACAATAGCAGGAGGATACCCTCACTGGAGCACATCTCAACAGAGGACAACACTGCGGACACACTTGGGGCGTGAGTCTGGTCTGACCACCCCCATAGTGGGGGGAACCAAGAAGGGAACATAATACATCAGCAACAGGAGCAAAGCCAAGCCACCAAACCCTTGAGGAGCCCCCAAATAGACTTCCGGCTAGGAGGGGCAGTTCCCAGGACTGGTACGGAGATAGTCATAAAAGTTAGCACACAGACCTGCAATTAGGTATGCTTTTTTGTTTGGGAAGGTGGGGAGGGGGGGTTGCTAGGGTTTAAAAATTATTATTCAATCCTTTGTTTTCTTTTCGTTTTTCTGTTATTGTTATTTTGCCTACCTATATAAGATAGGCATGGGAAGCAAGACAGAGGAGAAGGCAATGGAACCGATGGTTCTCGAGAGACCTGGGAGTAAGGCAGAGGTGAGGAAAAGGAGTGGTGAGTAAACAACGCCATAGACAGGGGACCAACTAGGGAATTAAAAGCAACAACAAGGGGGATGTAGAGATCATGGTGGTGTTGGAGCAATAGCAATCTAGCTGAGAAGAATGACTAAGAGGCAGAAGAAGGGCAAGTGTGATGGTGGGGCAGGATGAAGGTAAACAGAAATGGAGTAAAGATCTAGGAAGCCAAACTATGGATAGTGGTATAAACATAGGTGTGCACTTATGTAAATATATTAATTCATAAAAATAGAAGTATTGGCCTATGTACATATGTTTATATGGCAATGAATTGAGGAAGTGGACAGACTTTGGGCCTCTTCTCAAGACCTCACGCAACACAAGAACACTTTGTTATAACAACCTGTCATCCTGTGATGCTCACCTGCCCAGCATGATCATTGAAGACAAAATGGGTGCATAAGCAACTATGGTGAAGCAAGCTGATGGTGCCTGGCTATAAAAAGATATCGTGTCTAGGGTTTTAAAGGTTTGAAGTTAAACAAGTGGCCATCTAGCAGAGAAGCAACAAGCCCACATGGAAGAAGCACACCAGCCTGTGTGATCATGAGGTGTTGAAAGGATCAGGTAACAGGAATCAGAAAAAGCAAAACAACAACAACAACAACAACAACAACAACAACAACAACAAAAATACTGATTCTGATTCTTTGAGGATTCTTCACCCCCTGCCCCTCTACTATCATGACCCCAGTCCTGCCTTTCGGTTCTGGCTAAACCGGATCATGCACACTAAGACAGAGAAGAGGTAATGATAAATAGAATCCAGGTCAGATAAGCCCCTCAGGAACAGAAATGGGAGTAGGGATATCAGGAGAGTAGGGGAAGGTGAGAGGAGAAGGGGAGGAAGGGGAAACCGAGGGCAATGAATGATCCACCCAAAGGGGACGAACAACAGAAACATGGGTGAAAGAAGACAGTGGTCAGAGTAAGATAGGAAAATCATAATAATTTATAACTTATCAAGGGGTCATGAGGATAGGAGGGTAGGGGAGGAAGGGAAAAAAGAGGAGCTGAGATATCAAGGGCTCATGCAGAAAGTAACTGTTTAGCAAACTGATGGCAACATGTGTACAAATATGCCTGATACAATCAATGTATGAAATGTTAGGAGTTATAAGAGCTGCAATAAAATGATGAAAACAAACAAAACCAAGCAATAACAACAAAATTTTAAAGAGCTTCACAATAGCTACAGTCTATAATTTTATCATCCCCTTTCGTTTTAAGAACATATGTTCAAAAAAGGGTAGAGGGATGGGCAAGTATATATGGAATCCACCAGCTTGTTTCCCAGGGCCTAAAAGTTATATATCCTTTTATTAGCAGAATGTTTTCTGGGACTCAAGTTCTAAAGAACCAAAGTTGCAGATGTTTGCAAGTGAGCAGCAGGAACCAGCAGCATCGCTGAGCACGTCATATACAAGGGGCTACCCAAAGTCCCCTCACAGTACTCTCCGTAACATTGAATATATTGGTCAAATCTGCGATTTCATTCTTGGAAACATTTTTCAAACTCTTTGGATGGCTGACAGAACCTCCCTCATTATTTTCTTCACCTCTTCTTCCTTTAAAAAAAAAGAAATCATTTTATTGATTGAGGGCTCTTAAAATAACTCATTCATCAATTATATCAAGCACATTTGTATATCATTTTGGAAAACGGCTGGGTGGGCAGGTGCATTGTCGTGATGGCAAGACCAGTCCCCCATCTGCCATAGTTAGGCCTTTTGCACAATCTTATCAGAACCTCTATATAAAAATCTTGATTAACAGTCTGACCTGGTGGAATGAACTCCAAAATGAACTACCAGTCAACATTTTCATCCTTTCGGGAGGTTGATGGACATCCAGAATGAGATTTGTGAAATGAGAAAACCACTTGTACATTTGAGTTTTTCCCATAGTTCTGTCCTTGTAAACTGTGTTTAACATCACAACAGTTTCTGCAGCATTTTTCCCTAGCAGGACACAAAATTTCACAGCTGTACGCTGTTATCTTAAATTGACCATGACAAAAAAACAAGGTTAGAGCGAAACTTCTTTTATGAAAAAATTCACTGTGACCAGAGAGAACCTTCCCAGGCGACACCACTGGGTGCACTAACTCAAAGCGAGTTGCTGGATGCTCACCAGAGTGGAAAAATGTGTACTAGGAAAGCTCTGCTCCGTCTAGTGCAATTCCAGTTTTTTTTGGGGGGTGTACCCCCTGGTGCATACTCTCTCTCTATTATATTACCTTTCCAACAACACTTCTTATCACTTCTCTTTATAGATGAACACATACTATCCCATCTATTTAATCCAACAAGCCTAACTAGCAGAGAATCCTCAGAAATGATGCAGAAATCCACCTCTGAAATGAAAAACTCAAGTTTTATTAGGATGACATCATCCCTAGATGGTAGGTGGTGTGGCATCTGCTCCAATGTCATCATTGGGCTGGCTCAGAGCGTCCCATCAGGGTTACAACGGCTTTGAGAGCTCAGCCAGCCCCCAGAATCATGTAGCCATGCCATCTGCCACACCACGCTCCCAGAATCATGTATGTAGCCATGCCATCTGCCACACCACGCTCCCAGTTCCCAGAATCATGTAGCCATGCCACCTGCCACACCACGCTCCCAGCATCATGTATGTAGCCATGCCATCTGCCAGACCATGCATGTAGCCATGCCATCTGCCAGACCATGCATGTAGCCATGCCATCTGCCAGACCATGCTCCCAGAATCATGTATGTAGCCATGCCATCTGCCACACCACGCTCCCAGCTCCCAGAATCATGTAGCCATGACATCTGCCACACCACGCTTCCAGCTCCCAGAATCATGTAGCCATGCCATCTGCCAGACCACGCTCCCTAACACCAGCTCGAGGATCTGTGGAGGGTCTTTGCTCCTCCCTGTGGGTGAAAATGGACACAAGAGCCCCAGTGAAGTAGAGGGCCACATGATGGGCCGCCAGCCAAACACCACCAGCAGCGCCATGGGAGTAACATGAGACTTTCTACCCCGAAAGGCTTTCGAGCTTAGGACAGTTCTACTCTGTCCTCTAGCGTCACTGTTTGTTGGAAGACGGTGAGTTTGCTCGCCTTGGTTTGAACTTGTAAGTGGTTAGAGGCGTGACTAGGGAAACCAATGGTAAAGGATGTGGACTACACGTTTCGGGAAGAAGCAGTGGATTTGAGAGAGGTGGGACCATTTCTGGAAGAGGAGACTGCAGCTGAGCTCACAGGGCAGGGAGGACACCTGCTTGGCTAGGCCATCCATGTCCCTCTGTGTGTGAGGCCACCTCCCTTGAGTTCCCAGGCCACCCTCTTGGGCATCCCGAGCTGATGAGCAAGGTGGTGCTATCTTAACTAGCACAGGAGGGCTGCAATCAGTTGTGTGGTTTTGTTGGTGGACTGCAAAACGCGGGTCACCTGCAGCTATCAGGGCTACGCCAATTGCTGGGGAGGCCAGAGAACCAGAGCATCAGCCTCCAGGATGGCGGCTTAACGCACCTGCATTTCAGGCAAACACTTCAGGTCACATGGGTGTAAGGTCAAGATTGGACCTGAAATTGGGCAAGGGAGATTCCAGGAGAGTTCACTTAACTGACAGCAACCACCTACCGGTAAACATTTTTCAACTCGAACCTGTTAAGAAAATAAAAGAAGCAATAAAAACAAAACCAAAAAATAGAGTCCGTGGGAATTCCAGGGTATCCGCATGCTCCAAGGGAAGTAGAGGACGCACAGCGGGGCAGAGGGTGGGGTAATGGCTCCGGCAGCCAGAACATACGCTACCCCATGTGGCCTGGTCTTGCCGGTCTGACTCATTTTGTGCTTCAGAGAGTTATCTCTCAAGCTACGCTCCAGATATACAACCTTGCACTTTGCCTTGGAGTCCTAAAGGCACATTTCCAAACCTTTACCCAGCAATCTTTTTAGGTTAAAAACTAGAAGACAAAAATGAAATTGAAGTTAAATTAAAATTTTCTTTGTGATGTTCAGGAAGCTATTCCCTCTCCCAAATATTTACCCACCGACTGTCATTGAGTTGATTCCTACTCCCAGAGGATAGAGCAGAACTTCCCTTGGGGTCCCTGAGGCTGGAAATCTGTGTGGAGCTGACTGGCCCTGGTGTCTCTCTCTGGCTCCGTTCCATTAGAGTGGAGTGCTTGAAACATTGTATCACTAGGGCTCCTTCTGCTTGGTGGATTGTTACATTTTTTACAAGGAACATTCATACACACAGTGGGAGTGTGTATGATTAGAACTATTTAGTACTGATTATAAGAGAATTTCCTTTTAAATACATGTGTCTTTTTTTTTTTTACTTACCAACTATTTTATTATCTGCCATTCCATAGTTATGACCACAGTAAAAAAACTTATTTTGCACATTAACAATGTACATCCGGTAAAAATGAATGCAAAAATGAATGCAGAAGTGCAAGGGGAGAGTAATGCTGGCCGTGATGATGTCTTAGGTCCTGTGTAACATGTGTCTTTTTTTAAAAAGTAGATTTTGAGATCTTTCAGGATAGCATTCTATACTTCCATCTTAAAAATTAAAAAAGATCCTAAAATATGTCGTTTTGATCCTTTTGACGGACTTGTGCGCCCACTCTCTAATGCAGCAGAGTGATCAGAGGAACCAATTTACCAATGCCACCGGGCTGAAAAGCACCTCTAGGCAGGCAAAAATTGGAGGGTCTCGAATATTTTCACCTAAAAGCTTAAGAAAGATTATGGCATTTTATCTCAATTTTAAGATGTGTTGTTTTTATAACTTAACATCTCTGACCTTAAGACTGAAAAAAAAAAGTTGTGTTGGGATAGAATTTGTCCACGATGAGTTCATTCTCACAGCGTTTTTGCTATTCACAGCTGGGCGACCATTCCTACAGTCTAGCTTTAGGACACGTTTGTCAGCCACACCAAAGCCCCCGAAGCCCTTTGTGACTACTGCTATTCTTTTCTTTGCTCAGCCTCGGGCAACATTAATCCACGGCTCTGGATTTGCCAATTCCTGGGGCACAATGTGTGTGGCCATTGTGTCAACTCCTTCCCACTTAGCCGTTTTCAAGGTTCATCCACATTGTAGAGTTTATCAGTACTTCATTCTGTGGCCAGGTAACAGCTCCCATATGATAGCCACACTTTGTTAACCCATAGGTTGCTACAACACCCGTGTACTAGTTTTTGTATCAACATGTTTTCAATTCTCTTGGGACCATACCAAGGAGTATACAAGTACGCTCCATATTTTGACAAATGGCCAAATGGTTGTAAATTGATTGCACCATGCTGCAATTTAATCAAAAGCCTGTGGAGCGTTCCATACTTCTGCACATTCTAACACTTGGGAATGTCTTGATCGTCCCAGAAACCCTCTGCAGGGTGGCTGTTGGAATAGACTCGATGACAGTGACTTTGCGTTTTTAAATAATGGCTATCAAAGGAGTCCTGGTGGTGTTGTGGGTTAGACATTGGACTGCGTACCACAAAGTCAGCAGTTCAAACCTACCAGTCCCTCCTTCTGAGGGAGGAAGCTTAGGGTCTCTGCTTTCATATTGTCTTAAACCGCCCCCCCCCCCCGGGGGCTATTCTACTGTCTGACAGATTATGTGGCAGAATCCATTCAATGGCAGGTTTGGTTTGCGGTAAGGCATGTAAAGTGTTATCTTACTGTAGTTCCATTTTCTTGTCTTTTCATGTGCTGTGATCGGTACATTTTCTTTGGAGAAGTACTTAAGTATTTCACTCACTTAAAAACTGTGTCTTTTTAATGTTGAGTTATGTGGTAGTTATACAATCTCACATCAATTTGAGAATTTTTTTAAGTGAAGGGGTGGAGTCTAGCCTGTCAATCATGCCACGGCCCAAGGCTGCCTCCTTGTGGGCGTGGCCTTCTCATGAATATTCTGGGATCTTCTCTCCCTGGAGGTGGAACACACTCTCTTTGCTTCACTTTCCTGCTGTTGGGACACACGAGGAGCCCTGTGGAGCCATGCGCCTGTGCTGAGATGCTTCCACTGCCACTGGATCCACAAGACTTTGTACCCACCAGACTGATTTTCCGGCATTCAGCATCATTGCATGTGCTGTGAGAGTCTGAAGAATTTATAGACTAGAATCAGACATATGGACTAATATCTGCCTTATGGACTTGATCTGGACTAAGCTGGGATATTTTCTCAATATTCAATTGTTCTTTGATATAAAACTCTTCTCTCTCTCTCTACACACACACACACACACACACACACACACACACACACACACATACACACGCCCCTGGATTTGTTTCTCTAGTTAACCTGGAGTAACATGTCATAAGAGTTCTTTATATATTTTGGGTACAAGTCCCTTGTCAGATGTGTTTGCAAATGTTTCCCACTATTTTGCAGATTGCATTTCTTTCTCCTTTTTTGCATTTCATTTTCTGCAGTGTGCTTTGATACACAAAATTTTTAAATTTTGATGAAGTGCAATTTATCCTTTCTTCGAGCTTTCTGATATTGTAGTAAGAAATGATTGTCTAGTCTGAGTTCACAAAGATTCCATAGCTTTAGAATAAAGACTGAGGAGGAATCGATGCGTTTGAATTTGGGTGCTATGGAAGAATGTTGAAAGTACCATGAATTGCCAACAGAACAAACAGCCCTGTGTTGGACGAAGTAGAGTCAGAATGCTTAGATTCTGGATGGTGAGGCTTTGTCTCAACTGTGGACATGTTTTCAGGAGAGCTCAGTCCCTGGGAAAGGACGTCGTGCTTGGTAAAGTTGAGGGGCAGCGAACAAGGGGCAGACCCTCAGCAAGATGGATGCAGCAGTGGCTGCAACCCGGGCTTGGACATGAGAACAATCGTGCGAACCGCGCAGGAATGGGTGGTGGCAGGCTTGTCGCACACAAGGTTGCTGTGATCCGTTTTGAGTTAATTTTTGTGTACTGAGGGCAGGGGCCACTTGCATCCTTCTGAGTGTGAGTATCCAGTAATCGCTGCACCAGTATCGAAAAGATGATTCTTTCCCCATAAATTGTCTTGCCCTGCCCCCCAAGTGGGATGTATTTTACAATTGCAGCTGCTACACTTTGGCATAACAGCTCATATCATTCAGGCCATCTTATAGAATACTTAACCCTTGAAATAGTCTATGTACTCATCAATGGAATGAAATTCTCTCTTTAGCAATCTATTTCTTCCCATGGTGACTCCTTCAATCTTGTGATCATGCCAAAAGCATCTTAAATGCATGTGTTTTTAACACTACATATGGGAGTTACGCCATCAGGGCTTTTGCACAATGCTCATTAGGTTGTGAACAGTCACAAAAGGAGCAAGATATAATTTATAATGATCAATGAAGAAAATGCATTAATTTGACAAGATTAATTTCTCCTAGAAGTTAGATTAATTTGAGAGTTGTAATGTCCAATGAAATGACAACATCAGCATCAATGGGATTTCTCTAATTAAAAGCAGCAGCAAACTTTCTGAGTTCATATTTTCATATGTGTTGTGCAAGATTGAAAAATTAATAACAAAGTTCAGTTGCTTGGGATAAGCCTGGGAGCAAAAATCCAGCCTCCTTTTGTGCCAACTTCCTTTAGAATGTGCCAGGAGCCTGGAGGGGAGGGAACCCGTGTCTGACGAAAACTCACAAACATACAGAGAGCCGTTTAATAGTTTTTGAAGATTTTTTCCCCCCCTGTAAAATGGCTTGTATTTCCACAGGTACAATAGTGAAGAAATAAACTTTTCAATTTGACATGATATAAAAAAGAACAGTTTTACAAATATATCTGTAAAATTTAACTGCTCAGTAACACTATACATGGTAAATATACATGGTAAATATTCAATACAGAGACGCGGTCTGTCATTTCAGTTCACAAGGAACAACTTCTCTTTCATGGAATTAATTTTTGCTTGTTAGGAGTATGCTCAGAAGTGGGACAATTTCCACTGTGCCCTAGGGCTACTCCATGAGGGCTGAGACTCTCTTGGGAGGACATCAAGTTTTATGAAAAAGAAAATACTGAATTTTTTTTCTCTCTACAGCTTCAATGACGCATACATGGCTGTGAAGATTCTGATGTGGTCTCACTGGCTTGTGATGGATTGGGTCTTGACTGAAACAAAGACAACAGAGAACCAGGAACTTCACCACATCAGCCTGTGAGGCCAAACTATAGGGCTGGCTGAGCCCTAGCCAAGGACGTGGAGCCGGTTTGGTTTAAACTCAAGGTTCTGCAGTGTGTCTATCAGGAGCCCCGCTGTCAGGAGGCAGGGCTGTAGAAGGAGAAATCGTTTTCCTCCAGTGCTAACCGTGGTGTGATCGAGCCTAACCTTACATGCAACTCCAGAAAAGAATGGCTGGAACCAAAGTGGGGGGGGGGGGAGTGGAGCAAAATCAGAGAACTGCACGGAAAGGTTTTATACATGGAAATTTCGTGACACACGGCTCCTTGCACTCCAAAAGTGTCCAAATAACAATACTGAGCCCCCAAGCAACAGGGTCTTGGGAGTTTTCCATGTAAGCAAAAAAAAAAAAAAAAAGGAATCGAAGCTTCCTGAAGAAAGAGTTCTCCTCACTTTTCCTAACACAGTATATGTAATAACTTAAAATAACTTCCCTATTGACAGTGGGAATGAAAATCTGCTACAATCATGGGGCTGCCAGTCCCTGGCATATTCCTGCATCCAGATTCATCAGTCTCCCTAACAGAGCCCATCATTTCCCCCAATGGCTTTCTCCTTCCTTTACACCTGAACCCTGAAATGCTACAACCAGTTACATCACGTGGCTTCCCTGAGGCACAAAGGTACCAAACTCTAGAATTAACTATCGAGAAATGATAAATATGCTCTCTATTTATATTAAAAGATTTTAATTCTTTTAGGCTACAGTTGGGGCGGGAGGGGGTACGCAGGGGAGGAACCCAAAACCAATCAAACCAGAAGGTTAACACTTAAGCTGCCGGGTCAACAGTAGCCCTTTTAGCAAAGAAGCTAACTCAGCGAAGGGAAATGTACAAGCACCGCAGCACCAATCATTAATGAAACGTTCTAGATTAGAAAAATACTCAGAGCTGTGCCCCCATCCACTCTGCATCGTGTGTGTGTATGTGAATCGGACAGCAATTGATCAAAAATGATATAATCTAGGGAAATACATCTTTTTAGAAACCTACTTGCAAGCAAAAGGCATCCCGGTCAGGCTGAGACCAGTGTTCACTGGTAGGCAATTTCCTATGTCTCGGGATGTGGGACTCGCACTTTAATAGAAGGGTAGTAGGCAAGACATAACAACCAGTGACCTGTGGGGAGTTACCTTTCCCAAACCCTATCAGTCTACTCTTTCAAAAAAGCGTACTCTCGACTCCGAGGAAGGAATCCCCAGTCAAAGGAGGGACCCCGGTCTGCAGCTGCGCCACCGCTCTGCAGCTCCTTGGGAAGGAGAGGTCGGGGAAACCAAAGGAAAAGCCGAGAGAAAAGAGAGTTCACAGCCCCCCCTTCCACAGGACCAAGTTCCAATTTACACTTCCAACTCCAAACTCACTGCTATTGAGCTGATGCCCACTCCTGGAGACTCAGAGGGCAGGGTTTCCAAGACTGTAACTCTGTCTGGAAGTAGAAATCCTTATCTTTCTCAGGCAGAGCGGCTGGTGGTTTTGAACTGCTGACCTTGTAGCTAGCAGACTAATTTGTAACCACTATGCCACCAGAGTAAGTCCCAAAGCCTTCCACTGAGGTAGGTGTTCACTAACAGAATCTCTGCAGGTTGGGAGAGAACTTTCTTGAGGGGCATACAGGACACGCAGAACTACCAGATGTAAATAGAATTCTGGACATGGGGAACCGTGGCGTCAAAGCCTAACTGGTTAAGAGGGGGTGGCCGTGGTGGTGGCGGCGTGTGTGTGCGTGTGCGCACGTGCACAGAGAAGGGAGGCAATGCTATTCAGCCGTTCTCCATGAGAGCCCACTTACAACGTACTCTGAGGGGATCACGAATACCACTCCTCCATCTAGCCATGTGGCCAGCAGAGGGACCTCTGCTTCCTTAGCTGATGAAGCCCAAAGGGTCCAGAGGCTGAGAAGACATACGTGCCCACGGTTTGCTTACTATTGGAGGACTCTTGCTAACCCAAGGCATCAGATTATTCCACACGATCGCATGTTTTCCTCCCATGTTTTGTTTGTGGGGACAGGAGGCCACACAGAAGAGGGTGGCCTGTTAGTAAGAGGCTAGTGGGCTGTCATTATTTTTGCACCATTTAAAATTACACGTGGGAAAAAAAGGGAAACTCATCACCAAGAATCACCTTATCCTAAACAGTGTTCTCCAATGAAAACCAAAGCTCGTGTTAAAACCAAGAGCCCAGACTTTTAGAAGATTGTGCCAAACGAAGCGGCAGTGCTCACAAGTAATCCATCTCACCACTTTCAGGAGAGCGGCACTCATGATGGGCTAGAATGACCGAAAACGATGTTCCGGCAACACATGAAAAGACGAATTCAAGTACGGACATGCTGTCAGAGAGTCAGAAATTATGTATCTTCACAGAAGGTCAAACCTGCGGCGCTTCTCTGCAATGGGACATTTCAGAGGGTAGAAGTGGTCTCAACACACTCTAGTTAGTTCCATGCTGTAGGGACATATTGATCTCAGCCCTGCAGTCTTGTATATCCTCACTCACTGCCACCGAGCCAATTCCACCTGTCTGTAAGTCCTCACAGGAGCAGACAGCCTCTCCTTCTCCCTAAGAGCGGCAGGTGAGTCTGAACTCTCAACTCTGTGGTTAGCAGCCCAATGCTTATGCAACAGCGCCACTGGGCCTCCCATCATATATACTAACCATAAAAAGCAAAACAAAACATAGCTCACTGCCACAGAGCCGATTCCAACTCTAGGCAGAACATAACCACTCCTGTGAGTTTCTGAGGATGTAACTTTTTATAGGCCCAGAAAGCCTCATCTTTCTACCTTGGAGAAGCTGTTGGATTCGAACTGCTGACCTACGGTTAGCAGTCTGACGCATAACCCATAACTCATGTGTCTCAAAGGACCTGCCAATTCTAGGAGCAGCGCTACTACTGGTACCAAGCACAGAGCATGAGCATCCAGTAATTATTATGCAAAATGAAATGAAACTAACAGGGAGGGATGGCAGGGCTCATATGAAATTCTGATTTAATTATCTCTCAGTAAACACTCATTTGCTCTTGGAAAATCAGGAATTTCAAATTACCTCTGCAGATGTATTACTTGGTGCTGTGTATATCTAATGATCGCATTTAAATTTAGTTTGATTTGCAAACATTTTCAAGACGTATAGGGCTCTTTAAGCTGCGAGGGGAGGTGACAGATGGTGGGAAGGGCGTGAACAAAAGGACCAGTGCCCATGTGACACGGCGCTTTTAGGGATTCTTGGGCTCTGAGGGGGACAAAACCATCCCAGGAAACCCCAGCGGGCGGGCGGTTTTAAAAAGTAATGACTTTGTTCTAATCACTCAGCGGCCGTCCACGATCCCGTCTGCAGGTGAACACGGAGCTGCGCCACCTCGGGCGTGCCAGCTGCTGCAGCGGTCACTGTGTAGTGCGCGGTTTTGATCCTTTTAACATTCTGGGGGCGTGCAAGCTGCGGCCAGGGGACACGCCGGCTTGGGCCGGAACCGCTCCAGGCAGACTACAAAGTGACGGCATACATCCTTCGTCTACAATGCCAAGGTTTTCAATGCATAGATGTATAAGGTAAATAAGTTCCATGACTATTTGGGAACAAAACAGACAACCATCTATGAATCTTGGTTGCCAGATAGAGAAAAACAAACAAAAACAGACTCTGGTTTTCAAAGCCGCCACCTGTGCACAGGCCCCCCGCCAGCCAGGGCGCTTCTCCGGAGAGGGCGGGCTCCCAGCTGGCGTATCAAGTGCGGCAGCCGCTGTGTGTCTCAGGTCACACCGACCACGCAGCACTGACGGCGGGCCAGTAAGAGCCAGGGACCTTGAATAGGCGTCTTCTACCTCTGTCAAACATGATGGAAAGGCTCGTCCAAGTTTATAAAGCGGGCAGCGTGGGACAGGCTTGGTGACAGATCCAAGGTTAAGGTAAAAGTGTGGCGTTTTGAATCCAATGATGACAAGGAGATTACGGTTTAATCGAGCTGACTTCAATGATTATGCCGCTGTTCGGAGCATGCACCACATCACCGATACCTGGTAAATTCCTGGCAGGTTTCTTCACCGTGACCCCCTTCCCCACCCCCCCAGCCCGAGTCCTCCCCCTCCCAACGCCCCCCCTTAATAAACAACAGTATAAAAAAGGTAAAATCTAGAGCTAGTGGCGAAATCTTCACAGTAACTTGTTAATAGAGTCGTCGGTGGTGGGCAGGGAATCAGTCAACGGGACCTTGGAAAATCAGCTTGGTGCAGTTCTGCTCCCCCACCAGCTGCGTCGCACAGAAAGGACAGGCGGCGTGGAACGCGTGTGTCCCATGAGGCAATGGGATCTGAGACCAGTACTTCGCCGACTTCTCGGAGCACACGTGGCCACAAGGGGTGAATGCGTGGGTCGGCGGCCCTGCGTCCACGTAAAATCCTGCCTCGCAGCCAAGCCAGAGAGGGACGTAGGGACCCACAGTCCTGCACATGGGACACTCCCGCTCGTTGGCCTCCGTGTCGCTCCGGTGGCCCCAGTTGTGGTACCCGTGCACGTGGCCGCAGCTGAGGTACGCCCAGGGCTGCTTCTCCTCCACCACCTCCTTCCTGTTGATGCTGGGGAAGGCCAGGGTGTTGAGGCCCACGGGACACTGTGGCCGCGCAGCATTGATCTCCTGCCGGAGGGCTTCTATGTGCTTCTGGGTCGGAGTGTGAAAAAGGCCATCTGCTGTCCTCCAGAGGAGAGTGGCCCCACACAGGTCAATCAGGGAGCCGTCCTGCAGCACGTTGCTCTCACTTTCCACCTGCAACGGGGGGACAGACATGCCTTTAAGCTCACCGCCCTGCACCCCCTCCAGCAGTCTCTCCTCTCAGAGGAGAGGGAGAGACTATCCCTGAAGACACTATAGGAAAAATAATACATAAAACAGCCCCGAATAAGTATCGCACAAAGACCAACCCCCCTGCCTTCGAATTGCTGCTGGCTCGTAGTGACCCTAACCGGACAAGGCGAACTGCCCGGGTGGATTTCTGAGGCGAGACGTCTTTGTGGGGCAGAAAGCCTCCTCTTTCTCCCAAAGAATGGCTGGTGGGTTTGAACTGCTGACGCTGAGGTTAGCAGCACAACACATACCCACTACACTACTAGGGCTCTTTGACTTTGGGGACAGAGGTCAACACCTTTGTTTTCAACAGGTTTTTTTTCAATCATGGTGAAAATAGATACATCCAAACACTCACCCATATAACAACTCCACGATGTTGACTCCACCCTTTGGATTTACAAGCAGCAGCCTAGCCTTTTCTGAATTATTCCGCCACCATTATCATAAACTCAGTCCCCACAAAAACCTCCCTTCCTCCTGGCCTCCCCCTCAGCCTGGCCACCACTAATCAATCACCCCTGACTTGTGCACACGTGTCTATCTCATGTCAGCGAGATTATTCAGTATGTGTCTGTGTGACAGGCTTTGTCCACTCCACAAAATGCTGCCGAGGTTCGTCCAGAAGTGGCTCTCCTAAAGGGGGTTTCCTTTGACTGGAGATGTGGGGAAAGAGTGTGGGGAGGGAAGACAGAGGCCCGGAAAGGCCAAAAACAGCATTTGTGCTGGGAGATCGGGGGGCAGAGGGCCCTCAGACCGCACTCTTTCCCACTGCTCAGTCAGTCTTACACTGCCCATCAGGGCAGCCCAATTTAACTGAAGACTGATGGAGACGAACTTGGAAGTGAGCCCACGTTTAATGTGACCCCTACTCCCGCCAGCTGTTTTTGGACTCGCTTTTTCTCTTTTCTGTAGAACTATACAATCCTCTAGTCCACACAACACTCCATTATAACCAGAATGGGCCAGAAGCCCCTCAGGGACAGGGTTGGCCCAGACAAGACCCCTGTGGATGCCACCCCGCAAGGGAAATGCTCTGCTGACTGCAGAGAGACCGCTGTACTGAGGAGCTGGGCGGTCAGTGAGGAGGCCTGAGGTCCAACCCCCACCCGTTATCCTGCTCCTCCACACCTGCCTCAGCCACAGAACGGGCGGGGTTTGCTGCCAGGGAGCAAAGGCACAAACCGACGCCACCTCCGACAGGCTAAAGCAGCGCCCGGAGCGGCAGCCATCCAGGGCGTCCCATGCCTGCTGTCATCACCGTAATAACCAGCTTGCCCAGCCTCAGTCGGCTTTGTACATAATGAACTGACAGTTAACCAAAGAGTTATTTGGGAAGGATGGCTTTCACGTTCCCGTCCCTCTTGCCAAAGCACTGACACGTGGACTTGGCGTGGCCTTTCGTGGCCGATGCTTCTCGTGGCACTGAGTACTGGGGGTGTGCTCTGCGACAGAGATGCTGCCCCTGAAGTGCAGGATGGTGTGAAATGGAGGTAAGACCCAGGAGAAGCCTGTGAGAACGGAGAGGCAGTAGACAAGGCAAGCCAGGTTCGTCGACACCATTTCCTTTTGTCTTTCTCTATCCTAAAAATCATTATTGGGGTACCAACTCTCTCTGCGAATGTCTAGCCCTACACATTTTCCTGTGGGGAGGTTTGGGCAAAGAGGTTTGCTACTCTTGTGGTAGCGTCTTCCTGGCAATTACCTGGGATGGTGCAGAGTGTAAAGCTGATTACGAACCCTTGGCGGCTGTGCCACAGAGTATAACAAGATCCGAAACCCATCGCTCTCTTTCAGGTGTTACGGTCATTTCCCATCGAAGCACGGGGATATTTGTAGACGTCCATTAACATGTCAGGCCAATGTACTCTATGGCTCTTTTCTTTTAAATTTTTAATAGTTTTATTGGGGGTTCATACAACTCTTATCACAGTCCATACCTACGTCAATTGTGTAAAGTGCATCTGTACATTCATTGCCCTCCTCATTCTCCTCTATGATGCTTTTCAAGTCATAAGGGGTAACTATGATTTAGGTGACTTAGCTTCTTACTGCAAACTCCAGGCTTCTAGGAAAGCTACCTTAATTAACTAATTTGAGTTCAGAGAAGTCTTGTCATTCATTCTGTAATTCATAACTTTGCTAATGAATCTGAGACCGCTCAAGTCTGTTCTTCCTAAAGTGGGGTGAGTGGTGTTTCGTGAGCAAGCAGACAACAAAAGCCTGGAGTCGGACAGAGGAAAAGGGGGCAAGCGGGTTCCACCGTGGGGAAGGCGTACCCATCTAGGGAAATAAAGCCACTTCCTTCTTTCTTATAGGTGGCTGGAAAATTTTCGTTCCCTTTGGTCGATAAAACCCATTGTCTTTGAGTCAGTTCTGGCTCCTGCGACCCTGAATGGGCTTTCGAGGCTGCCAATCTGGATGGGAGCACCTCGTCTTCCTCTAGAGGGGCTGGTGGGTCTGACACGAGCCTGTGGCTAGCAGCCTCTCACTTACTGGATAGCTCCACCAGGGCCCCTGCCTCAGTCAACAGCCCACAGCACCTGTACCCATTGAAACCAGGTGCCACGGAGGCAACCCCAACCCACGGTGGCCCACGTGGTGAAGGCAGACCCGGGCTTCCCACGGCCGATTATTCTCCAGAAGGACATTGCCAGGCCTTTCCTCTGAGGTGCCTCCAAATGGACTTCAAACTCCAACATTTCGGACAGTGGCCGGGCAAGTGGACCACGGGTACCACGCCAGGCTCCACGCCTGCAGAAAGGGTCCCGATTTCTAGGGAGGATAATGACAGTCCATACGGAAGCCAACTCACCAGTTTTCCCCTTTGCTGGGCCGACCTGGTCTCTCGCAAGGTGTACACCTCCCCACAGACGGAGATCTCGCGCCAGACCCCAGGCTGGGACTCTTCAGTGAAGCCCCCCCTGGGGTGCATCACCAAGACCCCGTTGGTGGTGAGCCCGTCCATGTGGCCGTCGGGGTTCTTCCACTTGGCTGCCTTTTCCTGCAGAGCACAAGCACAGGCAGACGCAAGCTAAGCTCCTGTTCAGAATGAAATAGTGGGGAGTGGGGCAGAAGGGAGGGGCGGGCCGATTTCCATTTTCGATTTCAAGGGAGATAATCAGAAAGCTAAGACATTCAAGTATTCTGGCAACACCGGAGCGGTGCTACAAAGGACGGCGAGTGTATCCGTGGACTCACACTGCATCCAGCGTGGGAGCCTGAGACGTGGACCAGGGCCTGGTCTTTTGCCTCTGAGATTCTGTTTTAAAAACTCCAGGTGATTCCAGAAAGCTAGGGTACATTTTCATTCTATTTAGAAATGGTCTCTATACACTCCCGATCTGGGGAGCACACAGAAGGATGAAGAACCTTTGAAAGCAATTTTTATTAAAGGCACATTTCCCAAAGTGTTAAATCAACAAATTGTTCCCATCAGAACAGCCCAGATATCTCCCTCTTTTCCCATGATGCTGGTGCCCATGTGACATTCCGCACCTGTCTTAGGGTGGGAGAGCAAGAGCCACCTGTTACAGGCCCAGTCCTCTCTGCCCAAGGCTGGGATAGGAGTGGGCATCTGATGGCAATGTAGCATGGGAGAGATCGTTGGAGAAGCTTCTAAAAAAGGGTTCTTTGCTGTAGAAGAGAGACGAGGACAGAAAGGTGCCTCTGTCTGTGGTCTCATCTTCCCACGGCAGTTACTGCACTGTCGGTAACTGAAGGCCTCACCTGAGGAAGGCGCTGAGGTGCCCAGGAAAGCAGAGCGCCAGGCAGACGATTTCAGAACCCCCAGATCAACCGATCCTGAGCTGGCTTTCCTGGGCACTTCTTGTTACATGGGACAAAACATTTTTCTTAACTGCTTTGGCCATCCTGGACATTCGTTAAGTTTTCGCTCTGTTGGAAACAGCCTGGTTCAACTTGGAGCTGTATTAAAAACTACAGACTCACTGAGACTCTTGGATTTCAATGACACGGACAGGCCAGGAGGGCAGGGATGGTTTGAGATCCATTTGGGGCTCTGTGCTACCTATCATCTGTACGGCATCTTGTACGGGAGAGAGTAAGAACTTAATAAAAAGTGGCTGCTGACTGAGTAGCCAGCCTTTTCCTGTCCATGCCAATGACCTGGTGCTGGCCATTTGCACACCCATTCCCAACAGACCCTCTTAAGGACTATCATTCATCACTCTATACTGGAAATCGCTGGTGTCAGTATTTTAAAAAGGGATTACCGTACAGAACACGTCCCACATAACCAAAACCAAAATGAAGAACTAAACTCTAAACTCCCTGCCATTGAGTCAATTCTGACTTAGAGACCACACACGGCAAGAGTAGCACCAGCCCTCAGAGTTTCCAAGTCTGTAACTATTCACAGGAGTAGAAGAAAGCCCTGCCTTTCCCCCGAGGAGCAGGGGGTGGCTTTGAACTGCTGACCCTGCGGTTAGCAGCCTAACCTGTAACCATGACGTGGCGAGGGTTCCCATGTTTAATACGAGCGGACTTCAAACAGCTTGTGGCAAAGTGAAGTTAGATTTCCCCACGGACTTTTTGAGGCTCTTCTCTTGAAGAGGAACCGCAACCAAGGAGAGGTCATGATTTAATTCGCTGCAGATTTTTAATAAGGGCTTACCCAGCCTGCCAGCTGAAGGCTGACGCCTCGACATCTCGCTAGAGACATCACACAAAGGTAAATGTTTTGCTCCGGCTCAGTGTCAAGACATTGGTCTGAAGCGATGGCTTCTGCCACCCCGGTCATGAAATGGGCACTTACCCCAAGGAAGATGTTCTTGGAAGAGTCGAACCCTGCGGCAAAGATGCGGGCCGTGTACGGCTCGTGCCTGTCGCAGACGATCCGGCAGGCGAACCTGGAGATGGTGCTCTGGGTGATCTGGGCTTCGTCGTCGTTCTGGCTGCCAGAGATGGTGTCCGTGACCACAAAGTCGATAGGGCTTTCTGTGGACCTGCCCACCTGCATGCATCAAACACAGGGACGACACATCGAGAAATGACCATTCCGCCTCGTTTTCGTTCCCGTTTATTAGCTCTGGGCTTCAAGGGTTAGGATTTAATCTTTAGTGGCCTTCCTTTTCCTGTTCAACTAAGGAGGATATGTTAACGAACCGCCAGCTTCTAAACATTAAGGCAACGTTTCATTTTTCAGCTCTTCCCCCAAACATGAGATTTTTTTCCTCTTGGATCAGGCAGACATATGATCTCCACAGCAAATGATGGTTTTCTTTCTTTGGTCTTATTTTTTGGATGGAAAAAAGAAATGGCTTAAAAGATGCCGAAAATAAAAGAACCCCCTCCCTTCTTTCCCGCTTCGGAAGTCCCCCAGGAACAAGACTACTCCTCATGCTAACAAAATGCCCACCGCTGTCCCCGAACACCCAGCCACTGCCATCACGTTGACTCTGACTCACAGCGACTCTCGAGGACAGCACAGAACTGCCCCTTAAGAGTTCTGGGGTCCCAAGTATTTATGGAAGCAGACGAGCCACATTTTCTTCCATGGAAGGGCCTCTAGGTTTGAACTGCCGACCACGCAGTTAAGTAACCCAACACCTAGCCCCCAGTGCCACCACGATTTGATGTAAGTCAGCAAGATGCCAAACATTGACAACTAAGTTTGTGATGCTGCCACATAGACGATTTTTAAAAACTGGTCTATCTTAATTTTGAATGTTTAAAAAGTTCTCTTGGGGAAATCTGGAAAGCTGCCAGTGATAGTTTCCTCGCTTGCTTTCCTTGCTACGTGTAACTGCTGCTAGAAAGAATATATTTTATTATGACAGTTTTAGACTTTAAACAGGGCTTTTCAAATTCAATAAATCTGAATAAGACAGGTACTGCGCTCTCCCATGTTCTGGGAAGAATTCAATATTTGTTTACAAATAAGGAACTGCTCGGATGGAATATTTAAAGTGTTTATGTAATTATGCTCTATAAATCTCTAACCAAAACGGAAAAAAAAGAGAAGATAAATGTTATATGTGCCACAGAGACTTCTTAAATTAAAATCATTTATATGCAAATGAACCATTTCTCACTAAATATGACATTAATGTTCTCTCCAGCAAGAGTGACTTGAGCCCAGAGCCACCAGCGGGAGGAACACATACAGAGCCTGCCCCCCGAGGTGCACACATCAGCCCCCCCAAAAGGCCACGCCCCCAGGTATCTTTATTCTGATCTCAAGATTGTGTCTGAAACATGTGCAAAGTAATGCATTTTTTATCTCGATGAATAAAAGTGAACCTACCTACCTATCTCCCATGTTTCACTTAGCTCTGCTTGCTATCTAGAATAAAATTAAATTTCTTCTGTACCGCTCACAGACATTCTCATGCACAGTCTAACTCTGGAAAGCCACCAGACAGCCTACATCTACTTCTTGGGTTTTTTTACGACCCTTAATTTCTTGTCCCGATGAAATGTGCCCAGAATAGAGGGAACCGCTGGGCTCAGTGAGACTCATCAGCTGAAGGAGATACACACTGCCCAGATGTATACACTGTAGGTCGAGAAAACATCAAGAACGTGCGCAAAAAGGCGACAGCCGACCTACATGAGAGCCGCTGTAAACTCATCCTGTGGCCGTCATTTTTCTAAAGCTGCAGCATCTCTTCTGGGCTGGGTTCCTGCAGGCTCCCCGGGACTCCTCGGGCGCTCTCCCACGTGAGACGGGCCCGCTGCTCTAATGGCCTTCGATTTAGAGGTTCGGGTGCGAATAGCGTATCATGCCTTATAATGCTCTGTTCTTTGTTCTTTCTTAAATCTAGCAAGAATAGCGCAGAGACGTTAAAAGAAAGACGTCTGAGGAGCAGATGAAGGCTGGCCCCCAAACCTCAGAACAAGCCCATCCGGGATCTTTATTACAGCGGAGCTCAGGAGTGAAATGGGCCCAGTTCTAAGATGGCCTGTACATGCCACCAAACCTGACGTGCCAGCGAGCCAGCCTCTGTCCGAGTGCCCACTGACTTCCACGGGGGCGGGAGACGACTCCTGAAGCTGTCTGGGCTCCCAGCAGAAACTACCTTTTCTAGAAAGTCACAGAGCTGTTGCTTGTCGACAGAGATTACGGTCTCTGAGAAGAGGCTGTGCTCCTGCTTCCTCCTGATGTGCTGCTGTCTTCATGAATTAACTGAAATCGACTGTAACACACGAAATTTTATTCCAACTAGAACACTCTGCTAAGATCAATTATTTCAAGTCCTAATGCTTATCTGACTGCTCATCGGAGACGTGTCTATCAAGTCATTTCCATCTCAAGTCTAACCTGGAGCGTGCTCATTTAATTTTATTCTCCAGGATTCAAGTCTCGTGTTGCTTTTTTGCTGGGGGAGGGTGGAGGGAAGCTCTCTCTGACACCGCTCCCCCCCACCCCAGACACACCAAATTCTTTGGTGTGGAAAATTTGGACCCTGTTCTTTTGTTTTGACTACGGCATCGACTGCATCCTATTATTTAAAAAGCACAAGTCAGGGTGAGTTATTTTCTTGAGTGAATTGCATCTGGTATTCGCATAGTGCGGAGTCTCAGTCACCACGGGGGGAGTTTCACCCCTTCCTGCTGTCCCACATGTAGAAACATCTCCATCACTTGCAGCTTTATACACAGGCAGTCCCCGGGCTTATGACGTACTTGAACTAGGAGGAACCATCCTCAGGGTCCCCCCAACCCCCTTTGGGGACATTTGATACCAGTGTTCCGTACAACTACATATACACTGTGGTAGGATGCTGTTTGCTTCTTAGAGGAAATAAGGGTGCGCCTTCCCCTCCCGTCCTTTGGACCTGTGGTCAGGAGAGGTCAGTGCTGGGGAAGGCCATCACGCTTGGTGAAGCGGAGGGGCAGTGAAAAGGAGGCAGGCCCTCAGGGAGATGGATTGCCACGGCGGCTACGCATGGGCCCGCAGAGCGACTGACCATGTTGAGGCTGGCGCAGGGCTGGACATGCTCGTTCTGCTGTCCATCGGGCTCACTAGGATTGCAACAGACTCGGTGGCAGCTAACAACAATATAAACTTCAATAACTATGTTGAGTTATTCTTGAACCGTGGTACATATTTTATAGACATATGTGTTTCATATGATCTATACAAGAGGGTACAAAACCCCCTGATTTTCCCCCAAAGCTTGTCCTATCTATCTGTCTATCTATCTATCTAACAAAACAACCTCATAACCTTCAAATTACTCTCCATTACATTTAATATATTGTCAAAATCTGCGATTCCATTCTTGAAAACACTTCAAAATCATCTGTTTGGATGGCTGACAGCACCTCGCTGTTTGCTCTTCACCTCTTCTGTCATCAAATCACTGTCCTTTCATGTCCCTCTTCATTCGAGGAAACAAAAAGAAATTGCAGAGTGAGGTCAGGTGCATTTTTTGCCCAAAACTGTCACACTGAGATGGCCGCATGGGCAGTTGCCTTGTGGTGGCAAAACCGGTCCCGTCTGCCACAAATCAGCCCTTTTTGGTTACAGCGTTATGCAATCTTTTCAGAACCTCTTAATAGAGAGCTTGATTAGCAGTCTGACCTGGTGGAATGAACTCCAAATGCACCGTCCCCTCTCATCACCCACTGGTTGTTTGAGGCCCGTCTCTGTATGCATTGCGATGAGCAGCACAGTGCCTAAGGCAGAGCATCCTCGGGCTTCCTAGCTAGTGAGAAAACATAAGAGGACACAGCCTTTGATTCCTTGCATGAACAATTTCCTCTTCACACACTTCACTTTCGCGGGAGTTTGAAGCCCTGGTGATGCTGTGGAGGAGGCACTGGACTCCTAACTACAAGGTCGGTGAGTCACATCTGGCAGCCCTTCCTCGGAAGAAAGACAAGGCTGTTTGCTCACATAAGGATTTACTGGCTTCGAACCCCTACACAGGAGTGCAATGCGAGTGCAATGCGTCAGAATGGACTTGGCGGCTGTGGGTTTGGTTTAGAGTCTCGATAATCGGGTCTCTCTCCCTCCTTTCATGCATCTAGGGTTTAACAGGGATGTTAATAAGTGGCAACTCAGGATCAGAAATGCTCAGGATACAGTTCTTTGGCCAAGACAGCCTTTGCTTAGTTGTGTCCTCAGGCAGGCCTCTCTCTGGTCCTTAGCCTCTCAGCCACATGGCCCTTTGGCAAGTGTCAGAAAGCCCTTTTAGGGCAGTGATGCCCACTGTGTCTGTAACCTCAGCCCAAAGGCACTCAGCGATCTTGCTCTGTGGGCATCACTCGGTCTCTTGTCAGTCTCCTAGCTCTCTGGGGCTGCTCCCACCTCTACTCCAGAAAATCATCCAGCGCTTACTCGATCGTATTACCTCTGAAACGATCACATTTAATATATCCCTGAAATTCAGATCTCACTCTGAGTTTCCCCCCTCAGGCAAGATTCTCACATTTTGAGCCCATTACCCGATTTCACCGTGGGAAATGGAGCAAGTGCCGCTTTCAATGCTCAATTAACTCAGAAATCAGTTTAATGGGCAATAGCTGACATGATTGCCCCTCACCACCAAGGTTTATAATTGGGAAATGTGACTGTTACTGGAGAAGCATTGATGCATTGGAATTGTGGGGCCGATCAAAGAATATGAAACAGACAGACCTTGGACAACCTGAGGAGTGAAACTCTCGCTCACGTGTACAAAGAAAAGCACAATGCTGCTTCTCACAGGATGACAAGGCCTTGTCTTCTGAGGTTTTTCTGGGTTTTTACTTGATGTACCTAACTCTATTCCTAAACCTGTCCTATTCGTGAGGTACTGTCACCTTAAAAAAGAAACAAAACTATTTAATTAGGTTCTTAGTGAAAGTTTACACAGCAAATGAGGTTTTCATTTCACAATGGAAACATAATTTGTTCGGCGACAGTGCGTACATCTTGTGACAGTGTGTCACTTCCTCGTTCTGTCTGTGCTGGTCTTTACGGTTCCGGCAACGTCATCTTCCTGGCCCTGGCCGCCCTGTCTTTCCTTCGGCGCGCGTGCTGGCTGGCTGGCGCCGCGGGGATGACTTTTAAAAGCAGCAACAATAGCCATGGATGGTAATGCTTACTTTACGAACCAATCTGTGATCTACCTAGAAGCTGACCTCATGAAATAGTTAAGTTCGAGGTTTAAGGAGTATAGTTCCAGCCTCTCAGTACTAAACAGCCCCGTATGTCTGGCCTTTTTTATTTTTATTTTTTTTGAGTTCTGTTCCTTTTTTGTTCCCATTCTGCCAGGATCCATCTGCTTTGTCCCTGATTAGCAAGGTGGGATAGGCGGCCAGGCACTCTGGTTTCTGGGTAGATGGGGTGGTAATGGCTTTTGCAGCCCCCAGGTTTCCAAACATGATTCGGCCTCCCACCCCTCTGTAGAAAAAAAGAATGACTCAGCCCACCCACCCTCCGCCCTTGGCAATGAAACATCCGTGTATAACCCATAGTCCAGGAGCCAGTGCAGGGATCTGCTTCTGCGGTCCCCTGGGATCATTCCCATGCCCCGGCAATGCCCACTTTAGGAAACACTGGCACTGACGACGGGTCCTGCAGCAGCTTCTCTCTCCGTTTGCTTTCACTCTGGACAGGCAGAGACCGGCAGCTGCACCTCTGATGGCGTCTCACAGCTTTTCCGACCTCGGTTGCTGCTCACCAAACTAGGATGCAGAACACAAGCTACTTAAGGCAACAGACCAAGTTGCCTCACAAGACTATGGTCCTGTGCCTTCAGGACTGGTGGACCAACCCCGCCAGGAGTTTGGCTAAGCCTGAGAAATATGTATGTACGTACATATGTGTGTGTGTGTGTGTGTGTGTACCTGCCCTATGTTTTTATTTTCCCTTTTTCAGATTTTCATTTAGGTTTATTCTAGACATCCAGAAATCATGGTTGCATGTTTTTTAACCTAGAAATTGAGATAAGAGACAGGAATCAAATTCTGAGTTTGTTGATAAGGATCAGCAGGGTGGTAAAGACTCCAGGCAGGATGCAGAGCAGGGGATGAGAATTGGGATTTCCCAGTGAGAGGATTTCCCATCCCGAGGAACAATACATTTTATAAGGGCCTTTTTTTTTTTTTTACTTTACTAGCAGATTCTTTTATTTATTTATTTCCAATTTTTCCATTTAGCATGTTTTATTTACCAATGTTTGATGTTGTCTTTCTGTCACTGACTTCCCTCCTCTATTTATTTATAATCATTTTATTGGGGGCTCGTACGCTTATCACAATCCACACATCCATCCATTGTGTCAAGCACATTTGCGCATTTGTTGCCGTCATCATTCTCAAAACATCTGCTTTCCACTTGAGCCCTTGGCATCAGCTCATTTTCCCCCTCCTTCCCTATTCCCCCCTCCCTCATGAACCCTTGATAATTTACAAGTCATTATTATTTTGTCATCTCTTAGTCCAACGTCTCCATTTACTCACACTTCTGTTGACCGACCTCCAGAGAGGAGGTTATACGTAGATCCTTGTAATAGGTTTCCCCTTTCTACCCCACCTTCCTTCCACCCTCTTGGTATCAACCCTCTCACCACCGGACTTGAAAGGATATATGTCCTGTATTCCCAGTTCCCATCTGTACCACTGTACATCCTCCGGTCCAGCTGGATTTGTAAGGTAGAATTGGGATCATGATAGTGGGGGTGGAAGCATTTAAGAACTAGAGGAAAGTTGTATGTTTCATTGTTGCTATACTGTACCCTGACCAGCTTGTCTTCTCCCCGAAACCCTTCTGTAAGGGGATGTCCAGTTGCTCACAAATGGCTTTTGGGTCCCCACTCTGCACTCCCCCTCTTTCATGATGATGTGATTTTTGTTCCTTGATGCTTGATACCTGATGACACCTTGTGATCACACAGGCTGGTGTGCTTCTTCCTTGTGGGCGTTGATGCTTCTGTGCTAGATGGCCACTTGTTTACCCTCAAGCCTTTAAGATGCCAGACGCTATATCTTCTGATAGCCGGGCACCATCAGCTTTCTTCACCATGCTTGCTTATGCCACCATTTGTCCTCAGCGATCACATCGGGAAGGTGAGCACAAAATGATATGATTTTTCCTTCTTGGATGCCTGAAACCTGATCCATTTGACACCATGTGATCAAACCTATGTGTTTTAATGTATCTATGAATAAACAGGGATGCACACACTGACATATATAGGTAAGTGTGCACACATATCTAGAAGCATCAAATTCATTTACTTATAAATACATGCATACATTGTTTGCATACACACACACACATGTAACCACACTCTATTTTTCAAAAACACCCTTTTTTCCCTGCACACTTAGCGGTGCCACTTACTCCCCGCCCCCCGCTGTGCATCGTCTCCCACATTAGTGTTAAATGACAGTCACCTCCAAAAACACTTCTCGAGGTCGCAGCTTCACGCTTCATCTTTAATTTTTAAACTACTGAATCCCACTGAAGGCTTTCGATCCATTTTCTTCGGAGTGTGATGTTAGTCCCACGTCCTGAGTTTTACTATATACTATTCCCAGCAAGTTTTGGGAAGACCTTTAATTGTATTTCAATCCTCTTTGATCCATGTGATATCCCGGCAGGAATTTGAACACGCTGGCCTTTAAGAAGCAACTGGACGTGAGCTCCTTGTCCTGGTCGGACGGCATTCAGAGCTAGGAATGCAGTCTGAGCACCTTGTGGCAATTTCAGAGTTAATAATTGTCTGTTGTGAGGCTTTTAAACACCAAGCTGAAATAAAGTTTATATTTATTTTCACCTCTTTGTCTGTCCCTGGATAGGGCCACATTCTATTGTATTCAAAGTTCACGCCGTGTGAGGAAGACAGACGCGAAGGGAAACTACGCTAACGTTTCGTGAGAGAACGACGGTACCTGAAACATGTCCGTATCTTTGTCGTGGGTGTACTCGACCACCACGGTCCGGTCCCTCGACAGCGTGTAGGAGACGCTGTGTTGACCTTTGCAGCTGATAGCCTGAAATGGAAAAGGACAAAGACTCGTGAAACTGTCAGTCCGCACCGGACTTCTGCTTGCGACTGTTTCCCATGCCTGGGAAAGCCGGGCAGTGAGCAGGGACACAGACCACAGACGTCACTGCGTTTGAATGATGGTCTAGCAGACACTGGGAGCTGCCAGGAGAACGAACGGACTGTCTTAGCCGAAGTACAGCCAGAATGTTCCTTAGAGGCGGGGGAGGCTTTCCCGCTGGTCCTCTGGGCACGCTTTCAGGAGAGATCCGTGCCTGGAGAAGGACATCATGCTTGGTACAGTGCCAAGTCAGCAAGAAACGGTCCCTCACGGGGATGGATTGACACAGTCAACGGGCTCAAGTGTGACAACGGTTGTCACGGTGGTGCAGGACTGGGCAGTGTTTCACTCTGCCGTGCCGAGGGTCGCCGTGAGTCAGAATCAGAATCGACTTGACGGAACCCAGTGACAGCGACACTTCAGAGTCAAGAGTTATATTTAGCAGCCCATACCAAAACAAGCGAGTTTTTCGCAGCAGCTGGAGCCTGCGATCGTCGTGTTCCGTATCCTGGGTCATAGATGTGTCAATTGTCCTAATTTTGAATTTATTAAATATTACACCTTTGTGGGCAATATTTTACTTTTTTAAATAAAAGTTAATCGACTGCATAAATTCCTTTATGCATATTCCTGGAAAACCATATATACGTCCTCCCCATTACCTCACCTAACAGATTGTCAGTAACATTTTGTTAATAGTATTTTTCTTGGTTATCAAAGATTTTAGTAAAAATACTGAGAAATGAATCATCTCAAATGCCACAAGTTAATAATTTCTGAACAGCTTATTAGTAGGAGCAACCATAATTCAAACCAGTAAGATGAAATATTCTACAGATTTTCACAATACAATCAAAAGGATCACTCAGAACAAATGCTCTCTAAAGATTTCTAAGGGGCTCTGCTTGTGTAGTGGGTAACACATTGGGCTGCTAAGAGCAAGGTCAACAGTTCAAACACACCAGATGCTTCAAGAGAAAAAGTTGAGGCTTTCCACTCCTGTACAGATTTACAGCCTCAGAAACCCAAAGAAGAAGTTCTACTCTATTCTGTAGAGTCACTATGAATTGGAATTGACTTGTTAACAGTGACTAAGTGATAAAGATTTTTATTTGCTAAACAATAGCATGTTATTTCAGCTGATAAGCATACCTGTAACTCTGTTGTACACTGCATTTAATCTTATATGTGTATCAGGCAGTTGCTAAGTCCAAGTATTTCCCGAGTTAATAAATGAGGCAGTTGACTTAGCTTTACATCATTGGACAAGAAGATAGTTAATATGCTTTATCAAATTGCCTAGGAAGCAGTACAAGGAAGTTACTGTTCTTGCCTCCTCCATAATACATTTGCACATACTTTAATTTGTGGTCACATACTTTTACACTGTCCAAATTAACAAAGACACTGATTTAAATTGTACTTCAACTTATTTAATCACATTTTATCCATTCTACTGTAACCTAATATATTTCCATTTCCACTCTTTCACATGAGGCATAATAAATAAAACTGTAATAAACCTCTCTTTCATTAAACATTTATTGAATGACGACACTGTACAAAGACCAAGAAAGCATTTACAAGTAGCTGGACGTAGACCCGCATGCTAATGGACATGTACTGTGAGCCTTTATATTTGAATAGTATCATTGCTTAGAGCAACAAGTAATAAACCATTGCAAATCTACTTCGAAGTGAGCCTAGTTAATCTCATGCTTATTTAATAATCTGCCCAAGGAACTTCGTGATGGGAATAATGTTTTATTCTGCATGCTTCCTTAAAGTGCTACAAGTATTAGAAATAACCATTTAGACCTCCAATATGCTCAGAAATCTAAAAAAAATAAAGTATTTATTAAACTGCTCAACTTCATTAATAAAGGCAATCTTAATTTTTCATTGGTCTGAATCAAAAAAATCCAATGGGACTTGTATAAAGAATGCTTATTTATCTTTGTAGTCCATAAAAAACTTCACTTTAAAAAATATATGTTTGATTAAATTCCAACTTACAAAGCTAATAATAAGAGGGTTGTTAGTTGCCGTACTCCCCACCTCTCCCCGCCCCCCCCCCCAAAAAAAAAGCGAGCCTTGGTGACGCAGTGGGTGAGTGCTGGGGCTGTAGTTGGAACCTACCAGACAGCCACAGGAGAGAGACTGAGGCTGTCTGCTCTGGTCAAGAGCAGTCTCAGAGGACCACGGAGGCGGCACTGCGGTGTCGCAGAGGGTTGCTCTGAGCCACAATCGACTTGATGGCAATAGGTCTGGATTAGGTTTTATTCCTTAAAAGAAGGTCCATTATATTTAAACGTGATTTAAATTTACAAGCATATCAACTGGCACACAACTTTCTTGGTACATGTATACAAAATGAGAATATATGCAGTTTGCCAATGTATTTGCAAAATCAAGGTGTGCCCCAATGGAATACCATTTGAAAAGACAGACGTTTCCACATGGCAGCAGCTTCTTACTTGTCTCACAGTCCTGGCCGCCACCCCCCCCCACGCCCCGCCCCAATTCTCTGCCTTTCAGGGAGGCAGGTGGAACTGGTTGTTCAAGTTAAACTACTCCTCGGGGTATCTTCTGGATGGCCACACTCTAAGGTACACATGGTCTATACAGCCTATGGCATTCCCCTCCCCCACCATAAACTCCTATGTACACACATATATGCAGTGATACCAAGAAAGACAATCCAAAAAAATGCATAATGGGTGTACAAGTTAAGCCAGAACACTTTTATTCAAATTTGAAATAGATAATACTTTTATGTGGAAAAAAATGTTAAATTATCAAGGGTTCGTGAGGAAGGGAGGGAGGGGGGAAATGAGGAGTTGATACCAAGGGCTCAAGCAGAAAGAAAATGTTTTGAGAATGATGATGGCAACAGATGTACAAATGTGTCTGACACAATGGATGATGGATAGATAGATTGTTAGAAGCGTTGTACAAACCCCCAATAAAATGATAGGAAAAAACACCTTTTATGTGTTAAGAAGCCACAGGGGTAGTTCTCAACTACAAGGCTCACGACGCTCAAGTCAGTGCTGACTCCGAGGGACCCGCAGGGGTTTCCGAGACACTAACTGTTGACGGGAGCAGAAAGCCCGCTTCTGTCTCCCTTGGAGTGGCTGACGGCTGCAAACTGCTGCCGAGGCTTAACCATTACATCGCCATGGCTCCTAACGACAGAGGGGAGGGCAAAAATCAGCTCTAAATGCACCAGTCTCTAGAAAATCATTTATTATAATCATGGTTCAACCCACTGAATTAAAACTCTGCGCAGCTGACAAGTGAGCGTCTATCAATCCGGCAGGAAGAGAGAATGGAATCCATCGCTGTCGGCTGCCTCCCCGCGGCCACTCTCCCTGCTCCTTGAACTGAGGCCCCACGACAAAGCCTGAAATCGCCCAACTCGGATGTCCGCTTCTCCATCTCCTCCGCCTCGTGGAGACGTGACCTAAGCCGAGGGCAGAGGCGTAGGGGACTAGCGGCTGTCGGAGAGGTGCGTCCCCTTCCTGTCACCAGAGGTGCTGGGCAGCGTTGAAGAGGTCGTCTTGCATCATGGCCGACAGTCCAAAGCTCGGAGAAGCTGACTGGGAGTTCTGCCATCTTTGAGGTGCTGACCTCCGGGCTCCGAGTCTCCAGACTTCTGAGAGCAAAAGGACAGCCGGAGGCTGAGTTTGGTGAGCTGGCTGGCTCTGGAGCAGCTTTTTCCCTGCTTGTGTGAATGATCAAATAAGGGAGGGTAGTTATTTTTACATTTAAAAAATTTTCCATCATTTTATTGGGGGGTCTTACAGCTCTGACAACATTCCGTACAGCAATTGTATGAAGTATATTTGTACATATTATAATGTATATCTGGATCTATCTCCAACACTCAAAAGCACAGGCTGGGTATCCCTCCCGTGGCGGCAAACAGCAGCTGGTTTCCCCTGGAACGTGGACGTGCGCCCGAGCCCAGGTGGCGGGTATCTGTGCTGGGGGCACACAGGCGCACGCACCGGCACAAACGCCTACACACTTACTGTGATGACCTCAGCTGTTGGGTGACTGAGAACGGAGAACACAGACAGATTCATGTGCAATAAGTGGCCAAAGCGACCTTAGAGGGAGCCGTTGCCATCAAATGTGTCACGTGGACATCTTCCAGCCCCTATACCGTAGCGCACGATCGGAGGGGTACTAGGAAGCAGGGGCGGCGGTGACACATGACCTTAGAAATGGTAAAGCCAAACTCTGGTAAAGCACACGGACCGCACCCCCTGGGGGCCTTGCTTTATTAGCGTCTACTGGGATGATATAATATTTGTGTGTGTGTACGTGTGTACCAAGAGTGGCAGAGTTTCAAATGAAAGCGAAGAGCTGGGTGTGGGCTCGAAGATAAGGGATTCCATGACTATGTCTTAGAACCCACTGCTGCCAGAGTTCCATCTCTAGTCTAGACATCTGGCCATGCCCCGACCATGACGGAACCACAGGGGCTGTTCACTGACCACACGGTAGTCCGGCTCCACCCAATGCGCATACTTGTGGAAAGAGCACCACCCTGCAAGTCTGCTCTGTGAGGAGATGTAATTAGAAGCCGTAGGGATGGCCCGCCATCACAGAGAAGGAAAAAATAAAATAAAAATCAGAGGAACTAGTTTCTAGAAACGATTCGCTCGGGGTGGTTATCACAAAGGAGGGGACAAGAGGCCTGCCGGGGCTCACCCCGTTTTCCAGAGGACCAGCAGGTTGTCACAGAGCTGCTGACGAGCTTGACCCCACCAATCCGCCTGTGGTGATGTCCCAGGACGCCATTCCTGGTTTGCATCCGTCAGCTCCTCACCAAACAGGTTGGGGAGAAAGCCCAGGGGGCAGGCTGCACGTCAGGAGAGGACTCCGCGTCATACCCTGCTCTTGCCCACAGCATCTCGGGGAAGCCCACCCGACGAGGAAAGTCCGAGGAAATGGGCTGGAAAACTCCGCAAGGAAGTCAGTGAACCCTTTGACGCTTGGCTTCTGCCAAGAGACATAAGTTTGTGTTCTCTCTCAACAGTCTTCTAGACGATGCTGACGACCAGCCTTCTTGAACGGGGCATAGAGTGATGGGTGGGTGCCCCAGCCAACTAGTCTTCATGCTTTAAACATGTTTATTTTCGGTCACTACAGATGTTGATTCCAATTTACGATTTAGTAGTCAGTCCTTGTACAATGTAAGTAAATCACTATGCAAAATGAGTGCTACAGAAAACACTTGATAAATGGGGGGGGGCGTGAATACTGACTGTTCATAGTCATTCTGGCTGCTAATTCTAACCGTCTGCGAAGGTGCCCGGCTGTAGAAGCAGTTCGCTGGTCTGTGACACCTCCATCGAGCCCTCCGTCTTGGGTCAGGTGTGAAGAGAAGTCAAAGGGTCAGAGCTTTTGGGGAGGAGCGGCTTCAGGACAGCTTCATGAAAAACACGCACACTCAAGAACACAGGAAGACAAGCACGCGGCACCCTGGAAGCGACTGCGCCATGACTTCACCACCCGAGTGCCTGTGCTGCGGGGCGTCGGATATGCAGGCCCACAGCAGGCCCTGCGACCACATCATTTACGGCAGAGTCCACTGATGTTCCAGTTTGTGCCCGAACGTCGGGTGGATGGCAGAAAACGTTTGCGCCAAATTCACCCTCTGAATGTGATGAATGTATTTATTATGGTGAGACCCAAGGGTAAATGCCCTTCAGGAACGGAGAACGCAATCACATGTGGATAATAGAGAGACCACGTTGGCTAAGGGAGGCTGACGCAGAGAACACCACATGCGGGCCCGTCTGAAGCCTGCTTTAGACATCCACCAATGAGTCCACATCACGCAACTCAGCCCTGAATCTTCCGCTGTTGCCTCTGAGTCGCAGCAGACTCAGCGGCGCGGATTCCACAGAATTACGGAGCAGAGAGAAAGACGGCTCTCACATGCCATTTTAATCTCTTCAAATTAAAAAAAATCATCGCCCGCAACCTGGACTTACAGCATCGCTTCATAGCTGCACAGGGTGTACCTTTAAGTTTTCCATCGTCTGTAACATATGCTTTGGAGATTATTATTATTCTATCTGGCTTTAAATATATTCTAGATAGGGACTGTATTAATTAGAGATAATCCCGGTATGACAAACATGTTTTTCTAGAACTAATGACTTTTCTGTCAGGCTGATGAGTATAATTAGGCAATAAATCCTCAATCAGTCTGGTTCAAATTGCTACAGGGAGGATGAGGTCTCTGCCATCCTTGTCACTTGATGTATACAATATGTATGAGAGCCCGTTCCAAAGAGAGGAGGTGGCTAAAGGAATTCAGATTTGATTTTGCATGAAGACATTCCAGGAGCCGTATTTCAAACAAGTGCCTGAACCGTGACTACAAAGAGAAAGTTGCAAAGAGCCAAGTTGGATTTCATGGAAATAAACAGTATTTCACAGCGAGACAACATGATGAGCCTGTCGGAGGCGGTGGCTCTAAACCTGACACTGGGCCAGGGCTGCCCTCGCCCAGGGCTGGCTCCCAAATCTTTCAACACACCCAGCCAGAGAAGCCCAAGCACGGCCATCACTGGGCTGGGGCGCAGACCGACGTAGCTGCTCAACCTGGCACACACAGATGCCACGAAGGCTAAGAACATTTCAGGAGAATGTGTTCCGAATTTGGGTTCACCTCTAATTACAGTGAAGACTGATTCAGTGGGGGACTCTGGTCACAAAGAGAAGCCCTCTTGGTGCACTGGTTAAGTGCTTGGCTGTGAACAGAAAGGCTAGCAGTGCCAACCGAACAGCCTTTCCACCCGCACAGTTTGCGGTCGGCTCCTCTGGTACAGACTGCAGCCTTGGCAAGCCTGCAAGGCCACCGTGTTGTCTTACAGGGTCACCGTGAGTTGGGTCTGGCTCTACAGCAGTGGATACGGGTCTGGCTTCCAGGCATGGGAAACTGTATCTCAGATCCAGTTCTGAAAGCGGGAATGCCAGGGGGCTGGAGTTGGAGAGAGCTAGAGCAGGCATGAGTCCTTTCTGGACGGGCGGCTCCTCAGATTCGCCCACCCACAGTGTGGGGAACGGCTCCAGAACAGGAGCCTGCGCTCAGAGTGTAGACGGCTGGGTGGGTCGGAATGCTCACTCCATCTCCTTGTGGCTGTGAGACCCTGGGCAGGTTACTTACATGTTCTGGGCCTCAGCTTCCTCACCTGCACAAGTGCTGGCCTGAGTCCTAAGGATGGTGGTCACTGTGGAGGGCAGAGATGCTCTAGTGCAGTGGTTCTCAACCTGTGGGTCGTGACGCCCTTGGGGGGGCGGGGGCGTCGAGCAACCCTTTCACAGGGGCCGCCCGATTCATAACAGGAGCAAAATGACAGTGAAGAAGTAGCAACGAAAATAATGTGATGGTTGGGGGGTCCCCACCACATGAGGAACTGTGTGAAAGGGTCGCGGCATCGGGAAGGTTGAGAACCGCTGTCCTAGCTCCTTCTGGGTCCACTGGGTTGTCCACAAAGTGCTGCCCAAGTACAGGGTCACATTCAAGCTTGAATCATTTACTGATTTCTCATTAATGAATGTGAACAGTTTTATCAAATCCTAGTACAGAGCTACCACATGCACGAAGATTCCGTTGACTTCCCTTGGTCGAACGGCCAAGGACACAAATAGGCTGGCTGCCAGACAGAGCGCACCAGAAAATGGATCACTGCAGATACCGTCTCACCCAACTCACAATGCATGCTGCATACAATTCAATATGCAAGTCTGTCAGAGAGTTGTGCGCTCATCACTCCAATCAATAGAACATTTTCTTCATTCTTGTATCCGTTATTATTAGCTCCCCATTTCCCCCAACACCCCCTGCCACAACCCTAAGAAAGTATTCATCTAGTGCTGCCTCTACAGATTTGTGTATCTCGAACTTCATAGAAAGAAAACCATTGAACTAAAAAATAACAACTAAAAAAACTCAGCAACCACAACAGGACAAAACCCTGAAGAACCTCAATCCTAAAGGCAGCAGAATGTAATGAAAACTAGAGCAAGCTGAGAACCGGTCAAAAGCAAATGCAAAGGAGAAGATACGAAACTGGGTCCTAACAATGTCTGTAGGAATCCACATTCTGATCCACTGCCTTGGGGCAAAACTACTCATATCCTTGGTCAGTGGACCTAGGGAATTCAATGGAGACTTAGTCAAGGTACATGAGTGTGTGTGTGTGTGTGTGTGTCTAAATTGATTTTGGGCCTTCACTACCATCCGTAGCCTTCTGCAAACTGGAAGCTCAGAAATTAAGCTCTGATCCCGTCTCTCCCCTGAGCTTGGATTTTATTGTTAATAATTCTTTGATCGTGCTGGTTGGTGTGCTTTTAACTTAGATAGCTTTATGTTTTAAGATAAGCCTTTAAGATCCTGGATGCCATTTTTTTCTTATAGCCAGACACCATCTGAGTTCTTCCTCACACTTTGCTATTGCATCGTATCTTCGGTGATCTCAAGGAGGGCAACATAGTGGCTTTACTTTATTGTGCTATAGAAATTATTGTGCTGGGCTCTCTGGGTAGTGCCGAGTTATACACTCAATGACTTAATGAAAGGTTGGTGGTCCAAACTTTCTTGGATTATCTCAAAAAGACAATCTGCTTCTGAAGGTCACAACCTTGACAAGCCTCATGGAGGTCTACCGTGCACATAGGGGAACTCGATGCAAACTAGCACCTACCACGACAAAGCCAACCAAAGGTGTGCCCTTCTCTTAGGATGTGCGTGTCATCCCTTCTGACCAATAAGGGGAAGCACAATACTCCCACAAAGGGAACAGGACACCTGCTCGTACCCACAAACATGCTTATCTTACAGCCAGATCTCGCCACTGGTTCCCATCAGTGACAACCTGGCTGCTTTTAATGACAACACTTATGCCACTTCTTGGTCTCAGCTTTGAAGTGTGAACTTAGTGCAGACATGTTCTGACGGGGACATCCCCCACACTAGTGCTGCGTGAACAGGAGAGGATGAACACAGGGTGCCACCCAGAAAGCTTCCTGCGTGGCAGTGCTCTGGAATCTCCCCATCTTGCTCCACCCACAGCACGTGCCAGCATTGCCAGGCCCTTGGGAGCTGACCAGACGAGGAAGCACCGAGTGGTCTCCAGAGTCCCCTGCGGAAGGGTGTGTGAGTGGGTGCCCTTGCCTTGTTAAAAGTTGGCGAAAGCGACTCCAGATTCATTCTTTAAAACAGCAGTGCGTTTGCTTTTGACCATGTATGGCCCTCAATCCAAGCTGGTGCTTTTGTGAAATGCCAAGTGCTTTCGAGAAAATGGAAACAACGATGGTGTTTCTCTCTGCTGTGTACTCTAAGACCACGAGACAGTGAATAGAAACTCCAGTGTAGTGTGACATCAGAATCGTGGGTAACTATAATCGAGCAACAAACATTTCTTTAAAGACGAAACATGAGCTTCTATCTGCTGGGACATTTTACATGGACTTCTCAAAATATTTACCTGGGGCTCTGGTGGGATAGTGGGTTAGGCCTCGAGCTGCTAACCACAAGATCAACAGTTCAAAACTAACAGTAGCAGACAAAGACGAGACTCTATATTCCTGTGAAGAGTCACAGCCTCAGAAATCTATAAAGACATTCTACTCTGACCTACAGGGCCACTCTGAGTCAGAACTGACCCGATGGCAGTGACTTTTCTCTAAACAGAGAAGTAGTTGTATGCCCTAAACTACTTGCCAAAGTGAAAGGATAACAAATCTAATTGGGGAGGGAGGTGCGCGGGCGGAAGAGCTCTAATAAAGGAAAATTACTAGTAACAATAAAAAAAATCTTATCAATGACTATCAATCCAATGAAATTCAGTTTGTCAATTCAGTCTACATTGTTGTCGTCAGGCGCCATTTGGTCACTTCCCTTCTCTTTTAAGGACTCTTTTAAGAGACTGCCTGGACGTCAAAGAGCACAGGAGGGAAAATGCACAAGGAACGCCCTCCCCCCCCCCAAAAAAAAACAACTGTGCACTACAGCGAGTCAGTAGGACATGCAAGCCCACACTGTCGCCACAAGCAACAAACTTCCAGATACTAAGACTGAGTCTGGCGTAAATTGATTTTCTACTAAAATACACGAGGCCCCACTATATTTTAATACGCAAGCCGGGTTACCAATTGTTAAAATGTTCCTTGAATACACAAGAGTGCAAAGATTAAAATTTACTCTTGACCCAAATAAAATACTAAGTTAAAAACCCTAATGATTTATAACAATAAAAGTAAAAGCTATTTTTAAATGTAAAAAAACAGTGGACTGAGGGTTGTTTTCCATTTTCCCCTCATATTACTTGGATGTATTTATTTTTCAAAAGAATTGGCCTACATTTCAAATGTGTCCATCTGCCAGAGCATCTCAGTTTCTCTGTGGAATAAAACCAGCCGGGTAAGGCCACACACTAGCTACATAGACGGATGGAACTATTTATCTCAAAATCCAACATTTATCTTGCTGTTGGTATTTTCAAGATGTTGAACTTGTTGGAATCATGGACAGTCTAATCCTAACACAACATGTTGAGTAAGACAACAGCTCTCTCTCTGGTACTACGAAGGTATTTGGATTAACACCCACACCTGCCACCACACCATTGCTCATCAACGTTCCTGGTAGGAGATTAGATACATTTAGAAGTTCTGGCTCAAAACTTACGAAAAGGCCGATCACTCTCTCTGAGGTCTTGGGTCATATTCTCCATCGAGTTCTGGACTCAAAACGTACTACAACTATCGAGGAGGGTCATCGCAAACCTCAGATGTTCTTTCTGAAATACCAGAGTATAGTGCCTTAGCATAGAACTATTATTACAGACGAAGCCACCGCTAGCTCGGTTAGTGTGTCACTCACGTCCAGCCACGATGCTTAGTCAGACATGACCCTCAGTCAGTCGGGGTCCGTCAGCCAGGGCACCGCGCCGCCGCTGGCCACCCCGAGTAGGCCCGCGACACGGCCGCACGTAAAACAATTTCCCCGGCTTTATCGAAAGCTGCAGGAGCCCTTGGTGCAAAGGCTAAGCTTGACTGCTCCCCAGAAGGTGAGTGGTTCAAACTACCCAGAGGTGTGATGGGAGAAAGACCTGGCGGTCTACCTCGGGGCAGTTCCACAGTCACCTGGGCTCTCCGCCGGCTGAATCTTCTTTGCGGCGCGCATTCCCGGCCCACGCCAGACTCTGTGGCAGGACGGCTTTTGTTTTGCTCTCAGTTTTATGAACACTTTATCCACACGTCCACAAGCCAAGAAGTCATATACAGAAGAGTTGCACGATTACCACAGTCACTTCTAGACCATTTTCTTCTTCCTTGGACTCATTGTTAGCCACGTAATAATTTTTTTTCTAGTCGTGGCAGAAATACACACTACAAAACATTCTCCAAGCCACACCTTCTAATGTCTAGTTCAGTGCCATCGAATGGTGTTGTACAACCATCATTCCACCACCTAAGCTACAATTCTTTTTCCTTCACCCCTGGTAACTACTGGTCAAGTTTGCTTTCTGTTTTGTTTTGTTTTTTTAAACTAGTTTTCTTGATATAGCATTCACATATCATATACTTCGTCCATGGTTAACTTGCTCTCAAAAAGAGTTGTATCTGCATCATCACACAAAAAATTATTATTGCGGTCAGTTATTTTGATGACTCATATCCATAAACTTTACCAAATAACTTTGAATTTTATAGCGTTATCCAGGTTCTTGAGGATTGGTGAGTCAAAAAATATTTTGAATTACTAGGTAAGATGTGTACAAAATTAGTATGTACCTTCCAATCCATTCTTCCAACAACAGAACTCCCCACAAACAATGCCCACCGCCGTCAAGTTGATTCTAACTCACCGCGACCCGATGGGGCGGCGTAGACGCCTCTTTGAGTTTCTGCACCTGCGCAGGAGCAGGCCGTCCTGTCTCTGCCCTGCAGAGAATAGGGTTCCACGGACGGCCCCTGTGGTCAGCAGCCCACGTCACACACCGCACTGCCCAGGCTTCCTCCAGCACACTGCTTGTTTCTGAAGGATCCTTCCAAAGAGAGAGAGTGATGCGTGTGCTTATGAAGCGTCTGTGTGAGGAATGGTAAGGACCATGCGGCGTTCTGCTCTTGTTACTTTCCGTTAGCAATGGGACGGCCTACCGCTTACACAGCACTGACTCCTTCTTCTTTATGTACCATGCTTAGGCCAGCTCAAATTTATATCAGTCCAGTAAGTGTGCACTTATCCGAAAAGTACTTGCTAACACTCAAATATTCAGGATCTAGGATTTTCATGAGCTCGTTATTAAAGAAACTACCGGAAGAAAACTTGAACCAAACACGAGTTTGACAGAGAATCTCACACAGAGGAACTGGCAGTTACGCACTGAATTCACTTTTAATCTCTAGGACTAAAACAAGAGACACAATTACTGCCGACGAATGTGATCAGCTGCCAGTGCAGAAATAACAGACACAGTAGAAGGCAGGGGGGGGGGAGATGAGAGGAGTGTACACATCCCGATATGGCTGGATTTCAGAAGCAGGTAAGACGCGGCGGTCTGCTACGAGAGACTGCAGACTTAGAGACCCCGCGGGGCCGCTCTACTCTGCCCGAGAGTTGACTCGAGTTGAAGCAGACTTGAGGGCACTGGTGCGGGTTTTGGAAAGAACTCTTGGCTACCTAGGTGATGAAACGCTGGAGGGAAGGAGTCAAGGTGTCTTCATACGGAAACTTCAAACAACCCGGAGACTCCACAGAGGCTGCCTGTCCCCTTGAAGAGGTACCATCCCGGGAACCCTAGTGGGGCAGCTCTGCGTGAGAACTGACTCGGGGGCGGTACTTTTGGAAAGTGATGCTGGTGATTTTTTTGGGTCACCTATTTTGGCATTGTGACAGCCCTTGGAGAAGGCCGTCGTGCTTGGTCAAGTAGAGGGACAGTGCAAAAGACAGACTCTTAACAAAACGAATGGACACTGGCTCAACAATGGAGTCAAATCCGACAATGACTAAGGATACACAAACACTAAATGGTCCACTTAAGCTGGGGAGGATGGTGCGGGGCAGGCCACTGTTTCAGCCAGTCCTGGTGTCGCCAGGAGCTCTGGTGGCGCGGTGGGTTTCGCCGAGCTGCTGGCCACGGGACAGCTTGTCCAACCCAGCGGCTGTTCTGTAGCAAGAAGATGCAGCTGCCTTCCCTGTGGAGGTTTCCCGTCTCAGAGACTCAGGGCGGCGCGTCTACTCTGCAGGACGGCTGCAAGGAGGCGGAACTGGCGACATGGCAGAGAGCTTGGGTTCTGGTTTACATGGTGTCACTGGGGGTCCAAACTGACCACAGCCCCTAACAACAGCAGCGAGAAGGAAACCGGACAAATGAAGTCACACCCCACACGGCTTCCTCCTGTGGCTTTCCTACATTGACACTTTTATATCCTGGCTCTATTTCGTGAGAGCATTGTCCAGAGCACCCAGGGACACTAGGCAACATAAGGGCCAATGGGGTGACAATAATAGAAACAGGACATACTGTACAGGGGACAGGACATCAGAGCAACTTTAACACTAACTAACAATACGCCCTGCGGTTTTGTTTTGAACCCTTATAAATCGGGTAAAATAGGAAAGCTTTTTCATTGTTAAATTTCTTTGTAAGATTACATTCCATGGGTAAGAATGATTTTATTTCCGCCATTATTAAATTTATATTATATTCCTTGAGAAATTAAGAGCTGAAAGGAAAGCACACGGGACAAGGGACGTCTCAGAGCAAATAGTCTGCCATGAAGAATTTGTAGATAATCCATTTGTACAGAACCAAAAATCAATAGGGAAGGTAAAATGGCTTGAGACTGTGCACACTGGGAGGCAGCCGACGCGATTATTAAGTCAACAGGACTATTCCGATCGATAGAAAGGCCCATCCGTGTGCTGAGGAATACCGTGTTAGTCTTTGGGTGGTCCTGTGGAGCCGAGCTCCTGAACTACCGCTCACAACTGCCAGGGGCCAAGGCTTTGTGATGATTCCCCAGCCCTGCTTTGTAGCTCTCTCTGGAAAGGCAAGGATCTAAAACGTCAACAAAACAAACACGCTGCTCTGTGGTAGATGAAGCCTCGCTGAAAGGTACGGCCTACGGCCGCCGCACTGCACGACTTCTCAGGAGGAAACCGCACGCAGCAGACAGGTCTCATTGAAGGGTCACGCGATGTCAGCCAATATGCTTGGGTGGGGGGAGTGGAGATTTAAGTAGATTAAAATCTAATTAAAATAAAATCTTCTGTCTGGATATAACCCTAGCTAAGAATAAGACTCAAAACAGATTTGGACACTGAAATAAACACCTGCACCTGAATCACAGCTGAGTAATCCTTTCTCCCTCTATGCTGTGCGGTCCGTCCTACCCACAGAGCCCCTGTGCACAACCGAGCGACAGGGCCCCTGTGGACAACAGAGCGACAGAGCCCCTGTGGACAACAGAGCGACAGGGCCCCTGTGCACAACAGAGCAACAGGGCCCCTGTGGACAACAGAGCGACAGGGCCCCTGTGGACAACAGAGCGACAGGGCCCCTGTGCACAACAGAGTGACAGGGCCCCTGTGCACAACAGAGCAACAGGGCCCCTGTGGGCAACAGAGCGACAGGGCCCCTGTGCACAACAGAGCGACAGGGCCCCTGTGCACAACGGAGCGACAGAGCCCCTGTGGACAACAGAGGGACAGAGCCCCTGTGGACAACAGAGCGACAGGGCCCCTGTGCACAACAGAGCAACAGGGCCCCTGTGCACAACGGAGCGACAGAGCCCCTGTGGACAACAGAGGGACAGAGCCCCTGTGGACAACCGAGCGACAGAGCCCCTGTGGACAACAGAGCGACAGGGCCCCTGTGCACAACAGAGCGACAGGGCCCCTGTGGACAACAGAGCAACTGAGCCCCTGTGGACAACAGAGCGACAGAGCCCCTGTGGACAACAGAGCGACAGGGCCCCTGTGCACAACAGAGCGACAGAGCCCCTGTGCACAACAGAGCGACAGAGCCCCTGTGCACAACAGAGCGACAGAGCCCCTGTGGACAACAGAGCGACAGAGCCCCTGTGGAAAACAGAGCGACAGGGCCCCTGTGCACAACAGAGCAACTGTGCACAACAGAGCGACAGAGCCCCTGTGCACAACAGAGCAACAGAGCCCCTGTGCACAACAGAGCAACTGTGCACAACAGAGCGACAGGGCCCCTGTGCACAACGGAGCGACAGAGCCCCTGTGGACAACAGAGGGACAGAGCCCCTGTGGACAACAGAGCGACAGGGCCCCTGTGCACAACAGAGCGACAGAGCCCCTGTGCACAACAGAGCGACAGAGCCCCTGTGCACAACAGAGCGACAGAGCCCCTGTGGACAACAGAGCGACAGAGCCCCTGTGGACAACAGAGCGACAGGGCCCCTGTGCACAACAGAGCAACTGTGCACAACAGAGTGACAGAGCCCCTGTGCACAACAGAGCAACAGAGCCCCTGTGCACAACAGAGCAACTGTGCACAACAGAGCGACAGGGCCCCTGTGCACAACAGAGCGACAGAGCCCCTGTGGACAACAGAGGGACAGAGCCCCTGTGGACAACAGAGTGACAGGGCCCCTGTGCACAACAGAGCAACAGGGCCCCTGTGCACAATGGAGCGACAGAGCCCCTGTGGACAACAGAGGGACAGAGCCCCTGTGGACAACCGAGCAACAGAGCCCCTGTGGACAACAGAGCGACAGGGCCCCTGTGGACAACAGAGCAACTGAGCCCCTGTGGACAACAGAGCGACAGAGCCCCTGTGGACAACAGAGCGACAGGGCCCCTGTGCACAACAGAGCGACAGAGCCCCTGTGGACAACAGAGCGACAGAGCCCCTGTGGACAACAGAGCGACAGAGCCCCTGTGGACAACAGAGCGACAGGGCCCCTGTGCACAACAGAGCAACTGTGCACAACAGAGCGACAGAGCCCCTGTGCACAACAGAGCAACAGAGCCCCTGTGCACAACAGAGCAACAGGGCCCCTGTGGACAACAGAGGGGCACACGGCCGGCTCCTGCGCGCGCCATCCTCACCACTGCCCAGTCTGAGCCCGTTGCTGCAGCCCCTCTGTCAGTGCGTGTCCTGGAGGGGCTCCTTCCTCTTTGTCACCCACCCTCTACTTTCCAAGCGTGAGGCCCTTGTCCAGGGACTGCTAGCTCTGACAACATGTCGTAAGCACGTGGGAAGTCTCGCCATCCTTGCTTCTAAGGGGCGTCTGGCAGTGTTTTTTTGCCAAGATGGAGTTGTCTGTCCTTCTGACAGTCCAGGGGACGTCCATAATCTTCACCGGCACCATAGTCCAGAGAGTCATTTTTTTAATAGTGGAAGGCGGCTTCTGTAGCAGTTAACGTTTCATGGGTGCAAGTGGATCTCTCTTTTGGAAACTTCTTAGAATCCCTATCTACTTATATCTAGATCTATTTATAGAGAACAGTCAGCACACACGGAGGGACGGCAATTTAAAACTTAATTAAATTCTTGAACACATTCCAAATAACATGAAATATTAATTCAAACACTCAGCCAGTTCTCTCTATTCTATTTTCTCCTGACAATTAGTAGACACTTCTATTTGTTCATTTTGGCTGCTTACTGTCTCCTAGATCGCATTAGAATGTACGTTCCAAGAGGAAAGAAGCTCTATGATGTCGTGAGATTTTCTCTCCAGGACCTAGGACAGCTCACGACACAGCTAGTAAGCTACTAACGTAGGAGAGGATTGTGTGCATCTGTTCTTTGACCTTCGGTGGTACCTCTCAGTTGGTAGAACTTGTTATAAAGCTAAGTTTGGTTAACTGGTATTGTTTCTCCCTTTGATGTTACCCACTATATATTATTAAAATAGGGCCCTATAGGTACGCAAGGAATCTTGGTGGCAGAGTGGTTAAGAGTTCAACTGCTAACCAGAAGGTCTGTGGTTCAAAGCCAAGAGCAGCTCTACGGACAAAGCAAGCGGTAGCCCGTTTCTGTACCGATTACAGGCGGGGCAGCCCTGCAGGGTCGTTCTACTCTGTCCTACAGGCTGGCTATGAGGCGGAACCCACTTGATGGCAGCGGGTGTTATATGTACATAGGGATAAGAAAAAGATAAACACTAAATTCAAACTGAATGGGAAAACAGAGTATTTTAATGCTGAGCAAATTATGTAGTATAAAATAACCCATGGTAACAGTAATAATAGTTCATAGGCAGCTGGCACCTTCTAGCAGCCTATAATTAGGAGGCATCTGAAGACAGAAACCTGTATACAGAAGACAGACAGACATCATGCTCGCAGGAGCTACGGTCTCAAAGGGCATGGCCAGCATGGTCGTGAGCACAATAGAGCGAGGACAGAGGCTTCTCTCAAACCTACTTGCACCAACATCTTTTGTTAAGAGCTACCATAGCACACACATGCACACACACACTTCAAAAATAATCATGGAAAAATCCCATCAACTACATCTCCATGAACTTTTAAAAGCCCCCTTGTATGCTTGCGCTCTCTTTCTCCTCTCTCTCTCTCTCTCACACTCATAGATACCTTTATTAGACAAAAATATAGAAACGTGAAACAGTTGTTTTTTGACATTTCTTCTAAGTCTATACATTCCCATGTAACCCACAGAATTCTGCACTTTGATTTATAATCACACCAAAATGAGTTTGGGAGCTTTAAAGGACTCAGATTGTGTTCTTTTGGCATGTTGAGTTTAAGGGCACAACAAGACGTCTCAAGGGGCAAGATCAGGCCAGGATAAGGTTTCCCAACACAATCTTTCTAGGACAGCTGCTGTCGCCCTGGAATAGTCTGGCGCCCTCTCATGATGGGAAACATTCCGTGGTGCAACTTCCCTAGCCTTTTCCTCATCCACAGAGCTTTGAGTTTGCTTTCTTCCTTTCCTTGCAATCTGGATGAAGTTCTACACAGCAGCTCAGTTTTCCCTGTAATAACCCGCACGCACACCTCGTTTCTGCTCGTTGACGATCATGTCCACAGGGCAGCATCACTTACTCGACTTCCTCCTGCTGTTTCCTGTTTCGATTTGTTTCACTCTTCTTTGCTCCAGGAGAGACCGGGACTGGTAGACACTCTAGATCGATCCCCTCGCCAGCTTGTGAGGTCCCAGTCACTCATCACAAAAGCAGGATGAGAGAAAAAAAAAAGGTTTTTGTGAACTATATTATGCCAATTGACCATGTTTCCTGAGACTATGATCCTTGGTTTCAGTGTGAATTCCATTTTCAACATCTTTGGATCTGTGCCATGTCTGTTACTCAGGAGCCCTTTGGACTCCGGCGGTGGCCTACCCCCAGGTTTCTTAGACTTTTTCTACCCGGGCCCCCACTTCGCCCAAGAAGTTGTCAACACAGGCCAGCGCTGCCGGAAACACCTCTGCTTCAAATTCCCTTCTTGGCCCTTCCATGTCAGCAAGCTTTTACTGTTGCCAAGTTTTCACCCCGACACTGAGCCCAGGACCCACGTGGGGTGCTGGCCCTCCGTGAGCAGCTCTGCTGTGCCACAGTTCCCCGCTCACAGCGGTGGCCGGCTGTGTGGGGTCAGATCCAAGGATTCGCTGCTTGAGTATGAGCCAGGGAACTCGTAAACGACTTCATGGGTTCTCTTCTCCTGAGTTCTCCCTTTCGGTCCTCTCCCCCTACTCTCTAGTTCACACCTTGTCAGGGACCCAAACCAAAAGCGGGGGATTTGTGTATTCCGGTTTGCCACTCACTTTCCATTTCAACCCCCACTGCAGGGTCTGGGAAGAGAACATTCAAGTGGGGTTTGCCCACGAGTGGTGTTGGGACCATCGTTCTCTGATCCGAGAGGATAGCCCCTGCCTCCGAAGTCTAGGTTCTGCAAGCTCCGCTGCCGGTGCTGTGATTCCTCCTGTCACAGGCATGCGTGGGGCGAGAGTGTGAGAGAAATCCCCCCTCTTCCACCTGCCCCAAACCTAAAAAACCCAGGGATTTCCCTCTCTCTGAGCATTGGGAGGGCCCTTCCTTTTCAAGCTGCACGTAGAGGACGTGTAGCCCTCTCTTTCCATGCGGAGGCTCCCTTCCAAGTTTGGGGCTATGATGACTCCAGGCTCTCCAGTGACTGATCTGTGATGCAGGTACCAGTGGCCCAAGGTGAGCAGAGCTGGCTAGCCGGCTCCTACCCAGACCGGCGTGCTGCTGGCAGTAATGCCAAGTGGCCACGCTGCTCGCAGCCAGTTGGCCCTTAGCTGTTGAGTACGCCTTATGCTTACTGTGCGTCGCTCACTGCCTTTATGCTTCCTCTCCTTTCAATTGTTAGTTGAGATCTCCTTTTCCTTTGACGTCCTGGATTCCAGGGTTGTCCCCTGGATCTGTTTCCCTTTGTTTCCTGGGTCTTTGTTATAGAAGGTCAGGACAGCGTATCTGCTAAATCTGCCAACTTGGACCAATCTCCTACCTTGATCATTCTTCCCCACTTCAGTTACTTACACTTTTGGTGGACCGACGGTCAAGGTGAGTTTCACTGAGTTAAATGAGCTAGAGGCTCGAGGGGAGAACCTGTTTCCTTGTCTTTTCTGATTCTAGAATCATCCACACTCACTGGGTCATGCCCTTTAAGCGAGCAACAGAGCATCTTTAAAAGGTCCCGTTTTCAATTTTCTTAAATGTTCTTTATAAGAAGACGCAAGACTGTCCTGTCCTGTTTGAGAAACTGTCAAAGCACAGTTGGAGGTCCCAGGAGAGACACCATAACCATCGAGTTGACGTCTCTCACTTGAATTCAAGTGAAGTGCCCAGTAGATCCTCTTGGAAACCATTGTTTTGACTAGACTTTTTGGTTTTGTTTTGGAAGAGACCCTCACCCGAGTAAGACAAGTGTTTTACTGAGAGAACCCATCTGTAGCCAGTCATGGCCAAGGCATGTTTAAACAAGTTTTATTTGGAATAAATTCATGCGTGTGTGAGCTGAAACCCCAGTAGCCATATTTTTGGACATATCCTTACACATACATACAATAGATTTTAAAAATGAAATCCAATATTTAATTTACATTTTTGACATAAGCTTACCAGGATAACACCAGGCTTCTCAATCTTCTAGTTAATTTTCATTTCGAAGTGAATGACATATTTTGTCATTCCTAACTGTATTAGTCTGGGTACAAATCCACAGAAACTCATGTATAAGAGAGAGTTTTATATAAAGGGTAAGTGCGCATCAAGAAAACATCCCAACCCAGTGCTGCCCAAACCCTCAAGTCCAACATTAACCCATTAACCCATATGTCCGACACCAATCCACAAAGTCCTCCTTCATCTCACAAAACACACACAGTGATGCCGACTGCAGGAGGAAAGCCATATCAGTGAGCATGTAAACATCTCAGCGCTGGCAGGGGTCTCCACACGGCTGCTCCAGCACCCAGGGCCACATCAGGGTAGGTCCATACGGCTTTTCCTTGGGGATGGCTTGCAGGAAGTGAGCCTTACCAGCTGAAGCAGGAACTGGCTAAGGCAGCTGCACCTGGTCCGACCATCATAAAGCAAGAGACCCGAGAACTAGAAAGGCGAGGCTCACTGAGCCATTTATCTCTCAGCCTTCAGTTAACCCCACATGTGTGTTTATCGGCCAGGTTGGCGCAATAAACTAACTACCTCACTAACCAAAATTAACTCCAATGTGGCCACCAAGACACAGTTTATAAAATGTTACAGGTTAAATGTGCTGTCCCCAAAATAATTGTATGTCTGTATTTTCTACAGTTTCTTTCAAGCTTGTTGACTTGACACATGATTAGACAAGGCTAGAGTACTTTACACCCTACAGGCACTCGAACAAAGACTTTGTTTAATTAACAAAACAGTGTGGGAACATCTTCGCTCTGGGCAATCTTACTCAAAAACAGGGCTATGTGCCATTCAATATAAAAAATATTTTTTAAGGCTTAAACAAACACTTTTTAAAAAAAGTTTAGTTACTATGATGTGGAGCTAGCTGCACCTTGTCTGGTACAGAGAGCACTCAGTGAGGGTTGATTGACTAAATCATCATACCAAATAGCCCCCCCCCCCAGCATTCTAGGTGGCTAAGATATTATTACCTTGTGCTATTCTCAAACGAAATCAATTAAGAATTCTCATAGAGTTCTAGCATACAATCCATCTATGCCTCATGATGGAGAAACACCCAGCATAATTATGATAAACAATCTGCAGAATCTCAAGTTGTCATGTCAATCTCGACAAGATGACAAGATGAATATAAACTAAACAACGAAAATACCACATGTGGCTTCTCTTAGGTACAACCCCCCAGAGCCTAAACGACTCATCCTGGTGTGCTACGCTAGCTTTCAACAATAACACACTCAAAATCGCACATCTCATATCCCTACCACTTATGTGTTGAGGCCTCTTGTCAGGTGTGGGAGGTGTCAGAAACGTGAGTCGGTTTGGTCTTACTCACAGAGGCTGCATGGCATGGTGGGATTCCAACAGGGCGGGGGTCAAACAGGCTGTGGTCCTTACAACTCCCAGACGCCCTGGTCTGTGAATACAGGCAAGTCACTAACCACCCTGTACAGCCCAATCATCAACTTTTTGTTGTATGCTGGGCAGTCACTGGACTCAAAGCGACACAAATGGCCCACTAGGACTGCCGCCAGGCTTCCTGAACTGCGGATGTTACTGGGAGCGAACTGCGAGGTCATTTCTCCCACAGAGAAGCTGGCGCGTTAAGTCACCACCTTTTCAGTTAACAGCCGAGTGCTTAACCACTGTGCCCGCACAGCTCCGTAGGCACCAGCTCATGGAGGTAATAATACGTGTCTCACAGAACTGCTGCAGGTGTTGGATACGAGACCCAGCACAAACTACCGCCATCCGCCTTGCCCCTGACCTTCTTAGACTGCAGGGCTCTTAAACGGTGAAGAGTCAATAACACCCTTCGTACCCGGGCAGGGTTTTTAATAGGAATAATCTAAGAAAATATAGCACTAATCTTTGAAGTTCAGAGCGCTACACAAATCGTGTGCTCCCATCTTCTCAGAGGGTAGTTCCATTTGTCGATGGAAAGGGGTGCACTAACAAAGAGTGAAAATGTCAAATCTGGTGCCGGCGAGGGCTCAGCTGGGGCCCTTTGCAGGGCACCATGCCTCTCCCCCGCTGTTGGTAGTGTTGGTCACACACAGTTCCCATCTTAACTCTTTTTTTTGGAGGGGGGGGGGCTTCCCATGGACCACCTAAGCCAGATGTGCCTGAGTTGATGCTCTTTTCCTGGAGCCAGCCTGGAACCCACGATAGAGGCAGATGCCCCGTGGCAGGGAGGGACAACAGTGTGGTTGCAGTCTGAATCAGACCGAAGCAAGGCTCGTGCTCACATCACATGCTCAGCCTTTCTTTCCTCTAGCCTGCATCTTTCACTTCCGCGTCGTTTCTCCTGCTACCACCTCTCCATAAGGCACTTGCTGGGGAATCTGATCGAAGGCACCGCCGATATCTTCTAGGATTGAGTTACCTGGCTCCAATTTGACAACGACCAGCAAGTGGACGTGCTTCCACAGGTGGCCTGGCTTTCCTGAGGGCCTGCCGGTGTGTGGAAAATAGAAGGAAAGATAATGCATTTTTTCTGAAGGCCCCTGCACATTGGAGAGGTGCTCGACAGTCCTGCCAGTGACGTCAGAGCACGTGCCATTCCAGAAGGAGAGCAGCACACCAACAGCCAGGGCATACCTCACTGCCACGGAGTCGGTGTCCACTCGCAGCGACCCTGCAGGACAGGGCCGAACCGCCCTGTGAGTTTCCCAGACTGTCACTCTTGACAAGAGTAGAAAGCCCCGTCTTTCTTGCACAGAGTAACTGGTTGTTCCTAACTGCTGGGCTTTCCAATGGGTACCCACTAAGCCCAAAGCACGCAAGACTTCCCAAAGTTGACGTGGGCACGGGGATGGCATTCTACGAAGAGTACCGAAATACCAAACTCCTTCCCTGGGGTGACACTCTCCTCCAATCCAGTCTGTTCATCCAGGTCAAATGTCCCAGAAACACTGTCCTTGCCTTGGAAGTGTTTAAATGGCACCCGGATCCACATGCCCACAGGTCCACGGACTGCTGACTTACAATCGGCACTCAGTGGCTTCAGGATGAAGCCAGAGCAGTGAGGCCTGACACCTCACCTGTAAGCATCTCTGGCTTCTCTGAGTCCCCACAGGCCACATAACTTATCAGCCATATGCTGCCTAAACCTCTGTTTAACTCTGCTTCCTTACAAGACAGGCTCGGAGCCCTGCTGAGGGTCGACCTCCCTGCACAGTATCAGGGATTGCAGAGTAAGTTAGGTATAGTTCTTGCCCCCAAGTCACACACACAAGACCTTGCATAGAATGGACGGCACCACATAGATCGGCCGCAGATAGCTGGCTTTGGCCAGAAGGAGCGGGTAAGAATTCAGGGAGGAAGAGCAGGCAGAGCTGGACGTGGCTGCAGCAGGATCTAGACAAAGAAGATGTCAAAGCATCGCAGGGGAAGGGGTGCGGCATTCAACGTGATGCAGACAAGATACGTAAGTAACAAGTGACCACTGAATGGAAGGCAGGGGTGGTCCAGTTGTAGAGTTCCTGTCTTTCACACAGACGACTAGCAGCCCTGGTGATGTAGTGGGTTACACGTTCGGTTGCTAACCACATGGTCAACAGCTCAAAACCACCAGCCGCTCCATGGGAGAAAGACTCTTGGAAACAGTTAGTCTACAACAAAATGGGTGCTTAAAGAAAATGTGGTGAAGAAAGCTGATGGTGCCCAGATATTAAAAGATAATGAGTATGGAGTCTTAAAGGCTTGAAGGTAAACAAGCAGCCATCTAGCAGAGAAGCAACAAGCCCACATGGAAGAAGCACGCCAGCCTGTGTGATGAGCTGCCAACGAAATCAGGTAACAGGTATCAGAAGACCCCAAACAAACGATCATATAATCGAGAACGGGGGAGGTCGGAGTAGAGACTCAAAATCCATCTGTAGACAATTGGACATCTTCTTACAGAAGGGACACAAGGAAGAGATGAGTCAACCAGGGCTCAGTATAGTACCAACAAAATGCACAATATTCCTCTGGTTCCTTGACGCTTCCTCACCTCCAATAACATGACCCCAGCGCTACCTTACAAATCCAGCTAGCCTGAAGCATGTACACTGGTACAGACAAGAGCTCTCAACACAGGGAATGCAGGACAGATTAAATCCCTCAGGAACAGAAATGGTAGTGATACCAAGAGGGTAGTGGGAAGATGGGGGGAGAAGAGGAAGAAAGGGGGGAATCGGTCACAATGATCGACATTTACCCATCCCCCCCAAAAGGGGCAGAGCAACAGAAATGTGGGTGAAGGGAAACAGCAGCTGGTGTACAAGATATGAAAATAATCATTTATAATTTATCAAGGGTCACGAGGGCGGGAGGGCTGGGGGAGGAGGGAAAAAGAGGAGCTAATGCCAAGGGCTCTAACAGAAAGAAAATGTTCAGAAAATGACACTGGCAGCATAGGTACATATGTGCTTGATGTATGGATTCTTAGCAGAGCTATAGAAACCCCCAATCAAATGACTTGAAAGAAAAAGTTAGTCTTGAAAAGCCACAGGCACCAGTCTGCCCCGCCTACAGGATCGCTATGAGTTGGAATCGACTTGATGGCGGTCGAGTTTTGTTTGGATCGTAGGCAGAAGGCGGACTTGGGTTAGACTATTACCAACGCACCTGACATGCAGCCACACCCACCTGCCGGGGAAGGCCGGCCAGGTTTCAGTGGAGCTTCCAGACTACTCTACCTCTAATTCACCCATCAGTGGAAGTCCCAAGAATCACACCTGCCTACGCCAAGTTGAGCCAGGAGATGGTGCATGGCAGGACAGGATTCTGTGCCGTCGTGCAGGAGGGGTGCTCCAGGTTCAGTGGTAGCAAACAACGAACCAATAAATGTGCACCCTACGTGAACAGTCCCGAAGAAAGGGGGGGTGTGTGTCGGAATAAGAGGTCTTTTTTATTTTTGCATATAAGGTACTCAATAAATCACACACACACATACACACACACACACACGAAACGAATGTGTGAGGGAGTTAACTGATCTGCAAAAATGAAACAAAATCAGACACCTAACATGGATAATTTGTCTGAATACGGTTACAGTCCAGGGTATTCGAGCTTATTGTTCTTTCCTCCCACCTCCACAGGGCTCAGCCCAGAACAAATTCACAATATTGTTTGAAGTCTACAGGGCTCTGTAAGCTTAAGAGTTTTAGTATGCGAATGTCTGGAAAATTAGAAGACACCCACATTAACTTTCCGAAACCAGTCACTACTTCTGTTGATGTTTGGTGCTGTCGAGTCCGGTCCAACTCACAGCGGCCCTATGCACCCACCACACAGTGACCGCGGCCTGGGCCTGCGCCATCCTCGCCATTGCTGTTACATCTGAACTCACTGTCGCAGCCACGGTGTTATCTGTCTCGTTGAAGGTCTCCCTCTTTTTCACTGCCTTTCCACTTTACCAAGCACGATGTCCTTCTCCAGGGACTGCTTTCTCCTGACAATAGGTCCAAAGAATGTACGATGCGGTCTTGCCACCTTGGCCTCTAAGGAACACTCTGGTCACACTCTTCCGAGACAGAGCAGCCTGTGCTTCCACAGTCCATGCGTGACCTTCCATGGTTTCCTCCAGCGCCACAATTCAAAGGCCTCAGCTCTTCTTCGATCTTCTTTATTTGAAGTCTAGTCTTCATATGCATGTGAGACAACCGAAGATGGCTTTGGTCAGGCACACCCGAGTTCTCAAGATAACAACCCTGCTTTTCAACACCCTCAAGAGGTCTTGTGTAGCAGGTTTACCTAACTTAAGACATTTTTGATCTCTCGACCGCTGCCTCCGTGAGCACTGATTGTGGAACCAAGCAACACAAAATCCTTGACAACTTCAACCTCATCTCCATTTATCATGATGTTCCCTACTGGTCTAATTGTGAGGATTTGGGTCTTCCTTACATTGAGTTGTAATCCACACTGAAGGCTGTAATCATCGATCTTCACCAGCAAGTGCTTTGAATACTTGTAATTTTAGCAAGCATGGTTATGCCATCTACATATCACAGGTTGGTTATAACACTTCTTCCAATCCTGAGAGCACATTCTTCTCCATACAGTCCAGTTTCTGGGATTATTTGCTCAGTATACAGACTGAATACATATGGTCAAAGGATTCAACCCTGACACATGCCCTTCTCCTGATGTTAAACTACTCCGCATCCCTGTGTCCTGTTCTGATGACTGGCCCTTGTTCAATGTACCGGTTCTGCAGGAACACAATGAAATGTCTGGGAATCTCAGGCCTACCCACAAATCTGTTATAAACCCCACAGCTGAATACAGGTACACATTCTTTCTGGTTTTCATCCAAGATCCATTTGACATTAGTAATGATACATATCCCTAGTTTCACGTCATCTTCTGAATTGGGCTTGAATTTCTGGCAGCTCCTTGACAGTGTACTGTTGCCATTGCGGTGAATGATCTTCAGCAAAGTTTTACTTGCATGTGATATTAATGAGATTGTCCTATAATGTAGGCATTTTGTCGAGTCACCTTTCTTTGAAATGGCACACGTGTGGATCCCTTCTAGTGAGTTGACCAATTGGCTGTCTTCTAAGTTTCTTGGCACAGAGGAGTAAGTGCTTCCAGTGCCCCATAGTGTGTTGGAATAGTTCAATCGGCCTTCCTTCACGTCGTGGAGCCTTGTTTTCAGCTGATGCCTTCCCTGCAGCTGGGACCTCTTCCTCAGCGCTACCACTCTCGACCATACGGTACCCTTTGAAACAGCTGGATGCTTACCAGTTCTTGTTGGTACAGTGGCTGTGAATTCTTTCTTTTGATGCTTACTATCCAAAGATATTTTGTTTTGCCCAAAGATTCTCTCACTATTCCAACTTGAGGCTTGTCCTTTTTCACCAGTTCTTTCCGCTTGATAGTTGACTGCGTTCTTCCTTTTTGGTTTTGTAACTTCAGGTCGCTGCATATTTCCTTATAATGTTTTACTATCTCCTGGGAGAGTAGCTCTTTGCAAGTTTCTGTTCAGCTCTTTTACTTCAGTATTTCTTCCATTTGCTGTAGCTGCTCGATGGCCACTAGCAAGTTTCAGAGTCTCTTCTGACACACATTTTGATTTATTCTTTTCTTTTTAAAGACCTTTGGCTTTCTTCGTGTCTGATGTCCTTGATGTTACTCCACGGCTCATCAGGTCTTTTGCCAATAATGTTCAATGGGTCGAAATATTTCTGAAATCATCTAGAAATTCATGTGGTACATCAAAATTTCTGAACATCAAATAGTCCATCTCCCAAGTCTAATTCACGGGATTGACAAAAGTTACCTGATAACTGATAAAAGTGCTCAATCCCTAGTGTAAGAAACCTGACAAAAACAATTATTTCTAGAAATCCAGCCAAAATTGAGAGAAGAAGGGATCAATTTTATTTTGTCCTTAGTAATGAACCATACTCGTCAAGCATACATTTAGAGGAAACTGCTATCCTCTTACAAACTGTATGGCGAACATTACTATCCCACTGACAAAGGTCATTACCCTATAGATGTCAGTAAGAGCAATAACCATCTCTGGTCTGCTACATACCCGATAGTGAACAGAGCCAGCTCCCTTCACCTAGACCTCTCGTTTGGCTACCCGCTGTTAGAGCTACAAGCCCCAATCGTGGGGTTTGGGTTTACAGACTCTAGCATTTGGCATCCCATTAGCCCTTTGTCCCGCCTCCAAGTATGTGGCAGCCTCATTGTTTTCCACCCCCTCCCGGTTCTTCCATGCCTGCTTTGCCTGGCTCACTGTTCTGCCTGGGTCCCTCTTTTATCCATCCCTGAATGAAATCCTAAATCCTGTTTAAAGGCCATCTCTCACACAATGTTTTCTATGACTGTTACTCAGAACGAATTACTCCCCATTTGGGGGCATTTACGTACTTTCTCTTCGCTGAAATCCCTTCAGGTTAACGTTAATAACCTGCATACGTGAGGTGATGCATGGAATTGTTTTAATCTCAAACATTTTAAAAACTTAAAGACTAAAATTGTGCATGAAATGTCATGTTCCCATTATTTGCCACATGGAACGAAGCCAGACTAGTTGGCTCATATGGCGTACTCACCGCATAATAAAAGCTAGCTCTTTTGTATTTGAATCACTGCTTTCTATGGTGTAATCCCAGCTAACATTCTGAAAACTCAATGCTTTAAGATGCATCCCAAGAGTCATCATGGGCGCCTGCTATGTGGCATCGTGTTGAACAGAATCAAAATAGCACTTGTACTTTTTTTTTTAAGCAATGAAACTGTGGACATTTTTAGATATTTCCCAAACTGTAGACATCTGCTGTTTATACTTCAAGTTTCCCCAAATAAAGAGTTCAGAATCATCCTTCCAGACTAGAGCAAAGACTACTCACTAAATGACTAGTCTTCTAACAAGATTTCACAAGCAGCCAACATGGAAGGCCGTGACATTCTTGTACATACAATGAAAAGTCTTGTGAAGAGATAATTGCCTCAAATAGATATATACCTGGTTGTATGAGGACGTCTGAAAGAGTCATTTCCACCTGACAGGAGCCCTCTGGTGGCAACTGTAAAATTCTATACCAAACTTGCCTGACGTCCCACTTGAATCCATCATTTTCAAGAGGTAGGCCAGAGAAGGTTAATGAAAAATTGAAAAATTAAAACCAAAGGTAGTGAAGCTGCTTAATAGCAGAGTCAAAATTTATTCTCTAAAAATACACTACTGAAACAGATAAAATTTAATCCAACATTTTAAAGAGATAAATATAAATGTAAAAGAGATAAATATAAATTCCTGTGTGGAACTTCACTGCAATACTTATGAATTGCAAGGGTATGTCGAAAAGTATTGCTACTGAGCAGCACTAAATGCATCCACACATACACTGATTATGACCAAAAATACACATATTTAAATGTCTCTGCCTTCAGTGAAATGGCTGTGGACAGGTCTTCTCTGGAATATACTGTCTTAGTCTTGTTAGGGTGCTTATAAAAAGTCCAAGCAAACAGGTTTCTGAAGGCGGAGAGGTCGGTTCAGAAAGCTCTGACGACCGTTTGTAGGGCTCCCACAGGGGCCGTCCTGATGGATTTTCTTGAGGTCCACTTGAGAATCACAGGCACTTATGAGGAAGAAGCTATAAGGAAATGGGAAACTACACAGGTGAGGATAAAAAAGACGTTGTACCAAGGATCTTTCCTCACCCCATCACAACAATACACCTGCTCATCCTTCGAGGGCAACAAGAGGAATTTCATTGGGCAACCTTATCCCAGCCGCGCCCCACAGCCCTGGTTCTGCCCTTCAGGATTCCTTTGGTTTGTTTGCTTCCCAAAGGCAATGACGAAGTCAAAGGAACATCCAAAGTGCTGTTTCCACATGGTGTGAATCACACAGCAGAAACTCTTGGGGATGGGACAGTGACATGGAAACACCACGCTCAGAAATATACAGACCTCGATAGAGGATGTGTTGAGACTCGGTGGCTGCACATTTTAATATTTTTGTTTAATAAAGGTTTCTATGATTTTTTTACCAATACTTTTTTATCTACCATCACATGTATAAGAGTTTTTTCTGCAAGCATTATTTGTTGTAGCATGTAAATAGCCTACAGGTCCACAAATAAAGAAAAGATATGTAAGTTAACTGGCTACGTAACTCGATGTAGTCTACTTTGCATTTATAAAGAGAAAAGGAAATTAGACAGCTTTGAATTTTATATGCATAATTTTCATTTTGTTCCACAAACCTCTGTGTGTTTATATGTACCTATTTGTATGGCTGTATTAGGAGCTCTGGGAGCAAAGCCTGCGCAGCACAAGGTTGGCATTTGGGAACTACCGGCCAGTCCTCAGGAGAAGACGACTTTCTACTTGTGTCAAGAGTGCCAGCCCCAGAAACCCACAGGGGCAGGTCCTCCCTCTCCTAGAGGGTGGCCATGAGTCAGCATTGCCTCTGTGGCAGTGAGTATGCCTTTCTTTTTAAGGGATGTATTTGTTGGCTTGTGTATATGATGAGCAACTAACATGTGAGCTCTTCCCATGTCACAGAGACTAGCGTGCCTGCACTTCATAAAAACTAACTCATTCAACCCTTACCATGATGCAGATACATGTTCACATTTCCGTTTTATTGATTGATGGATTGAGCAGGAAGGTGGAAAGGCAGCCATGTACCACGTGACCAGCATGACCACTGAGCAAAGAAGGGTTTCTTTACATAGTTTTGTACAATTTAAATGTTTTCAGAAAACACGTAACACTATTTTCCGAATTCAAAAGAGAAAATGAATCATCCTAAGAAATCAAGTGTGAAGTGTGGGCTAAGGGAACCGTGGGGCGGCAGGCCGTAAGCGCGAATACCAGTCACCAGTGCGAGGGACACAGTCAGAGTGAACAGGAGACACACAGCACACTACTGGTTTTACATATTAGTCAGTGTTTAGTATAACGTCTGTTATTTTAGTCAACATTGGCATTTTGATGAAATTGTCTGGTTATTGTCACTTTTATGGACCAATGAAATAGTTCCCAGAGTAAGAAAATTTGCCTAGAGACCAGATTAAGTCACCAACCTACAGGTAACCATCTCTGCACTCTCTCAAACGGCGAGCATGTCCAACGGGCACATGGCGCACACACGGATGGTTAACTGCCATCACTAATTTCATATGGTGACCATCAATTTGAAATGCCCACAAAATGCACTGTCTTCAAATTAGTCAGGATCTCACTTCAACACTGTCTTTCATCTGAGTTCAATGCCACTTCAGCTTGAGCTGGGTCCCTATCTAAGCCAATTAGGTGCATCGGCGGCAGTTCAAATCAGTCAGAAGAGCATGTACCGTGCTTTCCAGCCTCCTGGGCATGGCGGCCATGCGTGGTTCTGCAGGTGCAAAGACACCTGCATCGAGGAAGAATCAGCTATCAGAAAGAAATCACAAAAGGCTTCTCTCCGCATCTACCAGACACCGATGCATCCTTAGTAGATGGAACAGTTAAAATGGGAAGCGATGCCTAACTCTGGCTGTGCTGGCATTTATTTGTCTTGTACTTTGAATTGAACCCAACATGGCGGTGCTCTTGGGAGGAGCTTGGAAAGAGCAAAAGCCTTGGAGATCAGAGAAACCATCGGCACCGACGACATGTACCTTTAAAAAAAGCTCGGTACCTCGCTTCTGCCTTTGAGCAGGAAGCGATCGATTATGTCAGGAAAGATAAAAGGAGCTATGGGCCGCTCGACTCTCAAGGCAACTGATTTCATTGGCAACAACAGGGCCAGGAAGAAGTGCGGTCTCTCACTCCTTATTGCAAAAGAAGGCTCGCAGCTGGCAATCTTCGGTGTGAAAGGCTGAGACGGTTACTTGCTGCATCACTCTCTTCCCAGGCCCGGGGGATCGCCGGCTTGGCGGGAGCTGCGCAACGCAGATAAAGTCACAAAACGACCCGCCTCCTGCTGCAAACTCAGCCGAAGCAGCCCTGCCACGAGGAACGTCACAACCATCTGATGGGCCTTCGTGCTCACAAAATAGGCATGCGAGACCCTCTCCTTCTGAAGGAGCGGTCCCTGACGAAGGAGCATCCAGTCTCTGGGGCATGCTCCCCGGCACAGGGGAAGGGCTGGTCCTTGGTGTGCACACCCGTGAATCCCACGAGCCGTAGCCGATTATACGCACACACGACCGCTCTTCCACACGGCACTCCGCTGATACGACGTGACACGTACCAGCAACCCCTTGAGAAAAGAACTGGCCCAGAGCTTGGTCTTCTTCCCCTCCGAGTAGGTTTGCCATCAGCTTCCAGGCTGTTTTTCCAAACTTCTCAGCAAACCTGCTCTTGCGACGACACATGCGACTTTTCGGCCATCACGGGGGTTGGGTTCTCTTCTGGGAACTCAAAACAAAATCCATCAATTTCACCCTGGAAAAAACATTACCGTGGTCTTGACACTGGCAGACCCAACTGGTTCCTACGAGGCCACGGGGCCTGACAATGTCTCCAAAGCTTCAGGGTTTCATGACGCTACAGGACAACGCTTCCGAACAGGAAGCCCTGAGGACTGTGCCCAAACAAATCACCTGCCAAGCAGAATCCAATTTCCCGAGAGTCGCTGTGGTACTTTCTACTTACAGTTTTTCTTTTCGGCTACTTGAATGAAATTACAGCCTGACAGATTGACTGGTCCCTGGATATGAAGCTTCCCGTTCTGTACTTCCACTGGATTTCTGGTCTCTGTGTTTGCAGTTATTTTGAGCCGGGGTAGATCATTTCTATTCCTGTCACTCTTTTATGCTTCAATGAGACCCGTTTCTGAATTACTGCTCTATTTCTGCGAACTGGATAAAGAACACAATACCATCATCACGACCAAACATGCGAGGTGAACTAAGGTCAACGGTAACACACACGCAGTGTTTGAAGGGTTTTACATAAGCTAAGTGTTTTCCTCTGCTCAACCACCTGACGCAGGAGCTGACTACTCTGGCCCCATTTACAGATGGGAACTGTGTGTGATCTCTGGTCCAAGTTCCCAGAGGACCAGGTCTGGAGCCTGGCAGGGCAGCTTGCGAGCCCGAGCTCTGCCCACTCTGCTGTCAGCGCGAGGAGTGATGGGTATGGCAGTGTCGTTGTCTGCTGGGCGAGATGAGGGTACTGATGCTGCTCGGGCAGCCTCGCGGGTAAAATTACCCAGGGCTGTGACAATGACCCAAACCAAACCAAACCAAACCCACTGACATCAACTCAAGACATCCCTAAGTCGGGTCCAAGGCTGGAAAGGGGTACATCTTTATGGGAGCAGAGAGCCTCCACTTTCTCTCACAGAGCAGCCAGCGGGTTTGAACCACTGACCTTGAGGGTTAGCAGGCCAGAGTTTACCCAACAGTGTACCGGGGTCAGCTTGCCCTAAGAAGCCCAGTCAGGCACCTACCTGCAATAAAGTCTTCCCACCTCCCTGTAAGTTTTGCGTTCGAGATGATGCCCGATAGAATGGAGGAACCTTCTAGCACGGCGGTTCTTACCTGGGGGTCGCGATCCTTTTGGGGTCAAACGACCCTTTCACAGGGGTCGCACAATTCAAAACAGTAACAAAATGACAGTTATGAAGTAGCAATGAAAATAATGTTATGGTTGGGGGTCACCACCACACGAGGAACTGTATGCATGGGTGGCGGCCTCAGGAAGGTTTGAGAACCCTGTAAAGGCTACTCTTGGCGTCTACTGGTCACAGAAGCTAACAGACTGAGGCTCTTGAAAGGCCAAGTTCTAAATGGCAGCTCTTCATCCTGGGCCTGAACTCACAGCCTTCCCTGGTGCGCTGGTGCAGTATCTATTATACCATCTCCTAAGCTCACTTAACTTCTCTGGGTTTTCTATTGTAGACTACTTTGAAAACAATTATTTTATTTTTGTTGTTGCGACCGTACACCAGGCCAACAATGTTCACGTACAATTCAGTGGCATTGATTACATTCTTCAAGGGATGCAATCATTTCATTTTCATTCTTTCAGGGGGGCCTCCCTCATTAAGAGAAACTCACGCTTCCCTAACGTTCGAGCTTATCTTTGGATCTGCAGTCCTCAGTTGGATTCCCTAGCTCACTGCCACTGAGTTGATTCCGATTCGCACCGACCCTGTAGGACAGGGCAGAACTGTTCTTGTGGTTCCTAATGGCTTTGAACTGCAACAAAACCAGTTCATTGGGGTGAACTGGTTGCACCCCAGTGCGTCACCCACGACACCAGGGCTCCCCTCTGACTGCAGAGTCCTGGAAGAGGCGGTCCTTTATGATTTACTCCGCGCTGTTATGTGGCTTAAAGAAAATATCAGGAGGTATTTTTTGTTAATCTCCTATTTTACAAGGTGAGACTTACCTTTCTCACACAGGCTCCAATCCATCCCCACCCCCGGCCCTGCCATCCTACCCTATTAAACATAAATGGTCTTTTTATTGAATATTTGCTGCTTTCCTGGTTAAGACCATGCGTATGAGGTATACAGCCGAGACTGTAGTGAGCTATGAACAGATTTCCTTTGTTAATAACAACCTTGTCTCACCTCTAGTGACTGACAGCTTGGTTATATTTGCTTTGTTTCTATTTGACTACCCCCAATTCACCACCAAAGCTTTTTTGCACCATTGCCAGGTCTCCTGACAGAAACCACAGCACAGCCTCTTGGCGTGGTCCTTCCTGTCCCCACACCTCTCACGCAGAGCCCTTCCTTCCGGAGATGCCTCTTTGAAACTTGTTTGACTTTCCTCTTGCACTGGACTTCCTCTTTCCTGGGTCGTGTCTTTCTCTAATTTTACTTCCCTGTTTTGTTTGATAGCTTTGTGCTGTGAATTAGGTGAAGGTTCACCAGCGGATCACCAGTTCACTATTCAACCGTGTATGTTTTGGTTCAATTCATCCATGGCAATCTCCTCGCTGCTCCTTCCCTTATCCCATCTCCTCCCCGTGCGTGTCCTCTTCCTCTCCCCCAGCTTTGGACTTGTCCTCGCTAAGTGCTGCCCTTGGATGGGAAATGGCTGACCACTAACATCAGGGAGGAGCTCAGTTCCAGGCCCGAGTGGGTCCCAAGTAATCATAGCAGTCCGTGTGTCCTCGGAGCTGTACTGCGCCCGGGTTCACTCAGCCCTTCCTGGCGACCCTTCTGTGTGGGTGTCCCACTGTCTACAGATGGGTTTGGGTTCTTTGCACCGACCCCCCTCATTCTCAACAATGCTTCATTTAGTTTGGAGTCCTCTGGTACCTGTTACCTGATTCCATTGATACCTCACGATTGCGCAGGCTGGTGTGAAACACACAATATTCCTCTGGTTCTTTGAGGCTTCCTCACCCCCCACTATCATGACCCCAGTCCTGTCTTTCAGTTCTGGCGAGACCGGAGCACGCACACTGGTACAGATAAGAGCTCGGGACACCAGGAACCCAGGTCAGATAAACCACTCAGGAACAGAAATGGGAGTAGGGATACCAGGAGGGTAGGGAGAAGGTGGGGGGAGGAGGGGAGGAATCAGGAACCGATTGCAATGATCGATGTATAACCCTACACCCAAGGGGGATGGACAGCAAAATCATGGGTGAAGCGAGACAGCGGTCCAGGTAAGATATGGAAATAATAACAATTTATAATCTATCAAGGGGTCACAAGGGTGAGGGGGGAGGGAGGGAAACAAGAGGAAGTGATACCAAGGACTCAAATAGAAGTAAATGTTTATAAAGTGGTGATGACAACATAATGTACAAATATGCTTGATACAAGTGATGTATGGGTTGTTATAAGAGGTGTAAAATAAAGGGGGGAAGTCAGAAAGGAGATAGGGTGGGGGGATGGAGGGGAGGAGGAAGGGGAGGGGAGACGGAGGGGGAGGGGACGGGGAGGAGGAGACCACAACTGACTGAACAAGACTGTGAAGTTGGGGGAAGGGCCCTGAGCTGTTGGATCCATTTCAGAGTTAGCTTAGTTTGGGAGGTCAAAGTTCACAATGGTCTCCCAGGATGAAAATCAGTGTTGGCAGGACTCTGTGTTCCTTCTTGGGGAAAATCCATTCCTTTGCCTTTTTTGGCTTCCATAAGGAACAGGTTACTGAGAGATCAGCCGGAACACCATTGGAGAGCTCTGTGCACGGACGGCCTCTCTGCAGGCCTCTTCAAACCACAGGCTCTCCATCCAGGTGAGTGCTCCTGTTCCACAGGTTCAGAGTGGGTGGGGTTGGCCTCCTGGCAGCAAGTGACTGAAAAGGAGAAGGCCCAGTGCAGTGTGGACCCCCTGCAGGTTGTGTAAAACTCAAGTCTTCTTTCTCAGCAGTCTTGGTTTCCTTATTTTAAAAGATGCACTAGTTTCTTGAGTGTGTACACATATAAGATCAACACTCTGCTTTCAGACTGCTGTGTCCATAAGACAAGAAGAGAAATAGGGATGTCACCTACAAATATACTGTCCTTTGTATTAATAAAGAGACTCCAAAGTAGAAGCCTTGGTGGTGAAGTGGTTACGTGTTGGGCTGCAATTCACATGGTCGGCAGTTCGAAACTACCACCACCAGGTACTCGGGGAAAGACTGGGCTTTCTATTCTAGTGAACAGTTAGTGCTGGAAACCTATAGGCAGTTGCTATGAGTCAGCATGGACTCGATGGCAGTGGGGATGTGCACTTTAGACACCACTCTTAGTTATTCCTTGAGGAGCCCTCGTGGCTTAGTTATGCACTCAGCTGATAACTACAAGGTCAGCGGTTTGAAACTACCGGCTACTCCGTGGGAGAAAGATGAGGCTTTCTACCCTCATGAGTTAAATCATCTAAAAACTCACAGGGGCAATTCCACCCTGTCCTCCAGAGTGGGAGCAATGAGTTTGTTTTGTTGTTTTCAAGTTAAATGCATGTGTCAGATATGACTCTCACACTTACACGAACACCTTCAATAGAGCTGGACAAAGCCAGGTGACCACCTGTAAAGTCATTCAGAGTTTTAAAAAGAGGTCCTCTCTGCTCCAAAATTATCTCCCTTTAACTTCAAAGAGAGAACCCAGAAATATTTCTCTTTCTCGAATATTGAAAACGGCCAAAAGCAAATACTTTGTGGTTTTGAAACCGTAAAGACCAAGGCAAGGAATGAAAATTACTATAGTTCAAAAAACTAATGTTTCTCATCAGTTTAGGCCATCTATGGAAAACTTATTCCTTTAAATAGTATCTCTAGGTCACTTAGCAAATATCAGCACACACGCGCACACACACAATCTTCTCTGAAAAATAAGTGATAAGATTTTAGAGTTAATTCATGCTTCCAATCAAATCCGACAAGATGACCATTTTTCACCATTAATAAGAAAGCGTGTCTAATTTACTGCTTGAGTTGCTTTAATCAAGTCAAGTAAGTTTTCAGATACCTTTTGATCTGTAGGCTTCCCCCCCGGCCCCCACCCTTTTCTTCTCTAGTTCATTGAACAAATCCTTGCCCGTGGGCCTTAAAATGACTCTAACCCACAAAAGGGCCAGGTGAGATTTCTTTGTTAAGCGTGTGCGCTGGTACTGAACCTGCCACTTCCTTGGCTCTTCAGCGGATGGTCTCGCTGAAGAGCCAGTTTCACCAGTCCTCCTCAGAAGGGACTCATTAGGCTCCCGAGAACACATTTAGCCATGAAAGTAACGAAAGTAAGTTTAGTGAGCCCCAGTCAAAAAGCAGGACAGCCCACCGGGAAAAACTACTCATGAGGAGGGGAGGCCAAGGCTGCACTCTGAGAGAGCGAGAAAACGATCGCAGAGATGGATCAGCCCACTGCACACCTTCTGTGCGGTGCCGGCTGTCGGAGCAGCCTTCTGAAAACATTCCCGGCACGCAGCTACAAGGTTGGTAACTGAGAGTTTGGGATCTAGGATGTACTGTAAGAGTGAAATCAGCAGGCACCCTAATTAACACAGTCAATGTGAAACAGCAATTGACTCCAAAAGTTGGGTAAAATGAGATTTTAAGAATTCTTATCTCTTCTCTTAAAGCAAAGGTGGTAAACAACACGCCTCTGCTGGAAGGCACGCTTTATTCAAGGTCAATGTGATGGCGAGGGGCAGCCGCAGTCAATAGGGCAGGATAACTACTCCCCCTGGCTGCTCTGTTACTTTGTTGACCGTGGAACTGTAGTGGCTGTGTGTTGCTCTGGCGCTGGAAGCTGTCTCCTTGGTATTTTAATGCCAGCGGGTCACTGGAAGTCAATAGGTTTCCGGAGGGCTTCCAGACTAAAAACAGACTGTGAGGAAGGAGCAGGCTGGCCACACCCAAGCAACTAGCCATTGAAACTTCAGGGATGGCTTCAAACCCTGTCGGGATCCTGAAAACCCCTGAATAAAAGCAGGACAGGGTTCAAGATCGTGCCAGAAGCCGAGCCCGTGTGGAGGCACTCGCAGCTGCCTTCTCAAAGCCATCGACTGGGATGATGGGGACGGAGTACAGCCGTCAGGACCTCCATCTGCTGATGGGATAAGCCTCAAAATGAAAGGAAACAGCTGCAAACATCAACTTGAAGTTGTCAAAAATGAAATGGAAAGCACAGAGACTGATATTCTAGGTGTGAGCTGAAATCAACTGGTATTGGCCATTTTTAAGCAGAAAATCCTATGGCTGACTATGCTGGGAGCGAGATTCAGGAAGGCTGGTGTTACATTCATCATCATAAAGTACATTTCAAGACCTATCTTTCTGCATTCAAGGAAATCGGATCAATACAACTATTATTCAAATGTATGCACCAATCAGTAAAGCTGCTGATGCAAAAAAAATGGAAGAATTCTACCAATGTCTTCAGTCTGAAACTGATTAAATATGCAATCAAGATGCATTGGTAAGTATTGGTGATGAGAACACAAGCAAAGAAGAAAGGACAATAGTTGGAATAAGTCTTGGTGGAATAAGGTAGAACTGCCCTTGTGGATTTCTAAGACTTACAGGAGTAGAAAGTATCATTTTTCTCCCTTGGAGCAGCTGGTGTTTTCAAACTGTTGACCTTGTGCTTAGCAGTCCAATGTGTAACCACTATGCCACAGGGCTTCCAAACCCCTAAGGAAAACAGAGGGTGATGTCTTAACTCGTGCCCTCTAGTAGTCTTAAAGATGCTCCCAAGGAAACAAAGGGTGTGACCTGGTGCAGACCCTCGACTCAGGTTGGACTTGATCCACTCCAAAATGGGATCATAGTCACAGACCCAGAGCTCAGAATTAGAGTTCATTACATACGAAATTATGGCTAGAAGGGCCATATTAATACATTATAACACCCCCCACCATCACCTCTTCATTCACCTGTGCAGCGCACAGACATTTCGATTACTTCCCCCTTGTAGCTATGGTAAATAGTGCTGAGGATGGAGCAGGACTGGCCAGCGTGGAACACAAGTCAACTCATCGCCCCTCAGTCGACCCTGATTCACAGCGCCCTGTATGGCACAGTAGCGCGTCCTGGTGACGGCAGTGCCCAGGCTGCAAATCTGAAAGGAACTGCACAGCCACATCTTCCTCTGGAGAAGCAGCTGGCGAGTTCAAACTGCTGACTTCTACATCAGCAGCTCTGTGCTTAGCCACTGCGCCACCAGGGCGCCAGTAAAACCACCAAGATCCTCTCAAAAGAGAAAAGGAAGGGGCGGGAAGGAAAAGGCCCGCCTGGGAGCTAGTGCGGGGACACTCCGTTGGGAAAGCAGCCCTCTGCTGCCCGAGCTGGAGTCTGGACAATAAAGCAACTTGCAAGTGGCCTGGGACCTGGGGCCGCCACAGGCACAGCCTCACCGCCACCACCTGCATCCCCACTGCTCAAACCACGCCGCGTGCGACCAGGCCTGGGTTTTATTTTTCAAATGTGACTTGAGAATGCTAATTTTCCCTCAACTTCATGAGTGAACATGTACAGAGCAAATTGGTCTTCCATTCAGCAGTTCACAGCCATCGAGTTTCCTGACCCAGACTGCAGTCCCACGATGTAAAAGCACTTCTTCCTACATCCTCCCGGGGCCTCCCATTGCCACTCATCCTTTTCCTGTCTCTTCTTACCTTCCAAGCCTCATCCTCCTGCAAATGCTAGCCTTTTGCTCTCCTGATTGGTTGGTCGAATGCATCTGCATCCACACCTCCCCGATGGCACTGTTAACCGACTGTTAGGCTCGAGAGTGGAGCTGTGGGGTGAGTTCAGCTCTGGGTCTGAAGCGTGTGTCTAAGAGTCAGTCTCGAGGGCTCCACCAGTCTTTCTCAGAGCAGGAAGTCTGGTTGTATTCATGAGTATTTTTGAGTTCTGCTCCACATTTTTCTACAACTCCCTCCAGGGATCTCTAGTGTTCGTCCTTCCAGCGTGGTCAGGCACCAGCTAGTTCGTCTGGTCTCAGGGTGGTGGAGCCTGACGTTTATGTGGTCCTTTGGATGAATGGTGAGTTACTTCTAGGTATACCTTTAATTGCTTCACTAGTCTTTGTTCCAGATGGAAAATTTTTTGTTTATCACTTAATTCCCTATGACAAACTCACTGCCATAGAGCTGATCTGACTCACAGGGACCCCCTGTCTTTCTCCCTCGGAGCTGCTGGTGGTGACCTGCCAACCACGGGGATGGCAGGCCAATGTGTACCCACTACGTCACCGGGGTCCCTGTAACACATGAGTGTTATTGAATATCCTCGTCACCTATTTGCAATGCCGGGTTAGCTGTGAATAAACGTTACTCCATTTAGACATAGCATGTTTGGGGGAAATGTGTGACTTTTTATAGTTAGTAAAAATTAGAAGTCTTGTTATTTAGTATTTTTTGTTTCACTTTTTTATTTAAGCCTTCTAATAATGTGTGATCAACCCGTGGCCATTCCCTAGGCCCCCAAAAGGCATGAGTAAGAGTGTGTATGAGGCTGAAAATGGAGAGTAGATCAGAGACGTCCCCAGACTGACTAGGCATAAAATAAGATCCCTGTTACCCATAAACCAAACTTGACATGTTTGAATTTCAGCTTCCAATTAACAGGCTGCATTTTCCACGCACTATTGTTTTCTCTGTGGTATTTTTAAACAAAAAGTTGTACGGGCTGGGGTGGGGGTGGTTAAAGGCCTTCTTTAATTAGATGAAATGATCCAAACATTGCATATGGACATTAAAGGCATTAATTATTTGGGGCCACCGGAAGCAACGACAAGGTGACTCTGTTTTTCACTCCCAGTCCTGGCATGGCACAGCTGCATGCACATGTCAGACAGATGTGCACACCTACTGAACATGTCAGGAACTCCTGAAGCTTTGTACAAAGATTGAATCATGTATTTATCCTTCCATATCAATGACCCATCTTACAGGCTTAGTTATCTAGTGCGGCTGTAACAGACCTGCCACACATGGCTGACTGGAACCAACAGACTTAGGTGCTCAGTTAGGAGGCTGGAAGTCCTGATTCAGGGGTGGGCTCTAGGGGAGGCTCCCCGCCTTTGTCAGCTCTGGAGGAAGGTTTGCTTCTGCTCCTCAGTCATCTTACTGTGTGGCCTGCCTCTCTCCTCTCTTGTCTGCTTCCCACTTTGCTTGTTTACTCTTTTATATCTCAAAAGGGTGAGTCACCCTCCACTTGCCTCATTAACATAACACAGACAACTCATTTCCAAAGGGGATTATTACCAGCGGAATTCAGGGATAAAACAGCCTGGAGATCCAGATCTATTAGTAGAGAAGGCACTTCCACAAAGCTCTCACCCGCTGCATGCCCAGTAGCAGAGGCCCTTGAGCTGGTCTTGGGGGTTGACTTCCAAATGAAATAGAAATCATGAAGACACAGCTCACCTCAGTGAGCACATACAGAAACCACGTCACGGAAGCCCCGAGAGCCCATCTGAGAGAGTCCGGTCTCGTGACTACCCAGCAGCAACTGGTTGGTTCAGGTTTACTCTTGCTCCCTCCAGCCTCTCCCACGGCCTCCCCAGCCCCCACCAGAAGGCCAGAGGCCACAGGTGTCTCTGCTCCGGTAAGGAAATTTCTCAAACTGCCCCACCACACACATTCATGGAAGACAGTGGTTTAAATGTTCTCACCTCCCCCGTCCCCCCCTTTGAAGTTCCACAATGACTGTTAATGGTTCCTGGTGGTTTAAAATGCTGACTGTGGCAATGACTAACGTGCAATGATCTTTGAATGCTCGCCTGGATTACCGCAGCTTTCCAGCCAGGCACCTCCACAGGCCCAGGGAAATGTGTACCTTCCTTTAGGGAGTGCCGGGAGGTGCTTTCCAATAAGCACAGGGCCAGAATGTTAAAGCAAAAGAAAATGATTCCCTTTTTCTAAAAAGTTCCTTAGTAAAATGAGAGCCAACTACCCAGGTTCAGTACTAAACAAACTAAGGTCACATCCCTTTTGTAAAATGTCTAACAAAACCTGCAGGTACGGTACAGAGGAGCACCGTGAGTCCGCATTCACACACTAGACCAAAGGCCTGCAGCTTGCACCTACCTGCCGTTCTGTGGGAGAACAGTGTGGCAGTCAGTTTCCATAAAGTCTGCCGGCTTGGAAACCCTCTGTTCCAGGGGGGCCTGATGGGAGCAGAAAATCACCCGCCAGCCAATAGGTTGGGTACAGTACAGGTAACTTTGGAATATGTTCGGATAGATGAGAGCACCATCCAGTTCGGGCAGTTCAGGGGGGATTCCTGACTACGAGCTAAGGTTCAAGTTGCTGTTGGTTCATGGTGACCCTACAGGATAGAGTTAGACCTGCCCATAGAGCTTCCTACGGGCATCCGTCTGTATGGGCACAGACGGTCAGCTCTTTCTCCCAAAGACTTGCTGGTGGGTTTGAAGCACTAACCTTCCGGTGAGAAGTCAAATGCTCAACCCTTACCATGGAGCACGATCCTTCCCAGGAGGTCATCATGCTGGATAAAGTAGGGGGCAGGGAAAAGGGGGAAGCGCTTCCACAAGCTGGACTGACACGGCGACTGCATCGGTGGGCTCAAACGTGATCGCGAGGATGGTGCAGGACCAGGTAGCTTCATTCTGCCATGCAGAGGGTCGCTATGAGGCAGAGCCAACTGGATGGCCCCTCCCCATAACCTACTGCTCAGCCCCAAGGTTCACCGGCCATCCCAAGGAAGGCTCAGACTGATGCTGGGTGTGTTCGCGGCCCCTTGCTCCTGCAGTCTGGACCAGTCACAGTCGTCCCTTCACCTGCATGGCTTGTCTCGGGTGGAGGCACCGTGCTAGTTATTTCATAGAAAGCTCTTTGAACTTTGGGCTGGACATCTGCTCGTGGGAGATTCGGGAGATGTCCCTTTGGCTGGAGAGCCAAGAGATGCCACTGTGCAATTCTTACTACATCTAAACAAGTGGGCTCTCGTAGTGTCCCAGGCCAAAGCAAACTGTAACCCGAACCACTGCCTGGCTTTACCCTGTGGGCTTCAGGCACTGAAGTGGGTTGCACAGTGAAAAGCAAACAAACAAACAAACAAAAATCAAGTGGGATATGATCGTGAGTTGGCCCGCTTCAGATGCTATGTGCTTTATTTCTGTATCTCATGCGATTAAGGCAGCGTTTGCCAGATTATCGTGATCTTCTTCTTCTTCCCTTTGTAATTAGTGAACTGTTCAGTGACTCTGTTGTCAGTAGGTTCATAGAGCTCGTTCTGACTCAGAGCCGTCCTGTGGACAGAGCCTGAAGCAATGCCCAGTCCTGCGTCCTCCTCACAGTGCCATTATGTTGCTGCCTCTGTGCAAATCCATCCTGTCAAGTAGCTGCCTCTTCTCCCACTCAAGAACTTCAAATCAGGGTGAAAGCATCTTGCAAATGAGCAATTCAGGCAGGCTGGCTGACGGTTGACGGCGTGTCCGGATTGTGTACAGAATAAGAGGGAGACATGAGAAGGTAGCAAAGATGTGGAAGGTGGGGCCAAGGTCTTTTCGTCTGGATTCATTTATACTTCAGATAAGGAGCCCTGGTGGTGCTGCCTCGTAAGCACTGGACTGGTGACCACAAAGTCAGAGGTTCAAACCCATCAGCCGATCCTCAGGAGACAGATGAAGTTACCTGCGACCTATACTTCAGATAAGGAGCCCTGGTGGTGCTGCCTCGTAAGCACTGGACTGGTGACCACAAAGTCAGAGGTTCAAACCCGTCAGCCGATTCTCAGGAGACAGATGAAGTTACCTGAGACCACACAGGTGTGGAGCCTCAGCCACCCTACGCAAGGCAGCTATAAATCTAAAGTGAGTCAATAGCAGTGAGGTTTTGTCTTTTTAAATACTTCATATATTGACTTTTAAGAGTCTCATGGATCCACAGAAGGTTATCTTGCTAAAATACAACACCAACAAGCTTTGCGCAAATGTAGCATAATGTTCTAATTTAATGTAAGCACCTCCCAAAATTACAGCATTGGATGTAAACAATCACTTATTCTATGATGCTTTTACAGGTTAATAAGTAAAACAAAACGGTGACAGGCTGTGTGGTTGCTAGCATTCGTCTGTCAGCTCATCTCCTCCAGGAAGTGGAGAGGAAGCTACACAGATAATTTAAATTCGGTGGCTCCCCCTCTGAACCCAGACCGCAGGGCTCTTGTCTCCAGAGCAGGCCATGCGGCGATGAGTAAGTGTCAAAATCCCACTAGGGGCACAGTGCTGGCGGACTTTCCGAGTTGTGAAGCGTCCAACTCAAAACCAAAATCATGGCAGTCACCCCAGGGGGGCCGGGAGATCTGGGTGAGCAGCGCACAGAACCTTCTTTTGCCTGGGTCGACATCGCTTAACTCTCTGTACCACTGCCATCAAATTCCGCTCGTGTCTTCTGAGCCTGTACATCTGTGCATGGGCAGACAGCCTCATCTTGCACCTGAGAAGTGGCTGGTGGGTTTGAACCACCAACACTGGTTAGAATCCCACGCTTCCTGGACAGCGCTGCCAGGGTTCATGTTCCCACAAATGAAGACGGAGCCCTTTGGCTGAAGCGGGGCCTTTCAAGGAAGCATTTCAACCATCCAGGAATCACGCTGGGTACTTTGGAACCTACTGTCATTTGTAAACTGAACTTTGAATCACACACACATATATCTAGAGAGAGACACATGTAGAACACACATACATTTTAAACACTATACATACCGAATTTAAATTATCTGTGTAGTTTAAATCTCAGTTTAACAACTATTTACATGTGTGATTTTTACATGTACACCACGGATAATACGAATTCCTTTTCTCTTCTTCTGAAATCCATGCTCCCAGGCCCCACATCAAACCACCGTGCATTGCTCCAATCACCCTGGGCACCGCGCGCCCTTGGCTGCTCTGTCCTTGTGCTAGACGAACATCTGACAAAATGAGGCGAGAGAAGGGAGGAAAACTGACAAATCTAGAATTCTAGCAAACAGCACTGAATTCTTACAAACTTAAGAGTAGCCACAAGGAAAACCAAACTCACTGCCACTGAGTCGATGCCGACTCACACACAGCGACCCTTATAACCTGCAGTATTCCACAGGAGTAGAAAGCCTTATCTTTCTCTCGTGGAGTGGATGGTCGTTTTGAACTGCTGACCGTGTGGTTCGTAGCCCAATGCATAACTCACTGCACCACTAGGGCTTAAAAGGTTAAAAACTGTATTTGGCTCTCAAGAAAGTTAATAATAAAGTGCCAAATAGTTTCAAGTGTGAAATGGAGGAGAAATAATCGTTATGGGACGGCAGTTTACAAAAAAACAAAACAAAACCACGAACTAACTGCCATCAAGTCAACCCTAATCATAGCGACAGCCACCCGGTGGGTTTCTGAGGCTGTAACTGTTTACAGGAGTAGAAAGCCCTGTCTTTCTCCCAAGGAGCTGCTGGTGGTTTCAAACTCCTGACCACGTGGATCGTACATAGTCATTACACAACCAAGGATCCTAGGAAACCACCTTACAAACAGGCAATTTTACAGCTAGATTTTACTTTCCCCGTAGCCAATCCTCTTCCGCATTCACATTTTGCTCCCTAAGATTATGGCCTCACCTAACCACACGTGTGGTCTTTCTGTGCACCTGAGATCCTCTGGGCACCTGACAGTGTGGGAGGGGAGACTAGGCTTTTATTGAGGGCCAGCTCCTGCCACCTGGGGGATGGAGAGAACTCATCGGCAGAGACTCAGTGTTCAGGGGAGCCAAATCACAGAGGAGCATGTCCAAGCACTTACATGATTTTTACCACCGCCCTTGTGTATTTTCTATACCCCGAGTCTTAGCAACCAGACCAGGCTCTGTCCCATAATCTGCAGTTACGGAAGTAAATACCAGTGAAAGAAGTTGCCACAGGTTCATGGACAGCAAATTCTCCCTGGTGGTGGTGAAGGGCAGCTAGATGCGGCTTGGTTTTACAGACCCCTCTTCTGTCCTGGGGTTTTGGCCATAGGACTTCTGATAGGGCCACGATCATCAGTGGTCACTCGCAGGACCCACTGCCTTCCAGGCATTGTGCAGAGTTGAGCTATCGCCATTTCTCCCCTCCACTCAGAAACGATGCCCTTGACCATTTGCCCTCACCCGTTTTCTCCTGCGTCCATTCTCTGCCATCACTTCGGCTCTGTTCCCCGCCTCCCCCGCCACTTCCGCTCCCCCCCCCCCCCCAGCTGCAATACTGCTATGTCAGGCTGTGAGGCAGGGATGGAAATTCAGCCTACACTGAGCTCCCTCAGCCACACACAGACCTGGTGCTGGGCTGAGAGCATGTGGGCCCCCCATCCCCCCAACCCCACCCTGCCCAACAGGGAGGCTTCTCTCAATTTTGCATAAAGCCACCAGCCAATTGGGAAAGTGCTGTGCCCAGAGGGGTGTTTTCTCAGAGAGGACATAGGCTTCACATCTGTATGGACAGAGCGAGCTAACTCGGCTTCCTAGATCCATAAGGCAGCTGCAACATCTAACACCGGTCTTTCAAACTGCCTTTCACCCAGGTATCGCCTATTATAAGGCCAGATGTCAGGTTAGTGTCTTCCACTGACAGACAGTGCCTCCTGGAAGCCGAACTGTGATTTTAACTAAAGCAAATGAATAAATAGTAGTACAGAGTGAGCCCCAACTAAGGCCGGCATGCTAATCTTCTTACGTTTGTACAGTAGCGCAGAGCCAGGGCCTCAGATCCTTTCTAATAGTGATGTGAGGAGATCCCACTTGGATACAGGACCAGAATGAAGTGAACAGTGCGTTCTTGTTTCTGATCCACCAATGGCAAAAACCATGGCTGGAATTCTCAAAACCTGTATCACAGCCACACACACACACACACACACACACACACACACACAGTATTTAAGCCATGCATATGCAGATCAATGAAAAGAACATCTTGCTGTGAAGACTAAATGAGGTGACAGGAAACGTTCTGGTATAAATGTAGCACAGCCTAAGTAACTGTGGGGGAAAAAGGCGGTGGGGGGAAGCCGGGACAACTCGTTAAAAAGCAGTTTGGCAAAAAATAAAATAAAGCAGTTTGGAACTAAAAGGACCAGCAGTCTAAGGCGGGGATTAGAGACACTGATACACTATGTTCTAGTAACCACGCCCCCCCCCCCCTCCATAAAGCTCATCTATCCAGAACCGCTCATGGACAGACGGCTTCAGACAGCTGAAGGTCTCTTGCAGGAAAGTTCTGGTAGCTAACCTACAAAACACAGAGAGGCGTGACTTGTGAAAAAGCCCAGCCACTAAACCCCTAGGGAGCACAATTCTCTTGGGGCCTCCAAAGCCAAGGAGCCCGACTAGAGGCTGTTGAGACCCAGGAGGTTTTTATGAGCCGATTTGGGGAAGTTGATCAGCAAGTGTTTATTCCTAGTCTGTCTTGGGAAGTTCTGCTGAAACCGGTGCACCACAAGTGACCCTGCTGGTGCTGGAAATACCGGTGGCGCAGCTTCCGGCTCCACAGCAACGACAAGCTCCCGGAGCAGGAGCCTCAGGTGTCCTCTAGGAAACGCAACTTCCACTGAGATCGTTTTGAAGGTGGGCCATGTGGGCTTTGTTTCTCAAGTGAGTCACTCCCAGCGATGTGTACCCTGGACTTTCCCAGGGCCTAACCGGCCACCTGCGTGACCACCTCGGGACTTGCACTTCACCTCTTTCCCGGCGACTGCAGCCAAGCGGGTCCCAACTCCTGGAGCCCCGGCAGGCGCCCTGCGGTCTCCACTGCTACCCTCTTTCTGCAGCACACAGCCACCTCTTTGTTCGGGGGAGAAACCGGAGGAAGGGTCCCACCACCACCATTTAGTTAGCAACAGCACCCGCCACCCCTGCACCACGGGACTCTAGTTCCTTCTAAGGCTCGGATGAGATTCGAACACTGTTTCTGCAAACTCCGGATAAAAAAATGTAGCGCCAGCATAGCTGGAAATCTACGGCAGCATATATTCCCCAGAAATCCTTCCAAGGTTCTGGGTTCTAGTCATCCAAAGTTGGTACCATCTGGTAGGTAGGTGTCGTCCTTCCTGTGTCCACCCCAGGTGGTGGCTCGCCCACTCTACTGTCAGGAAAAGCCAAACACACTCACTGCCATGGAGCCAGGGCGGGGGAGAACTGCCCCGGGGGGTGTCTCCTCAAGAGCGGGTTGATAGTTCGGAACTGATGACCTTTGGAATCGCTGTCCGATGTTTAACTACCACGCCCCTAGACTGTGAAGACCCTGGCTTTTCAAACGGCCCCCTGCGCTGTCGTCAGCGCCGTGCCTTGTGTCGCAGCAGGGTCGCACTTTCCTTTGCACTGTTACACTCTTGGAGGAGGACTCAGGGCTGTGAGGACAGGGCTTCACAGATGGACCCACGTGCTGGACATCACTAATGTCACTAAAGGGCACAGGTGGGTTGTTGGCACGGCAAATGTTCCGCTCCATCTGCAGCCACCGCAAAGTGTAGTCATGGTCATTTCAACGCAAACGAACCAGAGTGCCAGCTGACGCCCCGTATGATTTGGTGAAGCGGCACGCACAGGACAGGCATCACTGCCTGCAGGTATTGGCCTTCTCTACAAACAGCTAAATGAAGGTCAAATCTCACCAAGTCCGCTGCTCTATTCCTCCCTTCTTCCCCCGCCCCCCCCCCGCCCCCGGCTGCAGGGGACACTGCCCTCTGTTGCCTGCAGATTACCACATCTCCTACCTGTGCTGTGTCAAAACCACTGTTTGGTCTCCTGTGCTTCCGGCCCGGTCATCGTCTGAGCCACTCCCTGCCGATGTGCTCGCGCACAGAGGCAAGTAATCTGGTTTGGATGCCTCCGAGTTCAGCCATTGCCCCCCCTGATATCCCTACCCTGACATGGGAAGTCGGCAGCTGGGACCCATCCGCTGGGGGCCTCATGTGCACAAGCAAGCACAAGTGAGGAAAAGGCTGCAGCTATACGCCTGCGCTCTGCAGATACGCAGCACGTCCGGTGAAGGAGGAACATTCTCGGCGCCTGTCCTTCACTTATTGTTCACCTGGAACGCTTGTGCTAGGGTTCCCCTGACAAGCACTCTGCGAGCAATAAGCAGTGGTAGCGGAATACGGAAATTATCTATTCTGTGGCAAGCATTTTTTTCCTCATTTGCCGAATTTCTTAAAGGAAGCCTGTATCTATTTAAAACCTAATAAGAGACTCTTTCTATAAGGGTGTCAGCTGACTCAAATCCTTTCCGTAACGTGGCAAAGTATAAACATGTGAAAATAAACCAGCAGGTCTAACCGAAAATCGGAATCAAAGTCTTGCCACTTGTGCGTCTATCACCACCTCAGTATGATTACCCCGGTCTAATGTCCTAATTGTAAAGCGACAGTCCTGGAAATGAGCTAACCGGCCAGGCAGGGTTCCCGCCTACCCCTGGAAGCGGCACTGAGGAGGCCTCTCGGCAGGACCTGGCCACTCCGCGGTCCTGCATTTCACCTCCGGGCAGATGCCGACAGTTACCACCTGTTCCAGGTGAAGAGGGCGGCTGATGCAAGCCGGGAAAGCGGTGACTGTGCAATAGGTGTATGCTACAACAAATCAATCGCCGGCGGCCACAGGCAGAGGGAAGGATGGGGAAGGGTGGGAACCCGAGCATTTTGAAACAATTAGAAGTTTTTAACCTCAGGCCCGTCAGCATACACATGGAAGGTTGCTATGAGTCAGAATTGGCTCGATGGCAGCGCACTGGGTTTGGCTCAGGGCAGCACTGAGAGAAGACTCTGGAGATGACAAGGCTACACGCTGGCTTGTATCTGCAGACACCTCCGACTCCCTAGGAGGCAGCCTGGGAGCACAACAGCCACGTGCTGGGCTGCTACCCTCGAGTCCGCAATGCTCCTGTCCACACTCACAGTCTCCAAAACGCACAGGGGCATTCCAGGGTCGGCGGCGACTCGGGTTTGGGTTTCACTCCCGAGGATTCTGTCCTTTGTTAAGAAAAAGAAAGACGAAGGAGAAGAACGCGAACGTGATTTAGTCAAGCCCAAGATGGGCAAGCGCCCGGCATCAGGGTAAAGTCCTGGCAGAGGCAGTGCAGGCACGGTGCCTGCTGATATAATATGCACACAACAGGACCCGACCAACCCCTTGGTAGTTAGTCACTCTATGGAATTTGGGTAATCATTGCTGAGTCTGTGGGCACGGCACACTCTACAGGCAGACGCCGGCCACCGGCCACCGCGCTCTAGCTTCCCATTCCTAGTCTGTGATCCTCCTGGCAAAGTAAGTCAATCCATCTCTCTCTCTCTCTCTCTCTCTCTCTCTCTCTCTCTCTCTCTCTCACACACACACACACACACACACACACACACACAAACACCACGCAACACACCTTTCCTCTTTCTTACTGCATTACACGCACAAGGACACATGTCTTGGGGAAAATAAAGGAAAACTGGGAGACAGAAGTCGGGCACACACATTAACTTGGAAGCAACAGAAGGGGCTCCAGCCAGCCCTCGGGGATGTCAAAGCTGCGGGTGTCTCAGACGCCCTTTGTGCTCTCAGACCATAAAGATGTAAATACGAAGAAAATGAAATTCTGGGCTGACAATTTAAACACCAGACTGAATTTTGTGTAAGTGAATGTTGGAAAGGCGGCGGGGTTGGGGGGGTGGGTGGGGTCGGGAATCTCTGTGATGTGCGCTGTCCCACAACACTGAGGGGCGCTGTCTCAGAAAATAATGAGCAAGGGCAGGCCAGCGTGTTTATTTATTAGGCTACTGGCTATGGAGTCAGATAGCACAAGTTCAAATCCCAGCTTTGTTACTAATTAGCTGTGACCATGCCCCACATCTCCATGTTCCCACTACCTGTACAAGAGGGCAAGTTGGCAATCCACCTGACAGGTGGATGTGCGGAATCGCGCATTCAAAAGGCGGACACAGTGCTTGCCTAGCAGATGGCCCCTGAAGTAAACAGTAGCTCTTTATGAGCAGGCTGGCCCTGGGCCGGGAGTGCACCAATGGTGGCTTGCTGTGGCAAAGCCCATTGATGACGACGACAAGGAGTGGTACGAGGAAGGACCCGGGCAAGAGCACCACGACGGGCCTGGACGAAAACTAGAGAACCATGAGATGCCTGTCAACCTGTCCACCATCTCAAAGGTCAGAGTGCAAGCCAAGAAAGAATGGCCTTTTTCTATTGCAGGCAGTTTTTGCTTTGTTTTCCCCCCTTGTAAGGAACGCATGCCTAGCTTTCGGCGTGGACGGACACACTAGAAAGGGGGTCGGGGGGTGCTTTAATACCAACACTCACAGTGGCATGTACTTGAGAGGTTTCCTGGCACAGCCAGGTGGGGGAAGAACAGGTCTAGCCTCAGCTGTCATTCAAACGTGGCAGGTGGACTTCTTAGTCAAGCAGGGAATCCTCCCCTTTCCAAGCCAGAGTCCTCCTCCTCTGACCCTGGAAGTGAGACTAGACTCATCCCTGAGGACTGAAAGTGAGACAACACTCATTCCTGTCCCTCCCAGGCCTGGGTGCTTCCCCCCCTCCCCCCGCCCACGCCAGAAAGGCCCCTGGGCCCTGCAGAGCAGAGAAGGGGAAGCGGCCATGGGGGCTGCGGACGGGGCTGTGCTGCTCGACCAACGAGCCTCTCCAGGCCTCAACTTCCCCATCTGTGAAAACAGGGGAAGCGGCTCGAATAGTCCTGCCACCAAGTGAAACTATCGAGCACCCAGGAAGGTACGGAAGTCTGTTATTAGAAACACCACCTCCCTGGAAACACTGTCCTTCACGTCTTTACCATTGTGCCCCGCGAGACTGTATGGGGATGCCGACAAAGGACTGAGCAGCTAGGTCGTGTTTGGAAATGATTACACTCTTAAATTATTATATAGGTAAGCGAAATTATTCTTAGAGACATTATAACAGTGCATGCTAATCAGCCTGAGGAGTAGCAGTGCGTGTGGCAGAGCCAGCAGTCTGCCAGGGATGGGGCGGGCTGGGGAGGGTGGGTGAATGCCCCAGGAAATGGAATGGGCTCCTTCAGGGGAGCCAGGAAACTGGGGCTGCCAGCGCCATGAATCCTGATAGTGCGGGAGCTCCAACCTGCAGGGCTCTGAATTAGGAGAAAGTAATTACGACAAGATGACAAACGGCTAGTGGCCACCTAGCAGTGTTCGCAGAAGAACTATCATCAAATGAAGGAAAGGCTCACAGTGGCATGTACTCAGAGACGCTGCAACTAAGAACCATCCAGCCAATAAAAGCGACCCAAAGCTTGTGCAATGTCCGCCCGACGAGGCGTTTGCAGGTCAAACCAGCCTGTGTCAGAAACTGCTGGGCGTGACTGTCTTTCATAAAACCCCAGAGCTGCCGGGGTGTGCCACACTCGGTCACCCCCACTGACCTAGTGGAATCTAACTCTACAACTGGCACTGAAAGGAGACAGCAAAACATAAGCACACACGCCACCACAGCCTAACAGGCTCTGTGGATTGCATCTCCAGGGATTCGCCTGCCTTCACGCAGTCCTCCAGTTAAACACGTGCACACGCACACACAACCCAGAACCAAATCAATGCTTAGTTATTTCAAAGGCCAGCAGTTCAAACTTCACCAGCTGCATCTTGAGAGAAGGATGAGGCTGTCTGCTCCCCAAGGTTACCCCCTCAAAAACCCTAGCTAGGTTTGCACTACCTCTCAATCAACTTTCATTTGATTTTCTACAATACTGGTGGCAATGTTGATATGCATTTCGCATTTAAAAGGTAAAAATTTAGCACTAGCACAAATGTAATATACTTGCTTTCCAAACAGTTTTATTGACATATAATTCACACACCATACAGTGGCGTAAATGTATTAGAATGAGTTGTGTAATCACCACCACAATCAATTTTAGACCATATTCATTTGTGAACCAATTATTATTAGCTCCCATTATCCCTGAGCCTCCCCCAACCCTTCCAATCCTAAGGAACTATTAATCTAGTCACTGCCTCCATAGATTTACCTGCTCTGGAGTTCATATACAGCAAATCATACAAAAGACCCCAACAATGGCAACAAAAATAAAACAGAAAAATCTCAATCTAAGAGATTCAGAATGGAAGCTAGAACAAATTGAAAATGAGTCCGGGTGGGGGGAGATAATATGGTAAGGTTTAACCTAACCATATCTGCCGTAACCCACTACTCACATCCCTGGTCCAAGGGAATTCAATGGGGGCGTACTCCACGAGGGGCCTCTACAAATGGATTTAGGGTGATATATATTTCCCACTTCAAAAGCAGAAGTGTGGCATTGGCACAAATGTAACATATTTCCTACAGCATCATAACAACATGAAATATGATTTACCAAAAAGAGCAAACGCTCACAGGATTCTAGGAGCCAGGGCAGTGTCACCGCTCTCCAGCTACGCCGCACGCGATCCAACCCTGTCTGAGGCTCACACACATCAGGAACCTAACTTCCACACCTCTGGTGACAGTGACAAGATCTGACAGGCTTAATTAAACGACGGTGAATTCAATTAAAAACTTCATTTCCAAACCTGGGCTGGATTTCAAGACTCCAATTCTTGCTTAAGACCCAGCTTCTTCTGAAACTAAAATGCTCCTTAACTCGTGCGCTTTGTTGTCCAAATGGAAACGCTCAATTGAAAATATGCTTCCAGCTTCACCGCCAACGTGAATTTTTAGCAACTGATCTAGGTTATTTTGCTTCTGGGTCACTTCTTCAAAGCCGTGCTTGGGAGCTAATAACACTTTTTCAAAAGGTCTAGGTAAGCTTTAAAATCTAGAAAACAAGCTGTTATTTCTCTACCTTGCCTGTTGGGGAAACTCACAATCGTGTAACTGGTGCACTACAGTCTACTCATTAACAGTGCAATCCACAGCACTTCCCTTCGGTCTGAGGTTTCCGCGGAGAGGGCATCTGGGGATAAAGGACCCTCTGAGACTGCTACTGGAGCAAATGCTCTCTCCAGACACCCCTCTGAGCCCTGGGAAATGGATTTACAGCTGCAAGACTGATGAAAAGTCTGTCTGCAGACGGGAAAGAGAACAATTTCACCGGCTGAGTATTAACATGATGAGAACTGACAGAGATCTATCTGGAAATCATCTACATTATCAACCGAGATGGTTACATAATCACACTTGTTTGGCTCGTGGATGGAATGTGCCAGCAGCATCCTGTCGCTCAGTGAAACAGCAGCCGCTACTTACTGATGCATCTTCATCGCAGATTACAGGTCGACGGCATGCTTTCGGAGTGACTACTGACTCCACAGTTTGAAAATCCAGGTCAGCATGGTTTTACTTTAAGGACCGGGCCAGGGGCAATGTAACCCCATGTAGTCACTTCTATCTCCCGTCAAAGTTGGTCACCACTGCACGGTATCTGTTTGCCAATCTGGTCCTTTCCCCTGGGTTTTGAGTCTACCTGCTCGCAGCCCCTTGGTCAGGCCCTCAGGGACAGCACAGACTAGATTCCAGGAAGCGAGGGTCTCGGGAAAGTGAGTCCCACGGATAGTTAGTTTCCTGGGGGAATGAAAGAAGTTACGTAACCCTAAAGTAGGGTCTATTACATATACAGCCGCATTAGGATAGGTCTGGACACAGAGAAGTTAGCCAAACTGGAAATGGCACAAGCTGTCAACGTGGGGCAGTTACCATACCTGTGAAGCGCTGTGGGAGCAGATGTCAGAAAGGACCTTGTGGTTGCTCTCTCAGTCACCCCAAATCTTCCCCCACAGCTCCTGCTGAGACTCCTGCCCATCAAGAGCAGCGTTTCCAAAGGGTGCTCTTTTGTGTCCCTCACTGTCTGGATAATCCTGCCGGCCCAAACTAGAAATCTGTTCCCCAAGAAAAAGGTGAGTGTCTGATTCAGAACTCCAGACACTGAAGCGCCTGCAGTCCCCCCAACACTGGCCCTAGCAGATGGCAGGGTTGATTCCCAGCCCAGTGCCCTGAAGGTGACCGGCCTGGGAGCATCTCCTCTCCCTACCAAGAACCCAAACCAAGAACGAGTCTTTCCCCAGAAACACTCAGGAGCAGGAGTGGACAGACTCAACCCCAGGAGATTCTGCAAAAGCACTGTTTTACAAAAGCATGCTACTGCTGGTGGGTATTTCGGAACAGTACCGCACACACCCTATCAACCAGCAGCATCCAGAGATGAATTCAGACGGGAAGAGGCATCATTTCCTATCTTGAACCCATTGCCGAGACCTGTCAGAGTCTGGGCATGGGATTCACTGCCTTCTTAATGTCTCTTCCCTGCCAATGCCTCCCAGTGGCAGACGCCCATCTTGGCTGGCATCTCTTCTCCCTGGGCTGCAGGAGTGGGAAAGACACATTTTCTGGCTCTGCGTCACAATTAATTTAAGAATATAGTTCCCCGTGGGCCCCAATTTGGAATCTGTGAGTTCTCCTGGATTATACCGCAGTGGCGTTAGGATAAGCCTTGTAAATGAGTCTTTAAAAATCACCACTGCACAGGCACATTTATTGTTTGGAAAATTGATGTATCCCGCCGGAAAAACTAAGTGAATAAATAAGCCCCGCTCTTTGCTAGCATCTTCCTGCCCATTATCAATATTGTCCCGCTGAGTCCCTCTCTGCTACATCACTCCCTCCCCACCCCCCAACACTGGCTTACTAACCTCAGCAAAAATGTCTTTCTTACATGCTCCACCACCACCAAGATGTTCCCTTCATCACCAGACCACCGGGAATCTTGGGGACAACGGTTCAGAGACTGCTTCACACCTTGGCTCTTTTGCAGACTTCTTTGCGGATTCTCTAAACCTTTGGGTGTATTGCTACTCGCTGGCTGATTCTCTGACCGTGGCTTGCAGCCACCCCTCTGTGAAGCCCACCCAGAGGGTTTGCCTCCAGCCTCCTTGCTCTGTTCTCACCCTCTAGACCCTGGAAGTATCTCTTCTCCAGCTGCCAGACAGTGGATTTCTTTCTGGATTTCCTTCAAATTTTTGCGTGTGAAAGACTCTGCAGAGCCCCCGTGGCATAGTGGGTTATGAGTTGGGCTGCAAACTTCAAGGTCCGCAGTTCAAAACCACCAGCCACTCCTCGGGAGAAAGCTAAGACTTTCTACTCCTGTAAACAGCTACAGCCTTGGAAATGCATATGGGGTCGTTCCATTTTGTCCTACAGGGTCACCATGATTCATAATTGGTTGGATGGCACTGAATTTGACTGGGGGCCCATGAGCTCGAATGCAAAGCAGAAAGGAAGTAACTCTCACATGACACACAAACTGTAACTTAATCCGCATGTGGAGGAGGAGCAAAGATGCCTGTGTTTTTCCCAAGGCTCCCGTCTGTGTTCTCTACAACCAGATACCCGGGATGCTGGGCCTGAGCTTGTTTCTAGTTTTAGGAATAATCTGGAAGGCGGACTACAGTTAATACTGGAGAATGAAGGGCTGCCGGGCTGTCCGCCGGCAGGTCTGTGGGGAGACCCCTGCCATCTACTTCAGAGTCAGGGCTCCCTAAAAGGGCACACGGAACCTGTCTAGACTGACAACTGCTTCCTGGTCATGGTCACATCAGCTTGGTGTGACGTCTTAGCCTGGGCTCGGGATGGGTGCACGTTCCCTCTTGACTGGGCCCTGGGGCAGCAGCCAAGTACACTCAGCGACCTCTAAGGAGATGACAGAGTGATGACGGAGTGGTGCACCGTCTCAACTGCTCTGTGTTGGTTCAGACACTCTCTGTGGGCCCTGAGGGGCAGGAGGGGCATTTCCAAGTGAGAAGCCCCTCCCTGAAGGGCACACCAGAAGCAGCAGCACTGACCAGGGGTTCCTCGGAAGGCCTGCCACCGCCACCTTTCTTCATCCCGATGGTGTCTTGGTGGGAGGGATGTGGGCCCCAGCCTTTGCAAACCCTGAGGGGTGCCGAGCCGGTCCAAGCTCAGAATCGACTCAACTGCAACTGCTGTGCTTGCTGGTTTCTCATGGCTTCTCTGATGCCCAGCAGGATAGAGACGCAGAGGTTACCAAAGGGCCTCTGTCATTGCTTATAAATCCTACCAGCACAGCATGTTCCAAAAAGATAAGGGGGGGGGTGAGGTAAGCCCGATTCGTCTCAGTAGTTACTTAGAAAGAAGCAATACACCCCCCAAAACACAAAGGCACAAAAGTTACTGAGAGCAAAAGGTTCCTTTTCCATTTCTTATGGAACGCCAAGTGGGACGATGTTCAGTCATAGGTCAGACTGCAAGTGCCTCTACTTGGGTGCCCCTGGGTCGTATAATCCTTAGAACTCTTGACTGTCCACCACAAGGTTAGCAATTCAAATCCTCCTAGAGGGGCCCCAGTAAAAAGACCTGGCAATGTATTTCCAAAACCAAATCAGCCACTGAAAACCCTATGGGGACAGTTCTACTATGTCTGACATCCATGGGGTGGTCGTGAGCAAAGTTCACCCGTAGGCCTGCTACTTACTGAGAATGGGGTCCTATGAGTGAAGATTCTGTCCCAAGGAGCTACGTGCCTGGCCCTCCACGCCCTGCCATGATGGTATGTGACCTCAACACACGTGGTGGCCACATGGATTCTCGGCCAGTCAGTTGGGAGACCTCACTCACTGCAAAGTTTTTCATTCCACTCCCCTCCCCTGTCCACTCGCCAATTCCAAACCACTCTCTGGGCCTCATAGCTGCTTCCCATCTGGAAATCTTTTTTTTTTTTTTAATAATCATTTTATTGGGGGCTCTTACAACTCTTGTTACAATCCATACATCAATTGTATCTGACATATTCGTACATATATTCCATCGCTCTTTTCTAGACATCGACTTTCCATTGAGTCCTTGGGATCAGCTCCTCTTTTAGTCCCTCCCTCCTGCTCCCCCCACCCCTCGTGGCCACTTGACATATTGTAGATTGTTAATTATTTTCAAATCTCACACCGACCACTGTCTCTCTTCCCCTCTGGTTTCTATTGTTCTTCCCCCTGGATGGGGGTGTGTGGTTATGTGCCATTCATTGTGATCTGTGCCCTCCTCCCTCCCCACTTCTCCCCCCTCACCCTGTACCCCTTGCCCTTTTGGTATCTCTATTCCCATTCCTGTTCCTGGGGTCCATGTGTTGTGAGCTTTATCTCTTGCCTGTACCTATGTACATGCTCCCATCTAGTCTACATTGGGAAGCGGCACTGGGGGCATGATAGCGGGGGGTGAAGAGGCCTCAAGGAATCAGAGGTATATTGTGTGATCCATTAGTGCTCCACTGTACCCTGATTGACTCAACCCCTCCCTGCGACCCCTCTGTGGGGGCATGTTCCATTGTCCAAAGATTGGCTTTGGGTCTCCGCTTCAACCCCCCCTCCATCTGGAAATCTTACAGTGCTAGTTACCCAATAGGGAACCCATTTCAATTCTTTTGCTTTGTAATTCCAGAACATCTGTTTCTGCAACTGAATTAGCTCCCTGACCTTTCACCTTCTTTCAAGCAGACCTAGCATCTTTTAATTTTACGTTACGAAAACACATAGGTGTTGCTCACTGCCATCGGGACTCAGAGGCCCTTCCTTGTCACAGAGCAAGATGCCGTCCACCACTCGCCATTGTCCTGCTGGCTGGTTTGTGGAGTCCACTGTGGTCAGGCGGTAATCTATCTCAGGGAGGGTTAGCCTCGTTTTTGCTGACCCTCCATTTTACCAGTCACTATGACCTACTCAGAAAGAGTCCGGTGGGCTAGCCATTACTTGCTAGGCTGCTGACTGGAAGGTGCACAGTTTGAAACCACCAGGCACTCCTTGGAGAAAAACGAAGCTTTCTACTCCAGTAAAGAGCTACAGTCTTGGCACACAGCTGCTCCCTGTGAGGACAGGACCGACAAGTGTAATAGTGCCAATGGCAGTGAACTTGGGATTTCCAAAGACATTCGACAGAATCCCATCGCCTTCACACCATGAACAGACTGGGACACTGGCTATGAGATGGACGCAACTCAACGAGGGCAGGAAGCCGAGACCGTGTGCTCGGAGAGAGGAGGGCAGGCACACCACGCCACAGGCCGCGATCCAGTCCAGATTTCCATGTCATTTTAAGAGGGGATCTGCTCAGGCTGTGCATTCCAGGAAGGCAGCCTCTAACGGATACTTACACCCCGCTTCCCGCAGGCAGGCAGGCCTTGTGCGACCTCGCAGAAAGGACGACCCCGAGCAGCCCGAGGGACGAGAACCACGAGGAAGTTCTGCCAGGGGAGAATGGTGCCGGAAGGGGACGGGTGGAAGAGAGATCTCTGTGAGCTGAACATTCGTTTGCGACATTCCCTTGAAAGGGACACAAGATTGGAACAGGAGAGTCGGCAGTCGAATGTAAGGTTTTGCTTTTGTCCAGTGAACCCCGGAGACAAGCCCGATGGCTCAGGTTTAACCACCAACCAAACGGAAGTCGCCCGAGGTGCTGGCCCTCGAATCCACAAACAAGGAGGTTTCCAGGAGCGACCGTGGCTTCTCATTAGGTGGCCTGCCTCCAGCGAGTCCCCTGGTAAACTGAGGCAAGCCACGTCTGCACTCAGCTCAGCCTCCGCGAGAGCAAGTAAGCCGCCTGCTGGGGCATTCTTGCTCAAAAGTGAACTTGGCCTGGGTGCTGAGCCTGGTCTGATCCTGCACCCACACAAGGACTCCTGACTATTCCACCGCAGGGAAAGCAAACAAAAGCAGAGCTCTCCCATCACCCCTTGAATCACCGAGGCCGCTTGCATGAGTCTTTTAACTCAGTCACACTTCCCTGAGGGCTCCCCTCTCCCCGAGACTTCCTAACCCCCAGCCTGAATCCTAAATAAGCACTTCGGTTGTCTAGTACTTGGCTGCCTTCGCCCATGCTTCCAAGCTTTCCCTCCTTCCTCGTGTGCCGACAAGAGGATTTCTGCATCTTCAGGCAAATCCCAACAAGCTCAGACTACCGCATGCAGTCTTCTCCAGGATCCTGCCCAACCAATTAGCACCCTACCCCCCACGCGCTCATGCCCTTGAGCCTATAAACAGGATCCCGTTTCTGCCATATTACCAAATATGAGGAAGCCCTTTCTTGAGTCCACTGCCCCATCAATATTTCCTCTCATTTCCACACTCAGTGACACTTCCCGGAGTTCCATGCTAGCAAATCCGGAGAGCATGCCAGTCCTCTCTGCTTGGCTTCCAGAAGCCTCGGAATCTGCTGCCCCTTCTTTGGCCTTGACGTTCCTTCAGGTTTCCCTCCTCTCTGCTGCACTCTTCTCTCCACAGACTCTTCGGCATTGCTCTGGTCTCGATGCCGGCCGTCTCTTCTCAGTCCCAAAGGCCTGCCATGAGCTTATTTATTCTCCTCTTCTTCAATTGGCCATTTCCCGCCAACAGCTTCCTAACCTTGCTCCAAACCTTGCTGGTTAGCTCCAGAATGCATCTGCCCTGCAGCTATACGACAGGGGGTTGATTCCCCGCAGAATAACCCTACTAAGCAGGTTTCAGAGGTTGTAAACAGCTCACTGAAATCTTAAATATTCCTAAACTGCTGCTCAATGGACCATTGCACACCTGAGCCACCCACAAAGACAGAGGCGTGCTTTAACTGGTTTTTGGCAATTTGAGCTACTGCTTTGTCCTTAAGAACATTAACATAAAGCAAATAATGCCCCCGAAAAGTTACACAGTCACACACATTCTTTATGCATGCATGTTATACATGTTACACATACACATCTGAGCTTTGAGACCCACCCAGCATCCCTGTTGGAGAAGATGCTCCCACCCTTCCCCCTTGAGGCCTGGTCCCAGAGCCCTTTATCCTCATCTCGGTGCCCAGTTTACCCAACGGAAGAATGGACAACCCTACAAGGCCAACCCAGAACTGATGAAATACACATTAAAAACTGATGAGAAGGTTCCCACTTGAAACGCAGGTACACATGGATGCAGGAAGGGGGGCTTAAGTTAGATCTTAGCTTCGTGATGACTCTCACAACCACCCTTGAACTAGAGCCTGGATCTCCACAAACATCACTCAATTATCCTGTAGTAAAAGGCTATACAAATTGAAGAGCACACTCAACTGTTGATTTCAAAATATTTCAATCTACAGAAAGGCATCAGTTACACCCTTAAACTCGTTTCTATACTTAACTTTTGCTACCATTTCTTTCCTTTCTTCTCCCTTCTTCCATCCATCCATCCCTCAGCCCTCTACCATGAGCGTGTATGTGTGTAGGAACCTTGGTGACACAGAGTTGTAAGCATCAGGCTGCTGACTGAGAAGTCAGTATTTCAAACCCATCAGTCACTGAAAAAGAAAGAGGAGGCAGCACGCTTCTGAGATTCCAGCTGCCAACACCCTATAGAGCAGTCCCACTCTGTCCAGTAGTCAGAACCGTACTCGATGGCAGTGATGTGTGTGTGTGAATAGAGGCAGAACCATACTCAATGGCAATGAATTTTGTGTGTGTGTGTGTGTAGACGCATATAAATCACACTTTGGGAGCTTAACTACTTCAGAGTAAATTGTAGGCATTATGTCACTTCACCCTACATATTTCCATAGCCTCCTATCTAACCGAAATCCTATGACCACACTCAAGCAATTATCCCCCTTGATACTACCATTATCTTTAACAGCCTTTTTAAAAAAAGAAAAAGAAACCCAGGATCCAAGGGATTGTCACACACTGCATTCAGTGCCCCCGTCCCTTTGACCCTCTGTTCTCTTGCCCTTCCCCACTCTGGGATTTTCTGGGTTTGGTCTTTCTGATCGTTTGAAGTCCAAGCCAGATGTCCTGCTCTGGCTTTGCTTAGCTGTTTCTTAATGCCGCCACTGAGGTTACACTATTGTCAGGATATTTCACAGATGGTGCATGTGCACATCCCTCTACACCACCCCTCAGGAGACAACATCGCCTGTCACCCTCGACTTTCCTACAGGTAGACCGCCAGTCAGAACCCTCACCAAGCCACACACTGGGTTCCACAGGACGTCCTGTGAGAAAACACATCTCTGTATCAGCAGGCTCTGAAGGAAAGCCCCAGCGAAACAGCGAAGCGGGGCAGAGCAGCAGGATGCTGGCTGGACACGCTGTTCCAAGCACCACGTTCTGAGAGGGTCAGTGGAGGCTGCCTGGAGGGTGGTCTCCACGAAGAACAGAAAGGAGAGATAACTGATGGACCAAGTTGGGTGAAGAGGAGAGTTGACTTACACTTCTGCAGAAGCGAGGCGGTATTATATTACACAAAAATGGGAAACTAAGCAAAATAGAAAAAAGCAATGATTAACCACAGGGTTACTTTTATATTTAGGAAAAAATTTCTGAAGCTATATTTTTACTGAAGGGGTGATATCCTAACTACTTTTTCCTTGCATTTTTGCAAGTATGGTACAATCCTCCCTGTTGACATTTCAGGACAACAGGAGACTCGCTCTTTGTAAAAGTACCCCCTGTGGTCCTAGGAGCTTCCAAACTGGCTCCCACTGCGGTTTCTGGAGACTTCTGCCCTGTCACCTACTAGCTGTGTGACATTAACATGTGACTTCATGTGTCTTTGTGATTCAGTTGCCTCCCTCATAAAACAGGGGCCATAGAGCTCAGTCCACTGGGCTGCAAGATGAAGATGACATAACACATATTGTGTCTCAACAGTGTCAGTATACAGTAAGCGATCGATACATGTTTTGTGAGCGTGATAGATATCATTAGTACTACTCTAAGCCTGTGCAAAGAGGTCTGTTTACACTTTACATGTCTTTTCATCAATGAGGATGTTACCTATTAACACAGTTTGACCCTGGTAGCAAGGGATATACCGATTGACCAGGGGTTGGCTGTAAACCGTTAGCTTGCCAAATTCTTAAATTTTCTTAATGGCATCTGAGTTAACCGTGGTAAAGCTGAGCCACCCACAAAGACAGCAAAGAGAGTTCACAGCTCAAGTGTCACTTCACCACAGTCTGAGTATCAAGCGGATGAGCACCTAAGAGAATAGATGGGCTTCGGGCGGCGTGTGGCAATTCACTGCGACCGAATAATACAGAAAGAAGTAATCTTTTTTTAACCCCCTTTAAAAAAAACATGTATAGAAAACACAGCCATTGCTGTTGAATCCACTCCAGGGTATAATGAGCCCACAGGGTGGGGCAGGATTGCCCCGGAAGGTCCCCGGCTCTGCGTCGCTGCAGAGGCAGAGCGCCACACCTTTCCCCCCTAGAGCAGCTGGCCATTCCAGCTGCCCACCTGTCGGTGCGTAAACCATGCACCATCAAGGCCCCTGAAAGCGCACGGCCATTGAGCCAACCCAACGCTTAGCAACCCTCCAGGACAGGGTACAACTGCCTCTTGTGAGCTTCCGACACGGTGACTCCCTCTCCCTCAGCACGACAGTGGTTTCAAACGGCAGATCCTGTGGATCGCAGCCCAGTGCGTAGCCATGATCCCACCAGGGCCATGTTGAGAAGCTACTAGGTCCTTAGTCAATGTCGGATGACTGAATGCAGACTCCTCTGAACACAGGAACCTGAATTTGAAAGCAGAGTCCTTCCTGGATAACTCCGGGTAAAAACGATCTTAAAGTCAAGAAACGCTGGGGAGCAGTCACAGGGTCCACCCTATCTGTCTGTATCTGCTCCGCTTCTCCTGAGCAACACGCTCCTGCAGAAAAAACAAACAGCAAATCCAGACTCTCTCTTTAAGCCTGAAAATCATGGTGAGAGGCAGCAGGCAAAAAGACACACTGACAGTTCCTCACTGAGGCTCCGAGAGGGGGGTCATGTGTCTGGAGTCACATAGGAGGGAGCGGGTTCCAGACCCTAACTTCACAGCCCCCAAACTTCCCTGGGGTCTGCATGTCAGGACCAAGACCCCATGCTATTTCAATTGGTGGCTTATGCCTAGATCAGAAGTCTTACCATGAAAGATGATGATGTGGCCTCTTTTTTAATGCCAAAGACGAGGCCTGTGAAATTCAAACAAATTTGGTGAATCTGCAGATAGGTTCATTGAATAATGATCGCCCAAGGCTGCTGGGCCAGGCAAAATCTGGGAGTCAAATAATCAGAATGTTTGCTTGAAAAGCAAATACAAGATTACTAATGGAATCAGCAGTGGTTCCTCTACTGAAGCCCACCAATCTAGGAAAATCCAGACTGAGTCAGAATCAACCCGGTGACAGTGAGAGTTGAGGTCCCAAGAACTTTCACGAACGATCTCAAGTAGTCACTCAGCCGCTCCTTTTAAGAACTTCCCAGAGACTATGTATCTACCTACAACACCCCACAAACCCACCGTCTAGCCACTCAATGCACAGTGGAGAATTTGGAGTTAAGGGATGTTTATGTTGATTGTTTAATCATCTTTCAACAAGATTCCCTTCCTTTTTTGTTTCCATTTCCAGCTCCAGATTGTACCCTCGGGACTATAGGTGGACATGCAGAATGTGGTGGCTATGAAACTGGGCTTGGGCAGGCAAAGCCCTCTCTTCTACAAACAAAACACGGAGCAGCACTAACTGGCTTCTATTAGAGTCCCAGCAGAAGAGGAAGAAGTCGTTTCCAAACATGGATATGTTGAGATGCTCAGAGCAGACAGCCCTGGGTTCAAGTTCTCTGCTGTGTGCTCTTGGGGAGAAGACTTATCCACCCAGTGCCTCAGGTACTTTCTCTGAAAAAAAGTGGCGAGGAGACCTAACCAGTGGGAAACGGGAGAGGTCTGAAGGGTTCTCAGCACAAGTCCTGGCAGACAATGCACACTACATTTGAGGCTCTGTGCTGCTGAGGCAATGCCGTCTATCCCTACTGAGGGCAGAGAGCTAAGAGTGCACCCTATTTGCCTCCCAGAACGACAGCAAATATCTGCGAAATGAATCACGACTTAGACTACCAGTAACATAAACACACATGTGCAGGTCTTGGATGTGGGCTTTAAACTCATTAACCACTTAATTGCTGACAGAATGAAAAACCAAAGCATGATTGTCTACCCGTTCCTCTCTGGTGTTGTGGCTGGTGCAGTGAATTCGACGGTAAAGGGGTAGAAGGGAAAGGCAGGCACATCCAATCAACATCAAGCCGGCAAAGATGGACTGAGCATCATCTGTGTATGCGATATGAATCAAGACAGAACCTGAAGCATGCCGTAATTAACACTCTGCTTCTAAATGACATATAAACACTGAACAAACAGCTAAGAGACTGGCTTCTCATGTATGGTCATATATTTCAATTTACCAAAACAATTATTACTTGTCCGTGAAATCACTGGGGTTTGAGTTTAAATCAAAACCAAGATATCAAGCTGGCAATTTAAGTTAATTACTCACAATGGGCTTTTTATTCCATTTGCCAGTTAAAAACCTTGGTTCCTTACTAACGGCAACCTGAGAAATCAACAGGAAAAATCAAACTCCCCACCACCTGACTCCCAGCAACCCAACAGGACCGAGTGGGACTGCCTGTTCCCACGGGCGTCAAGGTTGTGAATCATTACGGGAGCAGAAGGACTCACTTCCAGCAAGAAGAACCATGAAACCATTGTTGGTGAATAGACGTTGCTGACTCGATTCCGATTCGCATTGACCCTACAGGACCCGTGGGGTTTTCTGGGCTGTCATCTTGACCAGGTACATTTCCAGGGCTTTTATTTCAAAGCGAGGCTGGTGGGTTCCAAACGCCAAACTTTCCGTTAAAGCGACACTGCACTGCCAGCAGGGCTTCTTAAGAAAACACTGTGCACATTTAATTCCTATTACTTGAAATATAACTTTCCATTTTATTAGCTAGATAACAAAGAATGGGTTTTAATTAAGTTTTGAAGTCGACCATCTGCGACCAGCTGGACCCGTTCTTTCATCTTCCTAGTGCTTGGCTCCTAAACAGGATTTGGCCTCGGCAGCACATGAAGAGGAGGAAGACCCAGGCGAAGCCCGCTCCTGTACAAACAAAGTCTGAGCGGCACTACATGGCTTCTATTCGAGTCCAAGCAGAAGAGAAAGAAGTCGTTTCCAAACATGGGTATGCAGGGATGCTAAAGATGATTCAGAAACAGCATGTGATTACTCTTCTGAGAATGGGCTTGGGCAGCAAGACAGAAACTTTTGGTTCACACATGACAACAATAAATTTGATTTAGCTTGAAGAATTAGTGTGGGTGGAGAAGAGAAAGATATGAGCTAAAATTACTAAAGTGCAAGAACATAAACAACAGTAGGAAAAAATACAGTAAGTCAAAAAAGCTGGCTCTTCCTTAACTATAAGCAAAATAAAAGACAGTAAGCAAAAAAAAGAGAGGGGAAAAATACAACTTAGAAACAGAAATGAAGTTATAATTACACACATGTAGGAAGGATTAAAATAAATATGAATGGGCTTCAAAAAGTTAATGGAAAATTGAGTTAAATGACAATGAAAGTAAGTTTTGCATGAACTTGTTGAAGCCCCCACATGCATTAGATAGCTTTGCCTTTAAAACTGGAGCAAAGGGAAGATTTCCCAACAAAATTTAAAAACTACCAAAACTGACTGATTCATAAATTGAAAGCAAAAACCAATCATGACAAACAATATTACATAAAAATCATGAACACTTTTTAACTCGCCAAAAAACCTCTGTGAAATATGAAATACCACTTTAAAAATAGATCAACACAGAGATGGTGTTAATTGGTAGGAAGATTCAGTACTACAGTATTTTTTATCCCAAATTAGCCTATAAAATGTATTAAATTCCTATAAAAATTCCAACATGTCTCTATATTTGGTTCTAAACTTCCTATGAAAGAGAAAAACACCAATTCTCTCCTGCAAACAGAGTGGTGTGATTTGCCTTACCAGACATTTGAACTTAAGATAAAGGTCTAGTCATTAAGATGATGTGGCCGTGGCACAGGGGCAAACACGTCAATGGAAGGGAACAGCAAGTCAAATGTCTGGGTCAACACATTCACGCAGGAACTTTGCACATGACCGAAAGAGGTATTACAAGTTCATGGAGGCGGTGAGCTAGTCAACGAACAGTGCTGAGAACATTGGTCATCTGCGTGCAAACAAGGAGACTATTTAATTTACTCACCAAATACTAGTGCACAAAATAAAGAAATTTAAGATTTTTAAAGCCAATTTCTACAGTCTTGACATTGCTAAAACATGCAAACAAGATGCATTGATAATTACTGGTGGCTGGAATCTGAAAACTGGACGCAAAGAATAATCAGCAGTTGGCAAACATGGTCTTGATGAGAGAAACCCAAAAGCCAAGCTCAGTGCCATCGAGTCAATTCCAAGTCACAGCGACCCTGCAGAATAGGGTAGAACTGTCCCCTGTGGATCTCCAAGATTGTAGCTCTCTACAGGAGACAGCCTTGTCTTTCTCCTGAGGAGCAGCTGGTTGCTTTGAACTGCTGGCCCTGAGGTAAGCAGCCCAAAGCATAACCACTATGTCACCAGGGATCCCTTGATGCTAGGAAGTACATGATAGAATTTGCCAATAACAATTTATAAATTGCAAATACCACCTTTTACAACAAATATACCGTTGTACTTCACTGGGTGGAATAAACAAATAGAGCGTCATCTACAGCTATTGGAGGAAAGAGAGTCGGAGGAAGGAAGATCATTAGCCTTAGAACAATGCTAGGGCCACCTCTAGCCATCAATCACCAGCGCACAAGCACACTCAAATTGAGGCTAATTTTTTAATAGGCCCACAAGAAACAAATAAGATGTTACTCATTTAACTTAAAGACCATCTCAAGAAGAGGCTTGCTGTACTGAACATGAACGATGAGTTGTGGATAACATCGAGAACATCTTGCATAAAGAAAGCAAAAAGTCATTTTAAAAGTCAGGAAAGAAGGACAGGAACAAATGGCATGTGAGAGCCTCTGGAGCTTACCCGGAAAGGTCCAAGAGCTGCGAGGACAGAGGGAATGGTGGCAGGAAAGAGCTGATCAGAAGATCTCAGAGGGAAGGTCGAAAAGACAAAGGTCTGTATGTAATGAAGTGTGCAAGGATCTGGAGTTGGAAACCCAAAAGGGAAGAGAGCATGCTTGGCATTTCTAGCTTAAAGAACTGAAGGGAAAAATGCAAGCCTCAAGTTGCCATATTGAAGGATTTTATACACAAAACTTGGAATAACGGAGGAAACACAAAAAACAGAAGATGGAAGGAATATATACAGATTCACTGTACAAGGAAAGAACTAATTGACATTCAGCCATATCAGGACCCAAATCCATGTGAGAGAGGAGATGCTATGGAACAGACTAAAACTGCTCCTTAAGAGTTTCCAAGTTTACAGGAACTACTACTCTCACTTTCTCCCATGAACTCCATCAGTGCGTTTGAACAGCTGACCTCCTGGTTAGCAGCCCACAATGCCACAGAGTGCTGTGCCCTATCACGTAGTACATAACTGACTGAAAATACTGAACTTGGGTCAGACACACTTTAGTCTTACTACTACGACTTTAGTACTACTTTTGCTCTTTGCTAAAAGCATTTATATTCTAAGCATGTATATTCTATAGAATTCATTTCATTAATTCCTGGGGCCTTTTAAAAATTAATACTTTTATTGCGGGCTCTTACATCTCTTATAATCCATACATTCTTCCAGTGTGTCAAGCACATTTGCACATATGCCGCCAACATCATATTCAAAGAGTTCTCTTTCCACATGAGCCCCCTGATATCCGCTCCCCATTTCCTTCCCCTCCCCCCCCCCACGAACCCTTGATAAGCTATAAATTATTTTTTCCATAGCTCACATCATCTTCAATTGCCCCTCACTCACTTTTCTATTTTTCGTCCCCCTGGGAGGGGGTTCTAGGTTGATCCTTGTGATCGGTTCCCCCTTTCTAGCCCCCACCCTCCCGTCATCCTCCTGGTATCTCTACTCCCCTTGTTGGCCCTGAGGGGCTTATCTATCCTGGATTCCCTGTGTTTTGGGCTCTTATCTGTAGCAATGTGCAGGTTCTGGTCGAATCAGATTTGTAAGGTGGAACTGAGGTCATGATAGTAGGGGGAAGGAAGCATCAAAGAATTAGAGGAAAGTTGTGTTTTATTGGTGCTATACTGCACCCTGACTGGCTCATCTCTTCCCTGTGACCCCTCTGTGAGGGGATGTCCAACTGTATACAGAAGGGCATTGGGTCTCCACTCCATGCCTACCCACCCCCATTCACCTTAGGTATGGTTTTATTCTGGGTCTTAGATGCCTGATACCTGATCTTATCGACACCTCATGATCACACAAGCTGGTGTGCTTCTTCCATGTAGGCTTTGTTGCTTCTCAGCTACATGGCTGCTTGTTTATCTTCAAGCCTTTAAGATCCCAGATGCTATATCTTTCAATAGCCGGGCACAATCAGCTTTCTTTACCACATTTACTTATGGTCTTTAGCGATCATGTCAGGAGGGTGAGCATCATAGAATGCTGGGTTGTTAGAAAAATGTGTTCTTGTGTTAAGGGACTACTTGAGTTGTGGGCTGTGGGAAGCAGGCCGTCTGTCTTGGAACAGGCAGTCCGTCTTTCTTGCACTAAGCACCCGCTGCGTTTGAACCACTGACCTTGTAGTTAGCAGCCCAGTGCCTAACCCACAGCACCACCAGGGCCCCCTATAAAGAACAAAGAGATCCTACAAATTAAAAGACAAAGCGAATCTGGTTTAAAAACAGGCAAGGGATCCTTAATACACAAAGATAGTTAGTAAATGCCAGGAAATTGACAGGCATGCCCTTCTTAACCTACTGTATTAGAAATCATTAAATCAACTAACATTTGGGGGATATAAATGAAACGGTATGTTTTAGACGCTACAGTAGGTGACCGAATCAAAGGTATTTTCATTGGTCATTTTTCAAAGAGGCGGGAGGAGGACAAGCACTTCTGTGAGAGGATGAATGGGGGAAGCAAGGGCGGAGGCAGGTTTTCCCCTTAGCCACCTCTGTGATGAGTCCACGCGGTTAGTCTGGACCAGAGAATTACACCGTTTCCAAAACAACAATTAGCAAGCCAGAGACAGTGACATAATTACAGCCTTAACACCAGACATCAAGAACTGACATTTTTCTGTGGCTCGAGTTGCTCAGTAAACATACATTCAGAATAACATCCTTCAAAAACAAATGCCAAACACATTAGTTTCAAGGTTAACAATTTGTGCGCACACACAGACGTGCCTTGGAAGGAAGCAGACAAACAATGCCTGCCCCTTGATCCACGGGGAGCATGTCCCAAGACTCCCAGTGGATGCCTGAAGCCCAGGGACTGGACTCCCAGTGGATGCCTGAAGCCCAGGGACTGTACCGAACCCTCTATACGCTCACACACGAACTTCTCCGGCATTGGCTCTCAGGAGCTGACATTTCAAATTAACAACAGTAGTGGAAAAAAATCCATCTATCGTGGGCATTAGCGACATACAACTGGCAATAGTGAATGCCAAGGTGCCAGGGGCGAGTGTGCTGGCAGGGATGGCTAAGGTTATGTGCCAAAGTGGCTGTGCCATGCTTGTCAGTGGCTTGGCAGTTATGTACTGATGTAATCACCTCCCTTTGTGGCTTCTATCTACCTCCACCTCACGGAGAGGCTTCGGTTTTGCCTGGATGCCAGAATCACTGTGTCCGCGCGAGAGGAGCCCAGGGGTTTCTCCTGCACCCACAATGTGCCCACGTGCCTTCTCCCTCTGCCCCTGGTGCAGGCCTGGGAGAGCCTGGAGGAGGCTGAGTACTGGCGGGAACTGGCCCTGAGGAACGAGCTGATTTTCAATCAGAGCCTAGTCTTTGTAGTCTAACCATGTATGTGTTGAGTCAGTGTTTTAACCTACACATACATAGCATGGGGACTCAGGACAAGCCACTGGACACAGCAAGCTGTTCACCCAACCCTGTGTTTCCTCTGGAGCAGCGGCGGAGCCCGACAGCCCAAGATTGTGTTGTGCTACCTCCAGATGCAACCATTGTCAGACCGCAGTTGACCGGGGCATAACTGTAAGCATCTTAAGAAGAGAACTCGCTCCTCAAGAATCTGGTGCTTCTGCTTAGATTTTCAAATGTACTTGGAATTAATTCTATTTATATAATCCTGGAAGCTGTACTTTAAAAATCTCTGTCATAACATTTTAAGCATGTCTGTACTCTATCATGTCAAGAATAACAAAAACCTAACTCCAGCAGAGCTGGGTTTCCCCTGATAATCATAAATGGCATCTGGAGTCAAATAAAAGATGCAGGCTGTCGACCAGGAAGGTACATGTGGAAACCATGCAAGAAGCATGCCCACACTGGGCCGGAGAACTAACTAAACACGCAGACCACAGCGTCTAACCGACAGTGGTGTCCACGATCGCCAGCGGGCACACTGCATTGTCCGACATCCGATTTCCATTTAAAGATCAAGAAGGTCTTGGTGTTGCAGCCACTGAAAAATCTAAGCAACAGCTTACAGTGTAACAAAACGACCAGGAGAGAAAGCTGCTTCTGATGAGTAGTCTGCCCTGCCTTACAGAGGTGTGGTGTCCAGAGGAAAGGTACCCCCACAGGTATCTTTAGGGCCATGTTTTGTGAATGGAAATGTCTCCGCTGCCTCTAAAGTCTCTTGCTAAATTGCCAAAAGGCCTTTGCACATGGCAGCTCTGCTTTATGGGCAGTAAAATGCCCAACTTCCCTCCAGCGCTTCCTCGGGGAACAGATGCTGTTGAAAGCCGCTTCCGTCTCAGAGCAGCTGAGGCCAGCATCAGAGGCCCACCTCCCGAAGCGCTGCCGGGGCTGGAAGGCACAGCCCCCTCTTTTGTCCCCCACCTCCACCCCCTACCCCCCCCCCTGCGCCCCCAGCTCCCAACCAGAGACAAGGAAATGACGAGCTGGGAAGGGTCAACAATAAAGACAGGACACTATCAGAGCACAGCAGGAAATGAAGACAGGGCACAGCACGTTGACACACAATTAGGAGCCGGGAAGTTCCTTTTACAAGGCTGGTGTCAGGGACTGAATTGTGCTCCCCACAAGGATATGCTGAATTGTGTCCTCCACAAAGATGTGCTGACATCGGAGCCCCTGGTATCTGTGAGTGCCCTCGTTTAGAAATAGGGTCTTCGGAGAGGCTACCAGTTAACACGAGGTCATACTGGAGTCTCCGACTGCAGTATAAAAGAGGTGTCCTTGTGAAGAGAGTAGGGTCCAGGAACAACAGGAAAATGGCCATGGGAATATGGCAGCAGAGGCTAGAGGTTCCCATAAGCCAAGGAGCACCAAAGAATACTAGCCAGCCACCACCAGAAGCTGAGAAAGAGACAAAAGATTCGCCCTTGGCTACCTCCAAAGGAATCAGCATGGCGAACTCCCTGATTCTGAACACCTCGCCTCCAGAACTGGGGGACATGGGGCTTCGGTTCTTATAGGTCGTCCACTTTGTGGTACTGTATTATGGCATCACTAGGGCACTGAGACAGAGGGGTGCAGAGAAGGCCAAAGCGCAACGATGTTCATTGTCTCGACTTAATGTACTTACTCCCGGCCTCCCATGCATCCTTCCACCGGTAGAGGCCTTAAAACAGTTTATGAAAAACTGTAGATACATGTGTTCGGGAAACACATTAAATTAACGAGCTTCCCAGCAGTGGAAGTGCATTCTCCTGCATTCGTTAGGGTGCTCACTGTCTGCAATGAGTGTTGCTGGGATATTTAAATTTCACACCCATGGCTCTTAAATTCAAATAACAGGGGCCAACCTCAGCAGACTTGACTGGATGGCCACGTATCAAAGGGCAGCGTCTTAACCAGCATGATCCCTGGACTCTCCACTGCCTGAATTCTGAACCACGGAAAAGGGGCACCGGTAGGGAAGAGGTGGCTGGAAGGGACCAGGGTCGCTCTGGTAAACGCGTGCCCTATCTTGCACACACCTGAGAATCGCCCAAGGTAGGTTGTCCGTGTGCCCAAATTATATAACAGCAGCGAGAAGGTGAAACCCATTCGCATGATCTGAAAATCATGGGGAGCATGATGGTCGCATGTCATAGGCATGACCAAACTACAGGCTGGAATGAAGAGAATGTTATCAGGGGCTCATCCACAAGCCCAGTGGTTCTCAACCTTCCTAATGCTGTGACCCTTTCATACAGGTCCTCATGTTGTGGTGACTCTCTCCCCCACCTCCAACCATCAAATTATTTTCGGTGCTACTGCACAACTATAATTTTGCTACGTTATGAACTAGGCAACCCCTGTGAAAGGGTCGTTTGACCCCTAAGGCGCTCGTGGCACAAAGGTGGAGGACTGCAGGACTGGCCCATTCAAGCACGGCTACAAACGTGGACACCAGATCACAGGGGGCTGGCTGCTCTGAGGCTGCTTCAATAGAGCTGGGGAAGGGGTGGTATGTGATTGGTCTAGAAGCAGATTCTGCAGGATTTCAGGGCCTATTAGTGAGGGGTGGGGCTCAGTACTAAAGGAAAGAAAGCAGAAAACATAATTTTAAGTTTTTCATGTAGATTCTGCCGCCAGTGATGAGACCCAGGAAGTACAGAAGAGTTGGGGGGAAAGAGTCTGTAACTACAGGAGAGAGCGCGGCTGGTGGCTTTGAACCGCTAACTTTGAGGTTAGCAGCCCATTACCACGACACCACCAGGGATCCTCAAGCAATGTACATACAGTTACTCATTTAGTATTTATAGATTAATTATACATGTGCACACACACTCACTTAGTATCCTAACTCCATTCCACTCACAGTGACCCTAATTATAGACTGGCCTCATACATACGACCATACATTTTGATGGGACGCAACATTTTGATGGACGGTACATTTTGATGGGCACAAGCCACCGCGTCTTTTTACTGCAGAGCAGCTGGTGGGTTCAAGCGACGAACTTCTCGGGCAGCAGCTGATGCTCGTCCAGTCTTGAGGCTCCGTATTTAGCCTTCCAGACAGTTGGATGGGTTGGCATATTTTCCACTTGTTTATAAGAATCGATCTTTCCCTGATACCTGAAGAGAATCCTCACTGGGGGGTCCCAAGCCCTCACTTGGCTGTTTGAAGGGGAGGGAGAGCTAAAGCTTGAGGGGACCTACTGACCAGTGTGGGCCTAGAATCAAGGAGACGAGCAGGTGAAGATGCGTAGCTGCTAATATTGAAGCCAGCATTCCTTCAACCAGCTGCTGTAGGGCATTTACTTGAATGATGGAGTTGGCTCCGAAGAACCCAAAACCAAGCAAACAAAAAAGACCCAAAGTCACTGCCATGGAGTTGATGCTGACGCATAGTGACTCTATAGGATAGCGCAGAACTGCCCCTGTGGGTTTCCAAGACTAGCTCTGTGTGGGAGTAGAAAGCCCCACAGGCTGGACCTTGAGGTTAGCCCAATGCACAACCACTAGGTCACCGGGAGCCTAGGAAGGGCTCCTCTTCTGTCCCCTCGGGGGCCGTGAGATTCGTCAGAGGTAGCAGGGACCTGTCTGGTGCAGTCTCCATCCTACAGCAATCTTCAGGCAGCACACACAGTCATTTTCAGAACTTTTCCATTTGACCTGCGATACCACAACAGACTGTAAAGGAGTGTTGGATCTGGTTGCTACATTAGGAAAAATTACAAAACTTTGTTTTTGCTTAATGGAAGGTGTTTTCATTTTTTAAAAATGGAATAGAACAGCAGCAATTCATGGAATTCCACCTAGCCTTTTTTTTAATGAAAAAGAAGCTTTTAAATTAAACGGCAGACACTCTCTCTCACTCACTCTCCCACTCACTCTCCCACTCACTCTCACTCTCCTCACCTAGCCTTTTATTACACTGAAGCCTCTTTACTATTACCGGTTTCCTGCTTTTCAGTATATTCTAAACGGAGTCATTCTGAACTAGTGGTAAAAGAAGGAAAGATGCTTAAGGATTTTAGGGATATTATTTAGCATGTGAGTTTTCAACCATTGAGGGCTTGGCTTGGATAATTCTTTGCATGAGGACTGTCCTGCTACTGGAAAGAAAATGCCATTGACTCGGACTCGAGGGCAGTGGATTTGGTTTTGGTTTTAGCAGCATTCTTGGCCTCTCCCTACTGTATACCAGTGACTCTACCCCCCATGGTGGCAACCAAAAACCATCTCCAGGCATTGTCCAGTAGCCCCTGCAGGTGGGCCTGGGGCAAAAATCACCTCTGGTTAAGGACTACTGATACGGACTCTTGAACTCTGGATTCAAGATGAATTTCGTTGAGTATACCAGTGCCCACTTACTTGAGCTGAAATGGCCACTCTTCTCTGGTCAAGAAACCATCTCACTTCTCTCTGTTAAGTGAGGGAGAAATAACTCAGAGGTTGGAATGAATGAATGAGTAAGTAGCGGTTCTCCAGTTTTAAGGTGGAACCTTGCCCATGGTCCAAACAATGACTGCCATCAAGTCAATTTCAATTATATGCCCTTTAGGACAGGGTAGAACTGCCCAGTGGATTCTTGAGAATGTAACTCTCCTGGAGTAGAAAGCCTCATTTTTCTGTTGTGGACCCAGCTGGTGGTTTTGAACTGCTGACTTCTTGGACAACAGCCCTAAATATAACCATGATGACACCAGGGGGCTCCTCTTCATTGATCTGGGCTGCAATTCTCAAGGTCCACAGTTTAAAGCCACCACCGGCTCCTGGAGAAAGACAGGGCTTTCTACACCCGCAAACACTTCCAGTCTCAGAAAGCGACAGGGGCCCTTTTACCGGGTCCTATAGGGTCACCACGAGTCGGCATGGGCTCGATTGCAGCGACAGTGAGATGATTATGATGACTACTTCCAAGAATTTTAAGTATCATGTGACATCTGTCCCCATTATGCCACGGAAATGGAAACCTAAGGGGATATCAAAATTGGGCAAGTTTTTCGACAAATCTAATGCTCATTCTTCTAAGCTTGGCATTGCTCTGTCCTCTGGCAGGCAAAGTAGCAAAGAGATTTGCTTTCAGAATCTCCTGACAAGTTCCCTTTCCGTCAGTAATTCTATGCAGCTTATCAAAAAACAAAACAAAACAAAACAAAACAGCTCTTGCTTTAAATCAGGCTTTGTGGAGCTGGAGAGGCGTGCTTTACAAATTAAGTTCCCATACGGAGCTCATCTGCCTTTGGCCCAGATTAAGAAGGCTGGAAACGGTTTGGGGCTCAGTTGCCTGTGCCTTTTTATCGAGGCCGGAGAGGTGCGTGTCAAGACCATAGGGTCGCAGTCCAGGCAGAGGGATGTGGGACTCTCCGCACCCCCCCTCCCCCCCCCGGCCATAGGGGTCTGTGGGACGCCGATTTCCTCCATTGCCTCCCTCATGGCACGCTGGGAGCCGCCTCTTCCTTCCATTTAACCCAGTGGCTGGCCCCGCAAGGGCAGATTCGCCTTGGCTGCAGCAGTGGCGATGAGTTTCACAGAACCAAGAAAGCAGCAGGGGGAGGCAGGACAGGTGTGTGAAAGAAAAGGGGCCCCTTGAATCCGAGTGAAAAAGCAAAGGGAGATGAGTTGCAAATATGCATTCTGTGGAGTCCAGCACACACCAAAACAGACATGCAGTCGCATGAATCAGCAAACGACTTCCGTCCTGTTAAATGAGAGTGAATCGCACTCACTAGCTTGTAGGCTGGGAAAAAACCCACAATATGACAAGCTCAAATATGTTAATAAGTGCTTTTTATAAATTGATTGTGCAGCGATCAAAATCACAGTTTAGATTTTTTAAAGTACGAACTTTTACTTTGAGAAATATTTCATGTACATATGTGAGACTTAATGTATGTTTGCTCTGTTTTTGTCAAAATAAAACCAAAAATCCAAACTCACCGCTGAGTCGGAGCCAGCCCGTCCTGGTGACAGGTCGGGCTGTGATCGAGGCTTGCAGTTTGGACCCACCAGGCATTCCAGGGCGACAGACGGGGCTTTCCACTCCGCGCACAGTCAGAGTGGCGGAAACTCACGGGGCCCTTTCACCCGGCCCTGTAGGGTCGCTAGGTCTAGTTCGTCAATACAAGGAGTGTATAACTTGTCCTTGATTATGGATGGCCCCCACCCCCAGAATGTTGCATTAGGAAGATTTCTACTCGCACTCATTCACTGTTTACTCCAGAGAGAAAATAAGTCCTCGAGTTACGGCCCTCTTCTAGGACATCTTAGCTTGACTCCCGTTTCTGTGAATTTTGTTGTTGGTAGAGTATTTGGTTTGAGAAGTAATAAAACATTCTTTTACTGCCTTGTTATTTTGTTTCTTAAAAACACGATTTATGAGTTCTGTGAACTGATAGGTGGTAAATGAACAATAAAACCCCACTGCCATTAAATCAATTCTGACTCATCACAAGCCTGTAGGACAAACCAGAGCTGCTCCTTAGGGTTTTCAAGGCTGTGAACCTGTGGAGCAGGGAGCCTCATCTTTCTAACACGGAGCAGCTGGGGGCTCTGAACCACCGACTTTGTGAGGAGCAGCCCACTGCCTCCCCAGTTCCCAGGTGGTAAAAGCTGAGTAGAGAGGCTTTTATTGCCTGAGCTATGAAATATTTGCTTTCCCACCGGACTGGTGGCGTTTTACCAATGGGACTCTTTCTCCTCCCTACAATTGTACTCTATTCTCTATACATATATCTAAATTGATAGATAGGTAGTGAGAGAGAGAGACAGAGAGAGAGACAGAGAGAGAGAGAGAGAGAGAGAGAGAGAGAGAGAGAGAGAGAGAGAGAGAGATAGATAGATAAAGATGGATGAGAGCGAGATAGAGAGACCGACAGACACACTCAGGCTACTCGATTTTACAACTGTGAAATCTGAGTACCATTTGGCAAGCAGGTCCTCAGCTGGACCATTGATGTATGACTTTCAGGGGAGGAAACCAACACACCACAACATGCAGAAGTTAGCAGAGAATTAAAAGGTCTTCCCGCCAAGATTCAATTCTGTCAATGCGTGCCTGACGTAGCTGGCCAACCAGCTTTCTAAGTAAAGAGACATTCCTCATTTGGGCAGCAAGCAGCTGGATTTTAAACTAGTGCACGCCGTACACGTGAATGCGGTTAGCTATGAAGGACTTTCTTTTGACTTCGTATCCTAAAGTAAAATAGCTAACCCTTTATAATACCGTTCATAATTTCCAAAAACCCTGCAGAGGTGTTAGTTACTTAAAAAAACTGCTGAAGCCCAAACTTGAAAACATACAGGGCAACAAAATGAAGTCTCAGACAACGGAAGACTAAATAGCAATGATCCAATCATCCATATGCCCCACTGTGGGAGAGTCCGCCCACAAACAACGAGGGAAAGGAGCGCGGAAACAAGGCCATCGCGGGTCACCTCTCACAGTCAGCACCGAGAGAACAGCTTGTGGTCTAGATACGGATGATGGCTACCCGGTCACCGCTTGGTGTCCGGGAACACCAAAAGGGTGGCATAAGGCGGGGTCTTGGGGTGCTGGTAATGAATGCTCTCTTTTTGATTTATGTTCTTTAAAGGAAGTTTTCTTAAACTAAAGAAGGTAGAGTAAGATCTCTTTCCTAGAATTCCCATTCTTCTGTATTTTAAGAGAATAACCTCCATTCTACCTGCCTTATAAGCCTTAAATACCAATGTGTTTAGAAGTTTAAAAATATGATATTAGTTTGAAAAGTAAGATAACAATGGGTTTTTTGTGCTGCTGATATTCAATGTAACAACTTTCAACTCAGCACTACAGGAAAACATTTAAAAACACTAACCTTTGTGAAACCAAGATGAAGCACTGACTTGAAAAATACAGAAAACATAGAGTAAAAGAAACACTGGCAAGCTACAAAGTGCATGAGGATCCCAAACCGACTTGGGCCAGATGCATTTTCACACCAAGTGCCTTATTCAAGTGATGTGGTAAGTACGGGCGTCCTCGAGTGAGGGCAAGCACTGGCTCTCCGCGTTGGTCGGCTCAGTTATTCAGAAACTGCTCATTAATAAATCTCCACAGATGCTGTTCTGAAAAAGGCGCTACACGTAAATTGTGAAGCTTACTGAGGAAACCAAATCCACGTTATCAAGATGCCGTTTTAATTTTTAGTCAGCGTATTTGACCTAGAATTTTTTTAATGTCATCAAACTGCCAATAATTAAGATAGATGTTAAGTTGGATCCCCATCCTGAGCCCACTTACACCTTCTGTTAACAGGTAATTTATTCTTCTCTGAGAAGTCAACCGCTAATAACATTAGGTAACATTCGTCAAGTGCTTCACGTATCGGGCATCTTGTGAGTGTTCTGCTTCAAGAACTGCTTTAGCTAATCCTCAAGAGCCAGGAGGCTGACGGCACTGCATGCTAATGCAGGCCTGCCAATGACACTTCTCAACTTGCAAAGACTGGGTTTAGCGGTGGAAGGAAAGCATCCCTCCCCACGCCCCAGCCCCCCACCCCAATCTCTGAGGCATACGTCGAGAAAGGCCTTCCGTCAGCCTGGGACCGTGACTCTCCCCAACGAACACAGTCCCCATGCTGGGGTGGACATGCAAATGTAAAATAAAGTTCTGTTTCCAAAAATCCACTGAGATTTGGGGGTTGTAGGCCACTGCAGGCTAACCCAGTGCTGACTGTCAGAAACTTCGGTTCAGAAAGGTGGAAGGATAAATATTTTGACCAGAGCCACACCGAGGAGAGAAAAGCCAAGACGTCTAAGCTTGAAAGTCCCTGCTTTCCGCCAACCGGGTTCTCATAGTAAAAAAGGCTTAATCGGAAAAAAAAAAAAAGGCTTAATCGGTTGTTTTCGCTTAACATTCACACAGAACAAACGTGCTTCCTGAGATTTAAAATAGAAAAGAACCGCACACAAGTTTCTGTGCAAAGGTAGGAATCAAGATGGCATTTACAATAGATAAAATTTGGAAATGAACGGAATTTCCAATAAGAGTCGGTGAGGCAAATTTTCAGGCGTAACCATAATGAAGTAGTATGCAATAATGACAGATGCGTGTGCAAAGGTCTTTCCCTGTAAGAGTGGGCAGTGCCAGAGGAGGTGCGGGAAAGCAGGCAAGGCAATACACACAGTTTCATCCCAATTCTGCACTCACCTCGCACCCAAATTACCAAATGTGCTTCAAACTCTACAATGATTTGTATGCATGACTGTCGGTTTACAGAACACCGACATGTCAGTCATTTATCGGCTCGCTGGAACAAGAAGCCCGTTCAGCCCACTCACAAGACAATAACAATGTGCGATTAAGCGACAGCCCCTGTCTTCCAGGAGCTTTCTGTCTAGGACAGTAAGATAGGCAAGCCTCTAACAACTCAAACAGCATCAGCGCACTGGTCGGAATACACAAAACAGACAAAAGCCTGCAGGGAGGGACACGCCTGAGAGACTATTTAGGAGGAAATGACATTTGGGTATGTTCAAAGGGATAGTGGGAGCAAAGGTTGGCATAGGAGGCTGGAGAATATTCTAAGCAATAAGAACATCACAGGCAAAGGTGCAAAGACAAAGACAAACACAGCCACCTGGGGAAGCTACCTGGCATGGTCAGGGCGGACTGCAGAGAAGTTGCCAGGGCCATCACTAAGGGCCCACCTTGGAGCTGAGTCAGGATCCACACGACACAGCTGGGGACCCAGGTCCGCCTCACTCCAGCTGCGGTGAGACCAAGCTAGACTGGGACAGGGAGAAATGCTGCCGAATGCTTCCTGGTCAGAATCTTTGTTAAGGGAAGGAGCTCACCACTCCTAATATTTTTCAAAACAAAAATAATAAGCAGTCTCTGCTGAACCAGAAGACAAAGAGGTTAGCTCTTGGTGTTAACAGAAGAAAAGGGAAATAAAGACCAAATGCCTCAGGCTAGAGACCAACGGGGAGTGCTTTCGCCCTGTCCACAAAGCAGCGAAGCAGAATTATCTAACCTCAAAGAACAGGAGAGGAGAGAGAACCTTATGGTGATTCTGTACACAAAAACATGATTGCTAGGGATTGAGAGGACAGAACAACGTGTGCCAAGGTTAAAAGTGGGGGGAAGGCAGTGTGGATATTTGTGAACTACCTATTATCAGTCTAGCACTTTGCAAAACTAACACTACTCTGAAGGGATGGCAGACTTTCTGGAAGTATTCACTACGGGCGCTGTGAGTCATACATCAAAACCGACTGGTGTTCAGACTCAACTCTGTAAAACAAAGTAAAATAATCACCTAATTCTAGGCATGTTTGCAAAAAGTATTCATGACAAGGGTGATATCTAACAAACCAAAATTGTAGGTAAATATGTAACTCAAAAAACCTTAAACATTCTCATTCTCTAAGTAACAAAAAACTACACCTAAATCTGTGCCTAAATGATGCACATTACAGCACCAATCAGTCATCAAATCATGCTAATCACTTCAAAGTCATCTGTTAATTGCTAGAAATTACTGCTGTGATCCTTGATTTGATGTAACTGTCACAATCTAAGCAAAGCATGTCTCAGGTATGAGTTGACATAGGAAATCAGGCTCTTCCAATAACTTTCCTTGCTGCATTCAACGTAAATGTGTCAACTGATTGTGGGCATGTTGATGTTGTCAAAACACAGCCCTTTCATAGTAAGTCTTCTGTGGTGACTGATGTCGGGCTTCATCCTCGTCTGCAATCTGTGGACAACAGCAAACCACTGACCGGCTCTGAGCCATTATCACAACCGTGTTCTATTTGAGCCCATGGTGCGGCCACTGTGTCGGCTCATCCCTCTGAGGAGCTGCCTCTTTCCACTGCCTTTACCAAACCGGTAAGCCCCGGCTCCAGGGACTGTTCTCTCCTGATGACACGGCCCACAGGACTATGAGTGGAAGGCCCCTCTTTTCTTAAGGAGAGGAATCCTTCCAACACAGACTTCTTCTGGCAGCCCATACTGTGACATTCAGTAGTCTTTGCCAACCCCATAATGAGCTTGTTGGAACATTTCATTGATAGTCTGTCAATTCCTGGAGCCTTGTTTTTCACTAATGCCTTCAGGGGCAGCTCAGACCTCTTCGTTCTTCCTCTTTTGAGGCTTGTTGCCCGGTCAGTATTTTACTCAGACTCCTTCAACAGCGCAATATCAGGTTTGAGTTTGTTCTTCAGTCCCTTCAGCCTGCGGTATGCTGAGCACGTGCGTCCTTTGGTTCATTTTCAAACCCTGTCCAGCCTTTGCACATTTCATTTTGGAATGTTGAAATTTTCTGCTCAGCTCGTTTACTTCATCATTTCTTCCATTTGCTTTGACTACTCTACGTTCAAGGGTGAGTTTGTCTCTTCTGACATCCACTTTCCTTCCTTTGTCTTTTTAATGACCTATTACTTTTTAATGTATGATATTCTTGATGTCATCCACAGCTCAGCAAGTCTCTGTCGCTCACGTTCAGTGTGTCTAATCTGTTCTTTAAATGTTCTCAAAATTCAGATGGGCTATATTGAAGATCACTATTACTTTTCTTTAACTTCCACATGCACTCAAATGTGATGATGTGATGGCGTGTTCTCTAGCCAGCCTTTGCCTTGCTTTGGCTGCTGATGCTGAACTCTACATTGACTCTTCCCACAGATGTAACCCATTTGATTTTTGTGTATTCCACCTGCAAAAGACCACATGTATAGTAGCCATTCATGTTGTTGAAAATACAGGAATGGCTGACTGCGAATGGATGGACGAAGTCGTGGTCTTACTAAGTTCTATCGTGTGCTCTCCAACTTAGTTTCAAACACAAGGCCGTACTTTCCAACTACTGGACCTTCCTCTTTGTGTCCAACGTCTACGTTCCCATCAGCAATAGTTCTCAAAGCATCTTGACTGCAAGCTGGATCACGTTCAGACTGAGGACGGTGCAGAACTCGTCAACTTCTGCACCACTAGCTGTAGTGGTTGGTGCTTAAATGTGAGTAACAGTTGTTTAACTGAACTTCCTTATAGCACATAGATATTATCCCATCACAGAGAGCACGGGCTTCAAGGCGGGTCTTGAAGTGTTCTTGTGGACAATGAAGGCGGCATCATTTCTCTTGAATGTGACATTCCCACAGGATTTTCTGCTTAAAAAGGGCCAACAGCAGCCCACTGCAGCTCAACCATACCTAGGACATCAATCTTTATCCGTCCCACTTCATTTCTTTTTATTTCAAGTTCTCCTGGATTCATACTTTGTGCAGTGCATGCCAGTTTATTAATGGATGTTCCTGCAGTGAATCTGTTCATTTTGGCTGGGGCCCCAACAGCAAATGGAGGTCCCCAGAGAGTCAGCCCATCTAAAGCGTTATGGCGACTCGACTTTGAGAAGGCGTGTTTGAAGTGCCTCCCAGCTTGAGGGGCTCACCACCTCCAGCTTCATTGGACAATGTCTCGATGCTGAGGAGGTCACGGCTACGCTGCCAGGGCAGGCAGCCTGCTACTTCTACTGCCTTCTGTGATTTTTGTCTTTAATAAAAATTGCCTGCCTTGAGAGTATTGACTTCTTTTACATTCACCCTTTCTATTAACTTCTAAGCCAGCAGTTCTCAACCTGTGGGTCGCGACCCCTTTGGGGGTCGAGCATAACAGTAACAAAATTAGTTATGAAGTAGCAACGAAAATAAGTTTATGGTTGGGGGGGTCAGGACAACATGAGGAATGTCTTAAGGGTGGCAGAAGTATTAGGAAGGTTGAGACCACTGATCTAAGCCATGAGAATCACTTCTTGATTTGTCAGGTTTAACTAACTGGCTTGTATTTATACAATTCTATTCCCTCAAAACTCAAAATTCTAGAAAGACAAATGATCTCATAGTTTAAATTTCAATTAGCCAAGTCCTAAGAATGAATAAATTTAAAAGGTTTTATTAAATTTCCATTGTATTCTTTCAGATTTGTCAACAAGTAAGTGTTTGGGGGCATGGAATTTAGTAGCTAATTGAATAGTTTGTCTGTTGGAATTAATATTTGTCATTTCCCAAATAGCCTCTGATTCACTATCATAAATTTCTATATTCCATAGTGTATGTTCTACCACTTACCATTTGTCCAAAAAAAAAATCTAACTAAACGTTTCCTTTTTGTTTGGTTTTCACAAAACCAAAAGAAATGCTAACAAGGTTAAAATGTCACTGATTAACAATTTTATCGTCTAAATGCTATTCCTGTTTTCTTGTAAGTGAATATTCCAGTTTTTATACGATTTCCATGGAGCCTTGATGCTGTAGTGGGTACAGGTTAGGCTGTGAATGGCAAGGTTAGCAGTTCAAAGCAACCAGCTGCTCTGAGGGAGAACAAGGAGGCTTTCTACTCTCCGAAACCCATAGGAACAGATCTACTCTTTCCTATAGGGTTGCTATGAGTCAGTCAACTCAAAGGCAGAAAGTTTGGTTTTTTATTTTATACATTTTAAAAATTTCATACAATTTTCAAACGTGTTTTACATCATTAACACACAGGTTCCCCATCAGTTTCAAAATACCTCATTATTTAAAATTCAAAGTCTTGGATACAATATTTTCTCTGGAAAATACATTTATTTTATACAAGATAAAAAATACAAACACTTCAAAAACAAAAATCCAAGTGACTAATTTGGTTTTATCTGGCTAATGAATTTTCTAGATAATTAAATGGAACCAGTAAAACACATCAAATGAAACCCTCCATATTTTTTTTCTAGAATTCAGGTGAAAATTATTTTCTCCCTAGCATTATATTAGCATCTTTACAAAATCTGTACCAAATCCACCTGGTCTTCATATAAATATTTCTCACTGAAATGTTTTTTTCTTGGATATGACAATAAAGTTTAATGTGTTTTAGAGTTTGTTCATTCCAGCTTTGTAAAATTTAAAAAGAAGAAAAACTAAAACTAGCTTTAATATCTTGAAGGCCCCATTTAGGATAAATTATTAAAACACTTGGAGCTGAAATGGAAGCTTTGTCAATAGAGACTGGAATTCCACTGCCCTGTTTTCTTTCTCTGCAGACACAGGTTTTCCAGCAGTCGGGACAATAAACCTAAACGGTGGTGGTACATTCCCTATGAAGACTGTTTTTAGAAGTTCTGGTAGACTTTCACATCAGAAAATTATTTTAAACTAGATGGTGTCTTGGTACTTTATAAATAAATATTTTTTACTTTGCTTTATTAATACTATTTTTGTTAGAACCTTTTGGGAAGTTAATCTTAATTTTTTGTGTGAAACTGATTCATGGGCTTTTAATATTTTTCTTATTGATGACTACAAATTATCTTGATATATGTCATAAGCTTCTAAATTGTTTAGCATCTTCAACTTTTTGAGTTAAATGATATACGACACATTATTAGCAATGAAAAGGCGCTCATAATTTGGTGGAAATGCTCAAGTTGACTTCCCTCTAGAGAGACAAGTAATGTCACGCACATGCACATCCTGCCCTTCCGTCCATTACTCACTCCGTTTCCTTTTCTCCCCTCTCACACATTCTGAACAGTCACGCTTCGGACATCTAAAAGGATAAAACAGACCCCAACATTTTTGCCTCCTTTCTTGTAATAATATATCCGAAGGGTCTTCAAAAAGTTCCTGGAAAAAAATCATGATCTTTCTATTCTATTTTCCATAATTTTTAAGGCCCCTCATAAAATTCATTCAAGATATTCTTGTAACTTATAAACATATCACCTCACCACACACTTACTACTTATCCAAGAGTTTCACTAACAATGAAACCAGAGGCCTGAAGGGCAGGAGCCATTAAGTGGTCTAAAGATCCTGATCCGCTGACAATTCGGCTTCGGAACAGATAGGGAGAGGCGCTTGGGCCTCCCCGATGCCCCTACACAGACTGTGTGGACAGCCAGGCAGCCTGGGCTTCTAAAGCACTCGCTTATCCCGCCTACAAAAATGAGCTTGAACTACTGAATTTACATGCAACTTTATACTGTTTTACTACTTCGCATGGTTACTGTTACAGGTTTTTCAATGGCCAATAAGGAAGCCACACTATTTCATCAATCATTCAAGTGCAAACAGGATCAAGAGCAGCCCCCGACTGCAGGAATCAGAGTAAACAGTCCTCATTGTCCTCTAAACTGCCGCTCAAACCTCTAGACCTTGTCCAATCTGAACTGCGCCAACTGGAAAGGAGTGATTTTCAATCGCCTAAAGAAAAAAAAATGAGGCCGTGGTGGGAAGGAGGTTCATGACACAATCTGTGCAGAAAAAACCATGACGGTGAGTTTCCATGTTAATGGAACTAAATTAAATGTAAGCCATGCTGTTAGCAAAATAGGAGACCTGGTGGCTTGGTTCTTACAGTTTGGGCTGCTAACTGCAAGGTCAGCAGTTCGAAACTCCCAGCTGCTCTGCGGAAGAAAGATGAGGCTTTCTAATCCCGGGGCAGTTCTACCCTGTTCTTCTGGGTCACTAAGAGTCAGCATCGATGGAAGTGACAATGGCAGGGTGGCTAGCAAACTAGTCACCATCACCCATACCCCACAAGACAAGAAAAGTCACGTGTGTAAGACCAAAATAGTTGTCCATATCACCAAGTAAACAAGCCTAAATTGCCTTAAATGCTCAATCATATCACACTATGTCCCCCTGCTTAAAATCATTTCAATGCTTGCTCTAAAAAAAATAGTAAAGCCTCCAACTAGACCATGAGAACTTTAAATCGGACTTCCTCCTCTTCACTCCCCAAAGGCTATTTCCTCCGATGCCGCCGTCTGTCCAGCCGAACACGTCCGCTTGTCTCACAGCAATGTTACAATATGCCCTGAAGGTTTCAGTTTGCCGACTCCCCAGAGGGTGAGCCCATGCCACGGCTTCTTCCCTGCAGTGTCTCTCACGCCTAACGTGGCCCTGGCCAAAGAGGGGCTCTACCTGTGGGGTACACTGCTTACAGTCTCTCCGCGTAACAGAACGGCCGTAAGTAAAACAAGGCTTGGGATTTTTAAAAACATCCCTGTGAACATTCCTCCGAGAGCTAATGTGCACCCAAATGAGGATCAGGCAAATAGAGCGGACACAACAGTAACACGCCTGCGTGGGCGTTGGCATGGGCAGAAGACCAAGAACGCGGGTTTCCCAGCGGCCACTCCCACCAGCTAAGGAGTACCCCGTTCTGACCGCGGAGCGCGGCGCTCTGGCTGTGGCACCCCAGCCAAGAGGCAGAGCGCTCAGAGTGGAAGGCTGGGCCGGCGCATCCACTCTAAGGGGTCTCCTGTCTACAGCGCCGGCTGAAGAGGACTCTCCTCCTTACTGAGAGTCCAGGGTCACAGTGTACGGGATGACAGACTGCTGTCAACTTAAGTCACACGGTTTTTCCAAGTCCCACCACATACATGTGAGAGACCAACACTGGAGCAGATGGTAAGGAGAACACCACCCTGGCACTCTGAAGGGCAGGGAAGTGAGTGACAAGAAGGGGAGCCAATCACAATGATCGATGTTTCACCGTCCCCACCCCCAGGGACAAACAATAGAAATGTGGGTGAAGGGAGACAGTGGTCGGTGTAAGATATGAAAATAATAATACTTTATAAATCTTCAACGGTTCATGAGGGAGGGAGGGTGGGGGATGGAGGGGAAAGTGAGGAGCTGATATCAAGGGCTCAAGTAGAAAGAAAATGTTTTGGAAAAAATGATGGCAGCATATGCACAAATGTGCTTGACACAATGGATGTGGGGATGGATTTTGCTAAGAGCACTAAAGCCCTCAATAAAATGATTTAAAAGAAAGAAGGCACTCCAGCACGGCCAGGGAAAGGCCCAGGCCCAGGGCCTGGGGCAGAGGGGGTGCCAAAAGTAGCCAGGATAAAGGCATCTGGGGTCGAGACAACATGTAACTGGAAGGCAAGTGGGCTGGCCATCCTGGCAAACATGGTGGCACAGGGAGATAGAGGACTGGGTGTCTTGCTCTCATCAGGTAATACATCCCGTGAAAGTGTACAGACACAAGTCTAAGGAACTGGTGGCTCAGAGGGGGCATCAACCCCATCCGTGGGAGGCCAGGCGATCGGATGCTGAAGGGTCCCAGCCTCAAAAGCCCTATGGGGCAGTTCTTCGCTGCACCCATGGGGCTGCCGTCAGTTGAACCCTAACAGCTGCAATCAAGAGTTCGAGTGTGCTGTCAGTCTGTGACCATGTGACAATGGGCAGGCCTCTGCGTCACGTCAGGGAGCAAGTGGGACATACGTGACGCCATGAGCCCCGGTATAGAAATGATCACCGTCATGGATGCTTTGTCTGGTTTGCAGAAGGGTGAGAGAATAGGAGACTGGATAGGGATTGACCAAATCATTTTAGTCCATGGACTGAAAGACACAGAAGAGAAGAGTCCATTAGGAAAATAAGCAGCACGTTAGGAGATGTAGGCTGACTCACTGGGAGGTGTATTTTGAAGAAAACGGGTCGATCCGTCGCATTAAAGAACCACCGAGATTACAGCCTAGGCGATTCTGTGGGGTGGTTCTTCTCTGTCACCGGGGTGGTGAGGACTGCGAACTGACTCGATGGCACCTAACAACAAACGCCATCATGCTCCTTGGTCTGTGTAGTCAAAATAAGTTTTCCATAAAACTTTTGAAATAAAATCTGAGATTAAAAAAGATCCTCATGAGAGAAAGGGAAGAGAAAAATCAACCAACGGGCAAAACCACAAGAACACATCGACCTCAGCACAACACTGTCGGCACTCATGTCTGAAAACATTGACCTTGGTATCCTCCTGAACCAAATACTCTCGGATCACAAAACGTTCTCCAAAAATGTTCCTGACCTTCCATGATTCTGCTGCTAGTCCACCTCCTCCTTTTTTCAGAATTGTTCTAAGGCTGGTTTCCTTCAAAAGCGCCCTTCCCCTTTTCTCTCTTCTCTCCCTAAAAATGTCTCCGGTCGGGAAGTCAGTCTCGAGACTGTGTTCTCTACTCTGCAGTTTCCTTAGTGTCCGCGATTTCCCCATCGCGCCGTTTCCTCCTTAGAACAAGGCCCTCCATCAAATACACGCAGGCAGACTCTTTTCATGACACTGCTTCAAAGACAATAGGAAATTGTGAATAAAAATGTCAACAAAAGTGATCTATTTTCCTAAGGCCAAATAAAACTATCATGGTCTTTCCATGAAGGCATTCATTTGCCTTGAAACCTGGGTTTTTACTATCAGTGGGGATCAAGTACATGTTATTTATTCCACATGGCCCAAGCCCATTACAGTAAGTAAACATGCCCAGCCAGCAGTCCATCCAAAATACTCCAAGTGGATAGAATTCGTTTTTGAAAAAGGAAACTGTTATACATTAAGACATATATTTAATTGAAAGAAAAACTGTCATAAATCTGATAGATGAAATTCATGAACCAGATAGATTGCAAATTGGCATTTTCCTCTTGCTTAGATGTCAGGAAATAGATAAAATACTCATTAAAAAGTGAGCCTTTTATGCTCTTCAAATTTATGAGCCTGGAAATATGTATATAGAAGTTTCTTTTCAATACCACATAGCTCTTGTCACTTCGGATCTAAGAATCACACAACTTCAATTCCACGTATGTGCTGGTTATGTGTTAACACATGATTAAAGGAAGGAAAATAACAAAGCTTGATAAGACTTATATCCAGATAGCATCAATATACACTTCAGGACAGCATTTCTCTTTCAACCAGCATTGAGATAATAAGCTGGTTCCATTCTACCCTGCAGTAGTGGTTTACGACCAGTGGGAGGGGGTCTGGGGGCAGAGCGATTCTGCTCCCTGCCAGGGGACATTTAACAGTGTCTGGAGACACGGCTGGTTGGCACAATAGGAGTATGTATGCACTAGACTGCAACTGGCATCTAGTGAGCTCCTGGTAGGGAGGCTGCTCACCATTCTACAGGGCACAGCACAGCCCCCAGAGCAAAGACCGCCCAGCCCTAGTGTGTGAGCCACCCTGTCCACAAAAACAAGCTGAAACCGCTTTCAAGGCATAAAGGTGAGTCACTGTTTGCCACCTACCTTGGATGCCTGGGGCGTTGATATCACGTGGACCGTGCTGGGTTTGACCCCGTTGGGCTTGGGCCTTTTATAGAGAGCAAATCTACTTTTCCTCCTTCCGCGGTCTCCATTCGGTAAGGCACCATTGTACCTACGAGCACAGAGGAACAGGGACGTCACTTATTTGTCAATTTCAAGCTTTGTAAAAATAAAGGTTTGGATGAAATAGGGGAAAAGAAGGAAGATAAGAATCACCACACGACCCCCCACAACCAGGCTAAAGACTGACTTCCCCCCACAACCAGGCTAAAGACTGACTTCCCCCCACAACCAGGCTAAAGACTGACTTCCCCCCACAACCAGGCTAAAGACTGACTTCCCCCCACAGCCAGGCTAAAGACTGACTTCCCCCCACAACCAGGCTAAAGACTGACTTCCCCCCACAACCAGGCTAAAGACTGACTTCCCCCCACAACCAGGCTAAAGACTGACTTCCCCCCACTACCAGGCTAAAGAGCTGATTTCGGCTGGAGTGAAATTACTAGCCCTTCCAGAAATCGACTTTAAGAGTGATGGACAGGGAATTGTAGGTTTCCTGTACAATAAAGTCAGACACCTCAATTTTTTTTTGTACAGGCAGTGTATAAATAAGCAAATGAGCATTCTGCAGAGGCCAGATTACTGCTGGTTCCATTCTGTAAGCATCCTTCTAATGGGCCCTAGAGAAACATGCAAGAAATATTTTTAAACGAACTAGTTAGAAAACAGCATACTAATTAAACCTCATCACTCACTCTCCGATCATGTTAATGTTATCCGTAAGGTTTTTATTTGTAAGACGACCAAATTGAATTGCTTGCTTTCTTAAAAGTTCGGAATTCAGGACATTGATTCCCTCCATTTGAATTCTACATTGTCATGCTAACAACACACAAACAAAAGCAGTTTGTAAATATTAAATAATAACCATGACCCTATCAAAAGGGGGGGATTGCCCATAAAAAGACACAGAAGTACAACGATCTGTTTTAGTCCATAAACTGGCAAATTACTGAGAAAGCCACCTGGAAGACACATAACGCCCCCCAGCAAATTCCCTGTATTTACTAACACGGGTGTTTAAAAGAACAGCAGGAATACCGTTAGCTTTCCAATTTTCGACTTATTTTCTAGCGCTGTGTGTGCCCTTTTCCCGGGCTGCCATATGGATGCGGCTCTTCTCCCTCTTCCCCGTGGCAGAGACTCCCTTCCAGAACCCACCTGCACCCAGGCCGGCAATCATGAAATGTTACCAGGACAGACAGAACACTTCCAGGGCTCCTTCCAAACCCCAGAGCTGGGGACCAGCTGTCTGGCTGGCAGCTTGTCCTCCCTGCCCTGGGGGGGTCTCTCAGCGGACCCCCGAGCCTCAGTGCTTCTGCAGTCTCACAGGGAGGAAGAGCAAGGCTGGCGCCAGAGGAGTGGATGTGGAAACCAGGGAGGGGGCTTTGTGTGTCTGGTTTTCATTTTGGTAGCGCCATGGTGAGGATGGATTTAAATTATCACCCAGAGTTACTCCTGTTGTGTTTATAATCTTTCCATTTCCATCACAAAAGGCTATTAGCTATCCAGACATGTTTCTTTGCTAGAAGAAAGAAATAACATATTTTTCTCAGGCGAAATCAGAACAATGTACATAATTTTCTTAAACACACATGGAATCGCTACAATAAATTACCCAGGAGTAATAACAAAACAGAAAAATGTAACCACACTTTAATAGGTTTCCATAACGTTTAAATCAAGGTGGGTATTTTACATCGAGAGGAACCCAGATGGGCGGAAAAAGCCCTGGCTTGCAACAATGTGGAGGTGGTCCACTAGCAGGGCCTCCTGGCAATGAGCACACATCCTCCATGCCTTCTCCCCCCACCCACCCCCACCGCTCTGCACCTTTCTCCTAAATATGTTGTTGTCGTCTAGTCTATTCCAACTCACGGGGAGCCCCGCCTGTGCAGAGTGGAACTGCTCCCCTGCGTTTGCAGGTCAGTGACCTTCAGGACGGAGGGCCAGGCCTGGCTCCTCAGAGGCTCCTCTGGGCGGGCTCTCACTGCGGACCGCTGTGGCTGTCGAATTCGTCACCCTGAGCACTCTCTCAGCTACCCATAGAAAATGCGATCCGGTCTGGGGAGAGGAGGACGCTGTTGGAGCATCTGCTCAGGTCACCATTCCACCTGGAATCCATCCCTTCGCTTCAAAGATGAGCCCCCAGCACCACACTCGCATGGAGCTGACTAGCCAGGGCTGGACCCCAATTCGAGCTAAGCCAATGGCATTCACATCCCTGAAAATCCAAACTTGGGAGCTAGAGAGAAGCAGCCAGTCTGCGGCGGAACTCTGACACAGTGGGGATATCTCAATCTCTTCTGTGAAGCACGAGGCTGATGAACAGAGACAAGCAGAAGAGCGGGAAAGGGGTCTTTGAAGGCCTCCACAGGCCCAGCTGTACTCCGATCCTGGCTCGGGTGGGTTTCTGCTTCTTAAAACCAAAGAGCCTTATCTAATAGAAGGAACAGAAGGGAAGAGACAGTATCCCCAAACGTCAACCGTAGCATCTGCAGAAACATTTTCAACTGCCTGAGTGCAGATGCACAGATATTGAGGTTAAGCAAGGAATATGCTGGTCTCCCTGAAGGCTGACTATTTGCATGATACATCTACGTGATGGTCAGGGAAGAGAAAAAAATCCTACTGGAACTAATGACGGCTGACAGTGGAAACAGCAGTGTGACGCCGAGACAAGCTTCTTCCTAGGTTAGGCTGTGTGGCCATCCATTCAATATTTACCAGGCCAAGCAGTAGGCCGGTATCACCTGCCCTGCCCTCACAGATCTCTCTCCTCAAAGGCAAGTGCGATAAAAATGAGGGCGCCGGTAAAGCACACGTTGGCACCGATCGTGAAGATGGCACTGACCCAGCAATGTGTCATTCTGTCACATGGGAGTTCGTCATGGGTTGGGGGTGACTTCACGGTGACTCACAAGAAGATGCACTGGGGAGCTTGCATTTGGAGAGGACAAAGCTTCTGTCTCACAGTCTGGGCAGGCAGACTAAGTGGGCGGGGGGCGGGTACGAGGTGACTGCAGGTACAAAAAGGCTGGGGGTGGTGATGGGTGGCAAGGGGCGGCTGGAGTGTGAAGTGTGAGTGGAGAGGATGCAGAGGGAAAGGAAGCTAAGATGTAGGGAGGGAGCACATTCGCATCGCCTACTAAGAGGATAAGGGACATAAGATTCCGCCGGAGGGAGAACGGGAGTCTGGTACGATATAAGCCGAGAACTGGTAAAAGGGGCTATACGGAAAGGTCTCTCAGGACAGCACATGCAAGATGGAGGCGAGAAGGGATCCAGACCAGAGGCTCCAATGCAAGAAGGAGCACACAGACAGAGGGGAAAGGTGGTGGATGGCATGTTGGACCCCCCAAAGATATGTCCATGTCCTGAAATGCTGGACTATGACCCTGTCGGGGGTCGGGTCGGGTGGGGCGGGGGGTGGAATGGTAATGGTGTGCAGGATCTCAAGATGAGAGCATCCTGGAGGATCTGTGTGGGCTCAGCATTCATGGGGGCATGGTCATATGTGAGGCAGGCAGTGGAGAAGCACACCCAGAGGAAGGAGGAAATGGCCAGGGGACAAGGGGGCAGAGACGGAAGTGGACAACCATGCACCCAGCAGTGCCTGGAGCCACCAGAAGCTGCACCAGGCAGGGAGCTTCAGAGGGAACGTGGCCCTTGGACACCTTGATTTCTGACTGCTGGTCACCCAAACGGAAAGAGTTTATGTGGCTTCATGGCACCACATCTTGGTCACTTGGAGCAGTGGCCACAGGAAACAAACACAAGGAGAAACCATGGAAGCTGAACCAAAGATGCAACCCAAAACAGCAAAGCTGAACCAAAGCAGAAGATGGAGAGGAGGAAGACGAGAGGAGGGAAACATGTGGAGAGCTGTTTTCACTGCTAAGTGACAATATCAGATGACCTGTCAATCATTAAAAGGGCTGGCTGCCCAAGTTCAAGAGATCTTGATGATCCCTTAGGTGCAAACCCACCAGCCACACGGAGGCAGAAGCACGAGGCAGTCTGCTTCTGTGACTTACGACCCCAGAGCCCTGGTGAGCCGCTCTACTCTGTCCACGGTGTCGTTGGGAACAAAACCCCAGCACTGCAGTTATACAAAGCTCAAGTAATGTTTGGCGGGACTGTTGTGGAAGTCCTTACTTTCAAAGACACAGATCAACAGCAGCTGGAGGTCTGCCTGGACGTGCAGGTTGAGGGACGGAGAAAGGGAAGCCAGTGTGGTGACACTATTGAAAGCAGAACCAGGAGCTACAGGGACCTGTGAGGACAGGGGCTGGGTAGGAGCGAAGTAGACACAGATCTGGTGCTCACGTTACAGACCCAAATGTCCGCCCCACACAGGGGGCAGTCAGCCTTCCACCAGACATGGGGAGGGTGGCGGCCCTCTGGACTCCTGCAGACACCCCTTGGGTAGAAGATGCCCAGCCAACCATTGCACTAACTCCTGACCGCAAAATCAGGAGACAGAGGAACTTGTCCTTTTAAGTCCTTAGGTTGTGAGGGTGTTGGTTACATGAGGCTAAGTGCAAAAGGAGCGCTGGTAGGTAGGGCTCCGGTTCACACACACTCACTCACTCTGCCACCAAGGAGAGTTCGGCTCACACGATCCTACACAACAAGGAAGAACAGTGGCCCTGTGGGTCTCTGAGACTGTACCTTTATGGGATTGGATTCTCTCTCAGGGTGGTTGGTGGAGTCGAACTGCTGACCTTTTGGTTAGCAAGCCAGCTCATAACCAGTTCACGGTATGCACGGTTTGATTCCAAACAAAAGGTGTTTATGTAGATCTCTGCCATCAGTGGATGGCTGCAGACAAGTTCTCTCAATTGAACATTCGTCTGTTTCATTGGGAGTGCCTTCCCTCCTACGACCATCCTACCTGCCCCCCAACCCCCTCAACCCCCAAGGATATTTTTTGTGCCACGGAAAATAGGATTTTAAGGTCAGGGCAATCAAATGCTTAATAGAACTCCAGTGGACATCCTCCCAGATCATTGAAGCTTTGCAAGTGTTTAGATGAACGCTGCCCCCACAAACCCAGTCTCTAGAGGAAGAGCAGGCAGACTTCACAGATGCCTTCAAGGTAGAGAGTTCAGGTCAGACGATAGTGGCATTGTTTGAAGGGGCTCAGGGGGTTCCCAAGAGCTAATCTTGATAGACTTTCTCAAAGGGCATAAGATGATCAGGGGCCGGTAATAAAAACATTTAAGAAAAGTGAGATAAAGGCCAGGAATGTTACAACCAAGGACAATTTTCCGTCATGACAAGGTGCCTGCTCTTTCTTTGAGGAGCATATGGACTGTCCGATGCAAAGTTCATGAGGAACCCTTATTCCAGCCACTCTACTGTCCTGCTCCTCGGTCTCTAGGAAATGTGATGCTCATCCCTTGGGGATGCCAAAGGTGCTGTTTTGACGTGGTGTGAATCGAAGAGCACAAAAGTCCTCGGAGAAGGATTACAGATATGAAAACAGCTCCCGTCCAGACCGAAGAGGAGCGAAGAAACTGAAAGACGCATGGCAACAGCGAGTCCAACAGATCACTGGCCTCCACGAGCCTGAGAGCAGAAGAACTAGATGGTGCCCGGCCACCAGTACCAGCTGCTCTGAAAGGGATTGTGTTAGAAGGTCCTGGATAAGGGGGCGGGGTGGGGAGGGGGAGATGGGGAACAAAACTCAAAATCATTCAAACAAAACAACAGGTCTACTGGTCAGCAAGAGACTGTTGGAACCATCAAGGCTTAAGTCACTCTTTAGGTCTGGAACTGACTGGATCAGCTTTCAGCCAGATAATAGAAAGGTCTCTAAAGGGGACCATGACACTAGTGAGGTATGCACATCTTGAACGATGAACCAGCTGAGATGCAAAGGGCAGCGCGGGCCCAAGGACAAAGTTCAGAAGGGTCGGGCACAGAGGGTGAATAAAACAGGAAACACAAAGAGGAAGTGAGGTAAGTGATGATTAGGGTAGAGATGGCAATCAGTGACATGAAACAAAATGAGTAAGGATGCATGTGGACGGAAAACTGATGTTCTCTGTAAACTTTCACCCAATTCATAATAAAATTTTTTAAAAGTCTACATACTTTGTTGGAGAATATGTTGACAAACAACAGCTTCATATTTTTGATGCTTCGGTTTAATAAATGTTTCTATGATCCTGCAGTCATCATTTTTCACTTACTTGCATAAAGTATTAGATCCCTTCCGGAGAGCACACTCCATGGCCAGTCTTCCTGGTGCCTCCCGGTCTAGATTTCTCACCAGCGCCAGTTCCTTAGGAAGACTAACACTGGACTTGCCCCTCTTCCCACCTTCCAATACGGTCCCTCTCCCCCCTTGACTGTGAAGTCCAAGAAAGCACGATTTCCTGTGTCTCCACCACCTGACACGCAACCTGGGGCGTGCCCAGGAAGCACTAGGGACAGCCAGGCAACTAAATGGCAGAAAGCGAAAAACCAACCCAGTGCGTCGAGTCTGTCTGACTCACCTGAGATTCTACACCCGTTTCTGAGGCGGTAAACCTTCATGGAGGCAGAGCCTCATCTTTAGCCTGTGGAGCGGCTGCTGGGTTTGAACAGCTGACTTGTGGTTAGCAGCCAATCCCACAGCCCCACAATGGCAGGAGGGCTCTTTTGATAGAATAGAGCCCATCCATCAAGATGAAATTCTGCTTTGGTAGGAAAAAAGCTATTGTTCCACAAAAGACGGTCAGTATGCTCCGTGGCTGGCAAGCCTCTCAGCCAGTGAGTTGGTAGAAATAAAAGGCCCGCGTGTTGCTGGCACACCTGTTTCAGCAGCTACACAAAGCACCCCACGCCCGCCAACCGTCTCTCAAGCTTCCCTTTCTTCTGCTCCTGTGGAGTCCAAAGAGCACGCACGTCATTACTCAGCGTGACGAGAACTTGCCTCTTCACACCGGCAGGGGAGTAACGTAGTCAAGCGCGGCAAAGGGCAACAGGGGGGCGCGTGTGCAACAGAGTGCTTAAAGTAATGTACGTTTGGGGGTGATGATTTTATTTGTCCACCTTTAAAAGATAAGAGTTCACCTGTTAGTGTTACTTTAATAACCTTTACTGAACACCTACGATGTGCCTGAAAGCCGGTGAGAAAGGGGTTCTGACTCCCATTTGACTGATCCCAGGATCCCCCGGCTAAGAAAGGGCAAGACTAGAATCCACATCTAGTTCTGCCTGGTTCCAAAGTCCAAATTCTTTCCAGTCCAGGCACCGCTGGCCGTTTCCAAACCCAAAGCACTGCTGGCAGATGGCAGAGAGACAGCCTGGAGGCGATGCCTGCCACCCACAAATGCATCAGCCAGGAGGGACCGTCTATAGGAAGCGGCAGTGAACGAGGGGGTGTCGGATGCCGGGCCACAGTTGGGAGACAGTCCGCTGGATCTTCACTAGCCTGAACCCACCTGGCGGCAGTGCATGGCAGGGGGTGGAGAGGAGAGGGGCTACTCCCCAAGTGGGGCAGCCCGGCCACAAGTGCTGGCCGCATCCTCATCACCCAAGGCAGGCCCTTCCTGCCTCAAGAGCAGCATCGCTGTCCCCAGTGCCGATAAGCCACAAGGGCGTCCTGTCACCAATGGAGACTGCCCGGTACTGCAGGACAGCAGGACTGGAGACAAAAAGATTGGACTGAAGGCAGGATTCAGCTCCTGCTAGGTGGCGCCTGTCCTGGGGGTGTTCCCAGGGGCCCCGTGAATGCACTGCTGTTAACTGTGTGAAAGAAAATACAGGGAAACCATCGGGTTTCATCACGAAGTCCACTTCCCCTGCCATTTAACGTCTCTCGTCTCGGCCTGGACGGCCCCACCTAGATCAACAGTAAAACTGGGCGGGAGCATGTCAAACCTGCACCCAGAAATGCTGCACGCCGTTTCACCTCCAAAAGCAAAGCGCAGACTTTGATCTCCAGCAGGAGAACTAGCTCGTCCTGGTAGTACCGAGGCCCAGCCTCCTCTGGGAGACGACCGCTGCAGCCTTGAAAACATCACTTGGCTTTCCTTTACACCTCTGCGGCTCTTTCCCAAACCCGTTGCTATGGAGTCACTTCTGACTCATGGTGACCGGCCCCAGGTGGGTCAGAGTAGAGCTGCACTCCATGGCGTTTTTAACCCAGTGAAACGGATTGCCAGGCCTTTACTCCACGGTGCCACTGGGTGGATCCAAAGGGCCAGGTTCTTGGTTAGTAGTCAGGTGCAAGGTCTTTTCCCCACCTGGGCCCTTTTTCATTTCTAGTACTTAGTTTTACTTTCCATCAGCCTCCAGCCTGGCTCCCCTCCTGCTGTCTGAAAACCTCCTTGATGGGTGTTTTTCTTTTTTTTAAGGGAAATGGATCCTGGTCTGCCGTGAGGCTGTCTCCTGTGGAGGAAGCAGAATCTGGAGCCCCATTCTGCGGAGGATAAACGTGAGGACAGAGGTGACGGGATCAATGAAAGCTCCGGACATTCCGCTGCTGCTTGAGGGATCCTCAAGGGACCTGGATTTGCCTTTTTAAAGAGGATGCTCCTGTTTTCATGGAAGGACATTCTTCAGTCTCCAAATGGAACTGAAGTGTCTTAAAGAGTTTGGGAATCTCTTTTTAAACTGGCTCTGTAACTCTGTTGCTATCTTACTTGGGATTTAGTCAGCTCACGGGAGGAGCTGAAGCCAGAATGATCCTCACACTCCTCAGAGGATTATCACTATTTCAGAACAGGGGGGTGGCTGTTGTACCCCCTCGAAGAAACAAGAAACTGCTCCGAGAGCCTCCAGTCCGAGCAATGTAAGGAAAACGGAAGACTGAAGCGCTCTCACAGGGCTAGATGGAGGGTGTGCCCCGTAATGACGTCCACAGCCTGAAGCACCCATGCAGGAGGATATGCTAACGCACAGACCTCCAATCTGGTGTCCTAATTTACCTCCCAGTAGCAGGTTTCAGTGTTATAACTGTTACCTTGTCTGTCTTCTTTCCCTGACACCTAGCCCTGCCGGACACACAGCCATGCATCCGTTCATATCCACCCAGTGGCACCGTGGAGTAAAGGCCTGGCAATCCACTTCATTGGGTTACAAACCCTGTGGCACACAGCTCCACTCTGATGCACCTGGGGCCGGCTCACTATAAGTCAGAAGTGACTCCATAATAAGGGGTTTGGCTTGGGGTTTGGGAGAGTGTGCTGCGCTCTGCTGCCCGCCCGCCCCACCCGCAGCCGCCTGCCTGCCACCACTCCTTGGACCAGAATTCATCAGGGATCGTGGCAGTTTCTGACTCCACTGACAAGGGTGACGTGGGGTCAAGAAGACCCTCCCTCGCCATGCCCCCACCGGATTCCCAGCACTTCTTCCCTAGCTCCCCCTGCCTCCCTCCAGGGCTGCGCTGCCGACAGAAACAGAGCGCCCTGAAACTGTGACCTTCCATGTAAGCTCCTTCCGTTTGCATCTTTGAGCTTTTAGAGGCCTCTCTACTGTGTTTAACTTTAATTTCATTTATTGACTAACTCTGTAGAGCGCCTTCTGTGCAGCGGGCTCGCTGTTCAACGCCGTCATCTCAGCTTCACAGCTAAACGGCATGAGCAGAATAAGGTTTAAAGATGGCCGGAGTCACCAGGCCAGGCGGGAGGGAGCCCAAGACCCTCAGCCTGCCTGAGGGCGGCAGCCTGCTCCCAAGTACTCCCCAGCCCAGACAGCCCTGGCTACATTCGAGTTCAACTACAGAGGGAGCCTCCCAAGAAATCCACGGTTAAAATCACACCTTATACCTCAGGGCCCCCACAGTAAAGGAAGCTTAAGGGACGGCTGGCAAGGAGAAAGCGAAAGCGCCCGGTGGGGAGGGTCTGCCGAGTAGCAAGAAATAAAAACAAAGAAAGGGATGACGTCCAGGTAATTCCAAATGAACATTGTTCACACAGCAATAATATTGTCTGTGGTGGTTTTTTAACACACAACGAAAATACAATAGTGGATAAATCTGAAGAGATTAAATGTCATTCAAATGTTCTAACATCTTTCTATTGCCCAGGTTAAGAGGGAAAGTGGCATTCATCTTTGATAAGCTATGGATGCATGTTTTAATATCTTAAAAAACAACAACCCACAACTCACTGCCATCGTGACTCCCTATGGGCTCTGTGTCTGTAGCTGTTTTCCAGAGTAGAATGCCTGATCTTCCTCCCACAGAGCTGCTGGTGGCTTTGAACTGGTGACCATGCTGATCGCAGCCCCACATATAACCACTATACCACCAGAGTTCCTACTGAAAGTAACCAATAACCCAATATAGCTAGTGGGAGAAACAGGAATGACAAAATACAAATCAATTCCAAAGGAAATAGAATCATAAGCAAAGGGGCAGCAAACTAAAATACAATAACAGATTTGAGGAGATATAGACCAATAGTTATATTAAATGTAATCATGCAAAGATTATTGGATTTAAAAAAACTCCAAGAACTACATCAAAACAAAACAGTGAAAAAATGAAAAAACCTGCATTACCATGCAAATACAAACTGGAAGAAGGTAACTATCTTACCAAGAAAACTAAAATTCTTCTCACAAGATAAAAAGCGGATTTCATAAAAATGAAAGGTTCAATTTGGCAAAACCAAACTCATCACCGCCAAGTCCTTTCTCACAGCAACCTTTGAGGCCAGGGAAGAACTGCCCTGGGGGTTAATTAGGAAACACCCAGTACTTTGGCTTAAGGTGCTTAAAGCAAACACAGGGACACAACTGTAAGAGCATAATCCACAACCACTGGACTCACCACTATGGAGTGGATTCTGACTGAGGGAACCTGTCAAACAAGCTAAGCGACCCCCGTCAGTTTCTGAGACCAAACTGTTTACAGGAGTAGAAAGCCTGGTCTTTCTCCTGTGGAGCCGGCGTTTTCAAATGGCTGTCTTTGTGATCACTGCCCAACGCATAACCACTATTAAGAAGCCACCAGGGTTTCTTAATCCACCATCACAGATTTTAGTCCACCTCTCTCTATAATTAAAAGAAGTCGTATACAACAGTAGGTACAGGAATACCCCAGAGATAGTGGGGGTCTGGTTCCAGGCCACCACAATCACAGCAAAGCCAGCCACACCGGTTTCTGGTTTCCCGCTGCACAGAAAAGTTATGTTTATACTTTTAAATGTTAAGCTTACACTGTGCTATCGTCTAAGGGTGCAACAGCATGATGAAGTGTGAAATATTGAGAAAATTACCAACATGGGAGAGGCATTTATTTAGCAAGTGCATGCTATTGGGAAAATGACATCCACAGACTTACTCAACACAGAATTGTCACCAACTTGCAATTTGTAAATAAGACACAAGTACCATGAGGCACAATAAAATAAAACATAAGGCCTGTGACGGGAGAGTTGTACCATGTGATTAAGAGACCTGACCTAGTGCAGAGAACGCTGGACTCAATGCACATCACAGACTATTTCCAACCACACTGGATGTTTCCCACAACTGATCATATTTAAGACCATAAAGCAAAATCTCAACAAATAGCAAGGCTGAAATCACCCACAGCACGTTCTATGATCACATTGCAGTTGTGTTAGAAACTATAACTAATATTCCCATTGGGAAATTGAAAATAAACAAATGCTACCCCCAAATCTTAGGAAAATTGTGTGTGTGGGGGGGGGTAATCATTCAGTTATATATAAAATGCCTTCCAAATGTTGTGTTGCTTTGTGAGTCCTTGTGTTTCACATCATTGTACATTTCCAATCCCAACCTAAAATATAAAGTAAAATAAAGCAGGAAATAGAAGATCAGGCTAAAGCTGGAAAGAAGTAAGATCACTGTTAGTTCCACACCAATATGGATGTACATTTACAGGGGAACCAGCATCAGAAAGAGGCCTTTCATGGCTTTTCAATCTCAGAAGACTTCACCTCCAAGTTTGTGGGTGGGCCATTCCCTTGCAAAGGGTTTGTTCTGGAACCAGGACAAAGCTTTAATCCCAGCAGGGTTTCCTTTGACGTGTGACTAGGGAGGTGCTTCTATAGGCTTGACTGCGCCTGTTCTGTTGTTGCCATCTTTACTCCCTGCCTTTGGACACTGCTACAGTTTCAAAAAAAAATCCTTAAATCTTTATGGCAGTTGAGATGAGGCAGCTATATTTTTCTGGTTGCTGTTTTCCTTATCTTGAGGTTTTCTCGTTTTCCCATACCAAAATATTTCCCAAGGCTAAGTAAGCATTAAATGTTCTTTTAACCAGCAGCACATTACTTTATGCATTACCAGATTTTATGCGCTTCCTACAGGGTTTCCACATCCCACACTCTCACGCAACAGCAAAAGGAAATGGGGAGGACAGTGAGAGACTAGAACCTGGCTCTGCTTTCAACCCCATAGATGATGTGGCACACGTAACCGTCACTTCCCACTCTATTTTCCCCATAAAGTTGGAAGGGACGGCAATCTCTGTGTTGGGGTCTGGTGCCTGGTGGCGTAGTGGTTATGCATTCGGCAGAGAAAGATGAGGCTTTCTACTCCTGCAAAGGTGTACAACCCTGGACGCCTACAGGGCAGTTCTATGCTGTCCAACAGGGTCACGATGAGTCAGAATCCATTTGATGGCAGTGAGTGTGGGTGCTGGTACAGTGAGGGGCTGAGGTCAGGGCAAGGGGGACTGAAGCTCAGATTGCCAGCCTCGTTGATCGCACCCATGCCCTGGGCCCTAGAAGCCATCAACCTCGTATCTTTCCTAGACTCTTGAGGGTCAAGCCTCCCTCTTTGCTCTGCAGGAGCCAGGCAAAGGGAAAAATGTGAAACAAATCTGGTTTACCAGAAAAGCAGATTAAAGGAACAATACTTACTATGGAAAATGGAGCAATTTGCTTCTTTGTAGTTGCTCTCCTCTCCTTCTTCCTTCAAATAGATGTCGTTGAACTATACAGGTGATTTCTCAGGATTTTAAACTCTTGCATCTTTGGTTTCTGAGTATTGCTCCAGGCCTGACAGCTGAGGTCCGCCACCCGGCCCCGCTCCATCTCCTTGAGCCCGTGCAGACCGGCAAAGTACTAGGAAAAGGGAATGCTCCTGGATGCTATTCTTAAAGCATGTAAGGCTACCTTTTCATTCTGTGTTGGCTCCAGTGGTCCAAAATATCTCCGATGAAGTAGGTATTAATATAACATTAGTGCTTTTTATCAAAGAATCTATTTTCTGCCCCATGGTGTCAACTATCTTTTAAGTATTACCCTGCAGTAATTTTTTATTCCAACGAGAGAAAAATATCACACCAAGAAAGGGAAAAAAAGAGATGAATCTGAGATAGTACAAGATTTGATTTTTATTTGGTTCCATGTGGTGAGCAAGATAAAAAATCATCATTCTCTTATCCCTGAGTTAGTACCACCTTGCACCCCGTACTTCCTTACATGTCCCATCAATAAAGGAATTTTCAAAAACAGATTATACTCCAACTATGGCACTCTGATTACGAGCTGCACTGCGAAGGTAAAGCTCTGCAGTTCGAAGCCACCAGCTGCTCCATGGGACACTGGGCTTCCTACTCCCCTAAAGAGTTACAATCTCGGAACCCCACAGGGCAGCTCTAACCTGTCCTTTAGGGTGGCTTTGAGTCAGCATCGACTGGGTGGCAGTGAGGTTAGTTTGTATGTTTTGAATCCCTTTATTAATCACATTAGCATTTGCCTGTTAGCCCCTCTAAGTCAAACCCATTGCATGTATCCGCAGTACAGTCAGTACACTGACTTACTGAGCCCATGACCTCACCCCTCCCTGAAGTCGACCCTCTGCCACGGAACTTCAACGTTACAGTTGGCAACTTGCCCTTGGACTTTGGGGCGGGGTGGTAGTTACATAATCTGGTGTCACCTTGGGAAGAGGTGGAGTCTAGCCTGCCAATCAGGTTGCAAGTTGATGACTTCATTTGGAGGTGCTACGGGGATAAATAGCTCGCTGGAGGCCAGATACACACAGACTCTGCTTCGCCTTCCTGCCGACTACACATGGAGCTACGCTAGATCCCTGGAGCTGGGGGAGCCAAGTGGAGACCCCTGCCAGTGATGAGATGCTTCCACCACCACTGGATCCAACTTTCCACCCACTGGCCTGTGATCCTCCTACTCTTTAGGGAGGCGTGAGTCTGAAGGGGAATTTATAGATTGGTATCGGACATATAGGCTAATATCGGACTTATGGACTTGATCTGGACTGTGCTGGGTTGTTTCCTTAGTATACAATTACTCTTTGATATGAAGTTCTCTATTATACACATGAGTGTCCATGAATTTGTTTCTCTAGTCAATCTGGACTAACACAGATAGGTCATGTGATTTGCTTTGGCCGGGGCGACGTTAACAAATGAATGCAGGCAGGGGCTAGTGAAGTGCTGGCCCCTGGGGGTTAGAAGATCCTTAGATTCCTCTGCTCTGGCCACAAGGAGAGTATGCCCCAGCTGGCTTGCTCATCCAAGGAGGATGGGATACACCTGGAGGAAACCCAGGTCCCATAAATGTAGGTGAAGCAACTGCCCGCCACAGCCTAGAAGAGGCGCCACAGCCCACCCACAGAATCGTGGGGACACACTGTGACTCTAAGCCACTGAGTCTGGGGATGATCTGTTACCACGGTGCCACAGGGTAACCATGAACTGATACCCTGTGTGTCTAAGTCAAATTTACTGAGAAAGCTCCCTCAATAGCTGAAGATTGTGGCTGAGTATGTACCACATTCAAATATCCTATGATTCACGGTGTTCTTTTATGTATCGAGAGCACTCAATCACAGAGAGTAAAACCCAAAATCAGAGATTAATTCCTTTGTGCCCTTTTAAAAATTAGCTAAAAGAGGATTTTACAACATGCATAGGTGGGATACAGTCCGGTTCAAGTTCGCAGGTCTTGATGGCAGTTGAAGGCTACTCTGACTCGTGTAGGTGTAGAAACTGATGACCAGGAGGCAGGATGGAAGCAGAAGAGGACCACTGGTTGGTGGATTAAAAAGTAACAAGATTGGCAATCCACCAGTGGCTCCTGGGATCAGCAGACAACGAAAAAGGAGATCCACAAACCAGACGCAGGGTCTGGCCCCAGCAGAAGGTGAAGGGGGCAAAAGAGCTGGCTCTGTTCAGGCTCTCTCTTATACAAAAGGTCACACCACACCAAGGAGGTGTCATCAGACTGCAACCTGATAGGTATGATTGACGGTAGCTTCACCCAGGTATGGCTAGTTGACGTAAACTAATCATCTCAGACGTTTCGAATCAAGAGGCTGATCAACTCAACTCTCTGCCATCGAGGCCAGGTGGAATCATCGTGGCCCTGGAGGACACGGTCCAGCACCCATTGTGGGTTTCTGAGACTGTAACTCTTTAGGGAGTAGAAAGCCCTGTCTCCTGAGGAGCAGCTGGTGGTTTGGAACTGCTAACCTTGAAGTTAGCACCCCAAAAAAGGGGGCGGGGGAAAATTACTTCTCTAAGGATTGGGGGTAAGTATTAAAGCCAGATCGATGTTGGGTGGCGATCCAAAGTCCATCTGTAGACAACTGAGCATCTCCCCACAGAAGGGTTACAAGGAAGGGAGGATTCAACCAGGGTGCAGTGTAGCACTGACGAAACACACATCATTCCTCTAGTTCCTGAATGCTGCCCCACCTCCCCATGACCCAGTTCTACCTTACAAATCTAGCTAGACACATATCTGAACGCACATTGGTACAGTTAAGAGCTCTTGACGCATGGAATTCAGGACAGATAAAACCCTCAGGAACAGGAGTGGGAGTAGCGATATCAAGATGGTTAGGGAATAGGGTTGGGGGGAAGTGAACCCATCACAAGGGTTCATATAGCCCACGCCCCAGGGGGACGAATAGCAGAAATGTGGGTGAAGGGAGACAACGGACAGTGTAAGACACGAAATAACAACAATAATATATAATTGATAAGGATTCACGAGAGTGAGAAGGTGGGGGAGGGAGGGAGCGGAAAAAAGAGGAGCTGATACCAAGGGCTCAAAGAGAAAGAAAATGTTTTGGAAATGTTGATGGCAACCTATGTACAAGTGTGCTTGATACAATTGAATGATGGGTTGTTATATGACTTGTAAGCGCCCCACAATAAAATGATTAGGAAAAAAAGTATTAACACTAGCACTGGAATCTCTGCTCTCATAACTTATCATAACAATTCCTAACTAATGAAATAATTATTACTAATCTCATTTCCTTTGTTAAAAGACATCTCATGGCATACCTCTCTAGCGACTGCTGGAAGAAGTCACACAGTGTGCTTACTTGAAACTGTAAATGTACGCACAGGGAACTTGAAGCGATCCCTGGAAATATGAACGTGCAGGAGCAAGCCAGCACTGAGCATCTCTGGGTGACACATGGTAACGACTCAGTGCCCGGCTCCCTAAGGAGACACTCTGGTGTCGTATGCTACAATCAACACTCCAGACAATCTCTCACATTTCCAAAGACGGAATCTCTGTCGGGGCCTAGCAGGTAGCGATTTTATACCAAATTTAAATTCTTGGTAATGAAGCAATGCTGCCCGGGCTCACTCTTTTTCATGCAACCTTCCTGACCACGACTTTTATATTTTCAGGACACGTACTCGTAGCAGCTGGTCTATCACCTGAGAACGTATTACACATTTGAATTTATACAACACCAAATGCGTCTTTCTAAAAATGTCGGCACTCCCCACAGGTGTATTCCAACAGCAGCAGCAACGTGGTGGGTTGTTTCGGGTCAGTTACACAAGACTGGTCCCGAGGCCCCTGCAGTAAATGGCCGCCCTCTCCGTCCTCTGTGTTCCAGAAGAAAACTACTGAAAATTCATTCAGATTTGGCGCCGTGTCCCACCAACTACCAAGGGGGTGGGAGTGGGGTCCTCTCACATGTTCTATGAAACGGCATTGATTCATAATTTCCATTCATATTTTTCTTAGAGATGTTAGGTGCTACTCAGGAAGCATGCCCATGGCATTGCACCCAACGTGGATGTGGGCAGCACAAGAGGGGGCTCCAAAAAGCTGGCGGTACAATCTTGAGACCCGAAGCACTAGAGGGTGCCCGGCCACCACGCCTAACTGCTCTGAAAAGGATCCCATCAGAAGGTCCTGGTTGGAATGTAGGACAGAACAGAAACTCATCAAAGAGACCTGGCTTACTGGTCAGATAGACTGGGGAAGACCCAAAGAGTCTGCATTTTATCCTTCAGGTCTGACCTGAACACATCCCCATCTAGGAATAAAGAGCAACGCACGATCAAAAGAGAAGCATCAGTTCTGAGGGTTTGGAAAGGAGGGGGGATGCAAACAGGAACCACAGGGGCAAGTGGGAGAAGTGGGGGGGTACACGGCGGGGTGCATGAGCTGAGATTAAGTATGAATGAAATGTTGAATGTGAAAGTGATCATCTACTCTGTAAACCTTCACCCAATTCACAAGGGAGAGTTTTTTAAGTTTGTGAGAAAATGGACGTAAGAAAACTCCCACTAACTTTTTCAAGCTCCCTTTTATTATAAAGAATTCAAGAACCAGAATATGTCAGGCTTTCCTTCCACCCCTCAGTTTTCCATTTTCAAACCCTAGAACTAGAAGGAGCTTCTCCTCTCCAGCCACATTCAGAAAGACACCCAGTTTGTGAGCTACAGCCGGCCTTACGATAAACTGATTCTTTGGATAGCTCGCACTGTCCAACAGGGTAGACACCCATCAGTTTCCCACTGAACACTGGTGAGTTCTTGCGTGATAGGTTGGAACTGTGCTCTACTGGGTCTTTCAAGGGCTGATTGTTGAGACGTGGACCGCCAAGTCTTTCTTCCGAGGCACTGCTGGATAAATGTGAATCTCCAATCTTCTGTTTAGTGGCAAAGCACATTCGCCATAAATATGAACTAACACTAAAATTATTTTCTTCTCATTGAAAATTCATAACCACCACAGGTAGCCAACTGCTACAATCAAGAACTTATCATAACCTCAAAATGTTCAACTGGAAAATAACCGGAAAGGATGATCAAGCACAAACCAAATTAAGAAACTTTTTTCAGGTCAATCAATAAATAGCACACTGACTCCTCACTTTATTGACATGGTTAGGTTCCAAAACCCAGATCACTCGGTGAAAATAGAGGATGATCACACCAGAACACAAAATGGAAAATGACCACATCATTACATAGCTGCCAGATTACACTATCAAAGGTCACATTTCATCATCAAAGAACCTCCAAACCACTGAGAATCACAGCTCACCCCAGTGGACCCATAACCTTAGCCACCGCTACCATTCATATTTGGCGTTCATTATAACCTGTACATTGTTAAATATAAAAAATAATCAGCAGATTTTTTTAACCATTTTCACAAATGTTAAATGCTGGATAACAAGATAGCTGCTAAGTCGGAGGAGATGTAATGTCAATACCAGGATCCTGAATCCTAGGTCAATTGTGTCCTCAGGACTTCTGGTTTCTAATAGGTTTTAAAAACAATATGCTTCTAAAAGAGCTGCTTGGACTGAGACCAGGGATTGGAAGGCATTCTTAAACTTCTTCTACTTGAAGATGATGGTTTCTCTCTGATAACGAAAGGAAATATCCTAAAGCCATCTGTAGGGAAAGGAAGCAGTCTGGCATCCAACTGTATTTTAATTGGAACCGATGCGCTCTCAGGACGTCTTTTGGATTCATCTATGAAAATTCATTTAATAAGCAACTTACAAATTTAGACTTATTACTAAAACTAAAAAGGCATTTGATAAAATTCATGCCAGATTGTTTTTAAGAGCTTGGCATGAAAGAATACTTCTTTCAGGTCATCACTTTTAAAGCACACCCGTAAAGATATTTGTATTGAAAATCAAGAATAAGATGAGGATGTCCAAAATTACCATTTTTATTAAATACTACTCTGGAAGATCTAGACAAAATAATAAGACTGAAATAGAAATAAGAAGTCCTGACTGTTGGAAAAGGAGACACAAAACTTAGGATTATGCTGCAATAACTAATATATTACTTGAGAACCCGAAAATGGAAACCAATGCCGCAGAAGCACCCCCCAAAATGGAGCCTTGAGTATATCAGAAAGACGTGTACCATGAAGACAGTGCTGCCGACCAGAGGGGAAAGCCTGAGGACTAAGGCCACTGACAAGCCATCTTGAAAGAAAAAGGTGCGAGTGTCATCTTAGATGGCACCACGAAATAAATTCCAAAGCACTGCAAAGAGCCCTGGAAAAAGTCCTAACACTAAATGAGAAAATAAAACTAATCATTTAGTCATCCTAGAATCCATACTAATGTTCTAAACACAAAGGAAACTTTTAAAAATTACAAAGACTCCTACCTTTGAATATGTAAAATCTGATACTTTGGTATATCCAGAATTATAAGATTACATTGTCCAACAAAGGTAAAATTACATCACAATGATATGACAGTAGCTTAATATCTTTAACAGATACCTGTTTCAAGGGAGAAAGGAACACGGAACAAATCCCCATACATAGACTATTAACAGAAAAAATAGTGCTGGTTAGTGAACACAGGGGAAAAAATGTTCAATCTCACCAGAAATCAAATAAATGCAAATTAAAACAAGATTCCATTATTTGCCCATAAAATTACCAGAGTCTGCTCAAGTGACACCGTTTATACAACTGGTGAGAATGTTAATTGGTACAATCTTCCTACAAACTAATTTAGCTACATGTATTAGAATAACAAAAGCACTCATGCTCTTTGACATAGTAATTCTAATTCAAGATATTTATCCTAAGGACATATTTTTGAAATAGGACTCAAGTTTTATGTGTAAACATGTTAATTATGTCATTTTTTATAATAGCAAAAGACCACAAATAACCTGCATGTTCAAAAATTGATGAAGTAGTTTTTTAATTATGAAATTATATTTATCTAGAACTCTTAATAACAATGAAAAGATGTGACGTTATGGAAATCAGAGAATACAAAATACACACAGTTATCATCTCAAATGGGTGCACAATACTTAAGAGGCAGTGGAAAACTAATTATCTCCAGAAAGTAGAAATTGTGTGATATAATAATTATGTATACTTTTCTATATCTTATATATGTCTGTATTTACATATGTATAAATTAAATATTTTGTGTTTTTGTGATTTTTTTTTTTTTGCTGTGTCTATTCAGCATCTCGAATCCATTGTGATGGCTCCAGACTTGTAGAAGCATGCGGGGTTTTTAAAAATCATTTTATTGGGCTCATACAACTCTTATCACACCCACACATACATCAGTTGTGTAAAGCACACTTACACATTCATTGCCCTAATCATTCTCAAAACTTGCTTTCTGCTTGGGTTCCTGGAAGGAGCTCCTCATTTTCCTTTTTGCCCTCCTCCTCCCTCTCCGCTCCCCCTCCCTCATGAACCCTTAAACATTTATAAATTATTATTTTACCTTATCTTACACTGCCCGGTGTCTCCCTTCACCCACTTTTCTGTCGCCCATCCCCCAGGGAGATTGTTATATGTAGATCCTTGTTATTGGTTCCCCCTTTCTACCCCCTCCCCCTGTTCGCTCCCAGTATCACCACTCTCACCGCTGGTCCTAAGGGGTTTATCTGTCCTGGATTCCCTGTGTTTTCAGTTCCCATCTGTACCGCTGTGCATCCCCTTGTCTAACCAGGTTTGCAGGGTAGACCTGGGATCATGACAGTTGGGGGGAGGAAGTGTTTAGGAACTAGAGGAAGTTGTGAGTTTCATTATTGCTACACTGAACCCTGAGTGACTCCCCACTACCCTCTGCAAGGGTGTCCAGTTGTCTACAGTGGGCACTGGGTCCCCATCACGCATCGGGTTTTTAAGAGGCAAAACTAAAAGGGAAGGAAAGGGAGTATTTGTTTCCCAGAATGGCTAGTTTGGTTCTTGTTACCCGTGCTGGATGGAAGGAATGATGTGCTACAGCTGAAAGAAGGCAACCTGCCTCTGGAGCGACCTGGGAAAAACCTTGGCTGAGACGGAAGAGTAGTAGACGCCCAGTGCCTTCTGGAAGTATCCTGACAGAGTCCCCAGGTCCTATGTGCACGAATAGACACAGTCCGAGGTGGAGAAGGGATTGCTGTGTCTGAGTTTTATTAAAAAGGTGGAGGATTATATCCTTAATTGGCGTCACAACTGATACTCACTATTTCTCCCACCTTTTGTTTTGTAGGAAATCAACCATGGCTACAAGACATTAATCATGACTGCAAGAACTTGTTAAGTCTGCCTTCAGTCTATATTTTATCGGGACTTGAGTATCAAGGCTTTTTGTGTGAAGACAGGTAGAGTAGGGGACTCAGAAAGAAAGCACGAGCCCCACCCAGAATGACTAAGAACAGGAGGCTTGCATTCAAAGGGTGGACCTGCAGAGACAGAGACTGGCGTTTCAATTATTTGAGCAAGCAATTTGCCATTGGATGCATCAGTGCAAGAAAGTTCTGTGCCCAGCAGAAAAAGCCCCCCATTTAGGAACGAAAGTTAAAGGAAGCCAGTGAGTTCGGGGTGCTTCTTATGGCATCCCCCTGGATCCAATCACTGAGTGGAAGTGGAAGAAATGGAGAAGGGTAGAGACAAGCTGAGATGAACTTGCTCTCCTGGTACCCACTGATGTGACCCTCAGAAGTTAAAAATAAGAGAGAAGAGGAAGGACAGGTTGGTCTGACGCTAAAAAAAAATGTGTGAATACTGGGTCTCTGGGTATGGATTAGTCTCAGGGGTCAGATGGTCAGAGGTGTAAGGTGATGGGGGCTCTCAAAGCTTGCAGCCAGTACCAACTGACTGAGCATGGATGGATGGCTAGCACTGATGACCAGAACTCAACAAATAGAGCAAGATGCTTGAGCTGGTGCACACGCTGGTGTAGTGTTGATGACTGGCCTGCTGCAGACTGAACTTTGCTTATGCGTGCCGCTGGCCAAAGGTCCAGCAAGAAACAAAGACTCATCACACCAAGCCTCAGCTTTGGGTTGTTAGGGATAATCAGTTTAGAATTTGGCTATTTAAAAGGGGGAAATAAAGGCATGAAGTGGCTGGCTTATCAACTCTCCGTGGTGTGTTCACAGAAAAAACAAATTGGGCTGGGGGAAGTTAATCCTTCAGTAGGAAAGGGGCGATGGCTGGAAGAGTCACGGGGCAGCCCGCAGGGGCAGCCCATTCTTTGACGTGGCTTTTCTAGTCAAAGCCTCTGACTCCACCAAAGACCTTTCCTTGCAAGGGCCTGGGAAGTTGGTGGGGGTATGATACTGCCAGGATTCACCTGTGAGTAACTGTAAACAGGATTACCTGGAGTGCCATCTGCTGTATACAAACGAGCCCTCTGAGAAGTACAAGGAGGGATCTCATTACCGGCAAGCGCGAGGAGGGGAGCTCCCTGCACAGTGAATGAACCTTCTAGATCCAGATGACAGCTACCCCATCAGATGAGCACAGCAGAACCAGGAGCCAGAGCATGAAACAGAGCAAAGGCCTTCCCAGCGCATGGAGCAAGTACAGGAGTGCTTCTGTTCGGGAGGCTGCTTGTGGAGGGGGGTGCCCTGGACACTTACTTGGGAAAAACTGGATTTGCTGACCCACGGAGTTGAGCTGAATGCCTTCGGGTTGCGGCTCACACAGAGCGGTACGCTAGGTGCGGTGCTGGTTAGCAGGCCTGAAGCTTTGTAACGGCCCGCTATAACCAACCCGAGCACTTCTCGCTGGCATTACGACGTGCTGACTTTCCTTAATAAACCTTTTACTTGTGGATTTTGTCTCTGAGTTCTGTGCCTTGGACATCAGAACCTCGAGAAATGGAGAATATGAATTTAAAAGTTTCAATTTTTTCTCTTTAATTCAACAGTTCCCATTCAATGATCTATAAAATGAGGGAACATTCTCATTATTTCTGTTGTTCCCATTAATCTGGCTTCCCTGCCCTCTCAGAGCCTCATTTTTGTTTTTTGGGTAATTATGAAACCTCCCTGCCCCCAGCCCCCACTCCACTGTGGCTCAACCTCCCGTCAAAGGCCAGACTGGTCTAGATGGTGAGCAACAGCCCCAGGAAGGGATGCATAGTTAGAGCAATGAACCATAAAAACATCTCAAGTTCACTGCCTTTGAATTGATGCCAACTCACAGCCGCCCCTAGGACCGTAACTCTTGAAGGAGTCAAACGCTCCGTCTTTCCCCCGAAAGAGCAGCTGGTGGCTTTGAACTGCTGGCCCCGCAGACCTCAGGTCAACGTGTAACCAGATGAGATCAAAAGAGGAACGTTTGGCCAGGAATAAAGCTCAGAAGGCAGGAAGGGGTAGGAAAGCAGGATGAATGGAAATCGTCAACATTGGGAAGAAATGGGCAAAGTCCAGTTACTTGTGGAATTTGCAATCATTGTCACAAAGCAAAATATGAACTATTGACTTGAAAATCAATTGGATCTCGAACTCTCACTGAATCAGTTTTTAAAAATTAAAAAACAACTGGACTGTTTGGTTTCTTACTTTTCTAAAAGAACCAGAGTACTTACAGGGACTTCCCTAAGCACATCCTTCAGCTGTGCACCCGTTCTCCCCTCGTCTGCTGGGCTCCTTCCTCATTAACTAAGCTCACTGGCCCCTCAACTCCTCAGTAATCTTTCTCGATGCTGTAGTCCCTTTGATCCCAGAGAGAGTTCTTTGGAGAGAATGCTCAAAGCGTGTCTGCACATTTTGTACTCATTTAGATAAACTATTTTGTTTTATGGAGATGTCTGGGCATGTTTTTCGTTAGCAGTTTAGATGATCTCAGGGCAGTTTAGATGCAGGGTTCGCCCAGCCCCCATGATTCCAAAGAATCTGGAGTTCATAAGAGTTCTGTTTGACATTTTGTTCAGCATTTTTCCCCTTTTGAACAGGATTTGTCTACAGAATCTTTGATCAAAATATTCAATAATTATAGCTGGATACCATTCTCTTCTGGTCTGTGGCAAAGGACCACAGAGTTCGTTTCCTCCGCCTATGCCTACCTCTCCTTCTTCCAATGTGGTTCCTGGCACACAGAAACCAACGGCAATACCTTGGATGCCAACAGGCAAGCTTTTAAGGCCACAGACACACCACCTGAAACATAACCAATTACCTGATCCAAACCAAAAGCACAACCCGCTGCCATCGAGTCGATGCTGACTCAGGGCGACCCCACAGGACAGGGTCGAAATGCTCTGGCGGGCTTCACATACGATCACTCTTCACTGGAGGAGAAAGCCCCACCTTTCCCCCATGGAGCGGCTAGTGATTTTGAACCGCTGACCTTTGGGTTAACACCCAACACATAAGCTACTATGCCCCCAAGGCTCCATAACCGGAACGCTAACACTGTAAAACCAGAAAACAAATCCCATGAAGTTTTTGATTATACATAAACCATCTTCAGCAGCTTGTATGTTTTCTTTTCTGGTCATTGTTGTAAATGTGTCTACCACCCAACTTCTGCCAATTGGGTTTCTGACAGATGTAGGCAACTTTTTGGCATCGATTACATCAGTAGGCTACCCTACTCGTAATGTTCCTGCCATCGCAACTCCTCTCCCCTCCCTCCTGCCCCTGGTACCCACTTGGGTTACTAGACTTTTGGGTCTACACAATTGCCTTTTCTTGTCTTCTATGAGTGAGATCGAGTGTTTGTCCTCTGGGGATTGGATTGGCTCACTCGGCACAGTATCTCCTAGCTCCATCCATACTGTAGCATAGATAAAGCCTTATTTTTCTACCTGCTGAATAGTACTATTCGCGTAACTGTACCACATCGTGTTTATCCAGCTACCTGTTGGTGGGCAGGTACACTGTTTCTGCATTGTGGGTATTGGGAATGGTGCAACCATAAAGCTAGTGTACAAGTCTCCATTTGAGGCCTGCTTCCGAGGTTTATGAATTCCTGGGTCGTATGCTAATTCTGATGAAAATCAAAGCCTGCGGCCTGCAGGATGGCTTGCACACCAATTCGGAAAGCTGTGGAGTGTCCGTACCTGGAAGAAGGATCGCCGGAATGCTCCGCACTAACCCCATGCCTTTTGAGCAGGTTGTTGAGGGACCAGCCTCTAGAGGTCTTCCTGCTTGATCCCGTGGAGGCACGGCCAAGGGAGGATGCTCCTGGCCAGCAGTGCTGAGCAGCGGTTGTGACAATGGGTCCCAGGGGAACAGATGCCTAATGGTGCCAGCCCAGGTGCCGTTCACGATGAGCGGAAACAACTCGGCAGAACCTGAGAGCAGCCCAGGCAGGGCACTTCTGTCTGTAGTCCACCGAGGAACCACCGCCCGTTTTCCAAGCCGGGGACCATGCTGCCGTCCCACAAGCAAAGGAGAGAATTCCGACTTCTCCACCTCCTCGCTGCTGTGGTTTTCGGGGTCTCCCTTGGCCGCCCACCAGGGAGCGGGCTAGCTCTCCTCTGCTGGTGATTTGCAGCCCTGAGGGCGAACGGCACGGAGCGTGACTTCCCGTGTCTGGTGGCCATCGAGCCGTCTCTGTGGTGACGCATCTGTTTGAGTGATCTGCTCACTTTGTGACCGGGTGGCTCGTGTCCCTCAGACACAGTGTGGGGGTTCGGCTGCAGACGACGGCAACAAAACAAATAGTGTCATAAATCGAGTCGTGAACTGCTAGTTTGCCAGTGCATTCACGGTCCGTTTGCCCTACGCTGCACTCTATTAAGTATGCAGTATCATCGACCAAATTTGAAATATTCTGAGGATGCCCAAAACGTGACTGAGACTCGAAGTGAGTGCGCGCTGTTGGGAAAGGGCACCCCCAGCCTGCGTGGTGCAACACTGCCAGAAACCTCCAGTTTATTTTTTTTTAAAAAAAGCAATACTGCGCAGCACAAGCAGTGAAGGTGCACTGAAACAAGGCATGTCTTTGTCTGTGTTGGTGGTATTAAACTGTCGATGCTTTATAGATAAATTTCCATTATTAGTACAGGCTTTCCACATTGAGCATATATCATTTTTAAAAATCAGAATTGAGCCGTTTTAAAAGTGTGTTCTTTTGTTAAACAGGGTATCCAGTGGGGTGGTCTTCCCCAATGTAATCTGAAACAAGACCTAGAAATAGAACCAACTCTAGGATGGGAACAGAACGTCGATCGCGCTCAGTTCAAGGGCAGAATGTGTCTAAATGGTGAATGGCTGTATTCACAACCACCAGTCGCACAGGTGGCCTCTACTCCAAGAGAACTAGGGGTCTGAGGAAGCACAAATGGAGATGCCATTCCGTTGCAATACAGAACCAAGTTCAAGAAGCCGTCACTCTATGAAAAACTCTTTGCGCCCAATCATTCTTGGACCATATATTTCTCAACATCCACAATACATTCTCTGAAATAGGATGTTCTTTGATTTAGACACTGCACGGACGACATATCAAAACCTACGGGAGCCCCCTCCCAGCTATCTTCATTGCCTCTACTGCCCAGGCTGCTGCTACTGGCAGAGGTTCAGCAGAGGCAGGAGTGAGTAAGGAGGGCACAATCATGTGCAGCCTCCCCCGCGCGCTACACCCTGTTTGCCCCTCAGCACAGCAGGAGCAGCCCCGCCCAGCTGCCCCATACCACTGAGCACCTGCTCAGAGACAAAGGCTCTGGTACATCTGCTTGTATCCCACACGTGGGCCACTGCTACAGGAGGCTGTGCTCTACTCTTGAAGGCCATTGGGGGCAGAGGGGGGGGGGGCAAGAAACTTGTTTAGCCTTTAAAAAAATTTTTTTTAAATGACAGGTCCACAGGTTGGAACAGATGTTATGTGACATCTCCCAGTACTTTCGTTTTTTACAATTAGAGGGAAAGAAACTCCTAAATGTTCAGCTTCTCCCACAGATATTCTTGGCACAAATATAACCAACTCTTGTACTCAAAATTTCCTCAAAAATGTAACTAATGTAACTTCTCATTCCAAAAACAACTCCACTGCCATCAAGTCCATTTCCAAGGCTATTAATATTTACAGAGGCCAACGGCCGCATCTTTCTCCTGCTGAACAGCTGGCGGGTTCGAACCACTGACCTCTTGGGTTAGTGGCAGAAGCAGAGGTATTGACCACCCACATGTACCACCAGGGCTCCAATCTGAACACACAATTAGTGTCTAGGGCCGAGAGACACACAGTCAGTTGATTCCATGTGAAGCATTTCTTTCTGGATGAAGTCCTAGCAGGAGACTTCTCAGTACCACTCCTCGGGCAATGCCACACGTCCATTCCTCCCGCGTGAGATGGAATCCACTCCTGATAGATGGATGCTTTCCTTCCTACAGGAACAGGCTTTGCGCTTGCACCTTACTCTGGCGGCAAAGAGATGTGGGAGATTACAAGCAACGCACGGAATCAGAAAGCAAGAGAGGTCTCACACTTGGGCGGGAGAGCGGGCTTCTCTTTCTGTCGAACCAGAATGAATGTACAGAACCCTACTTCGCAGAACAATGAAAGCAGTACTACTCAAAATTTTAAAACAAAACGAAACTCCCATTCAAAATTAGTTTGGATAGTGTGTTCGTCAAGGTTGATTAGAGAAACAAATCCAGGGAGACACTCATATGTGTATAAGAAGGAGCTTTATATACAAGAGCAATTGAATCGTAAGACAATAACCCAGCCCAGTCCAGATCAAGTCCTTAAGTCCAATATTAGGCCATATGTCCAATACCAGTCTCTAAATTCCTCTTCAGGCCCACAGAACACATGCAATGATGCTGAATGCAGGAGGATCACAGGCCAGGGGGTGGAAAATCTTGTGGATCCAGTGGTAAGAAGCATCTCTGTGCTGGCAGGGGTCTCCATATGGCTCCTTCAGCTCCAGGACTCTGGCTGTACGAGTGTAGCTCCACCGGGCTCATCGTCAGTAATGTCTCCCAGGGCGTGAACATGTGTCCCGCCTCCACTGAGCTGTTATCTCCTCAGTGCCTCCAAATGAGGTCATCAAGCTGCGCCCTCATGGACCATCTAAACTCCACCCCTTCACTCCTAAGTCTCAAGTTGACAGCAGATTATGTAACTATCACAGGTGGTAAATAAGCCAAGCCAAACTGAATCCTTTTTTTCTGCTACCATCCTTCTCAAACCCTTTCATATACACTAGTATGGTCTCTGAATCTCACAGTGGAAGTCAGAGGACGCAGCATTTCCCAAATTTACTTGCCCTGCTATCCCCCATCATGGCACGCATATGTTCATATCCTGGAACTGTGTTCAGCAGCAAGGCTTGAGAACTGCCAAGCGAGGTTGGAATCCAAATACAGGTGAGTCAAAAAGTAATGTTATAAGATCACAGAACCCTTTAGTGAACAAACATATTAAAACGTGAAGTTGCGGTTTCTTGACATGGCCTCCAGGCAGGTCTATGCACTTCTGAGAGTGGTGGGTTCATTTCTCACCCTTCCACGAAGTCCCCTGAGCTCTTCGGTTCATACCATCAAAATGACACTTCGGGCAGCCTCTCGGGACCCACACCATGTTCTTTTGTGAGGTGTGGGGCGAACGAGGACTCCAGGGGCAAGATGAGGGCTGCAGGGTGGGTGGGGTGAGGTTTGCCCCTGCTACCGTTGGGGAATGAGCAGGAGGCCTTGCTGTGATCGGAGAACATCCATGGCTACATCTTCCCTGGCCTTTCTCTCACCAAGGCGGTTTTCCATGATCATAACCCTTCTTAACAGGCTCCCATGATTGCCCTGCATGCTTCAAGAAATACCAAGATGCTCTCTTGGGAGGCCCCCAAAGGCCCCTACCCCCTAAAGGATGACCTTCTGACCTGACCTACCTGCCTTGAATTTTCCTGGTTTAACAGATCCCACCAGAAACCACTATTTTGACTGGCCCATTTGACCGAAGGCACCCCAACAGGGGCAAATCACGCGTATTATTGAGAGAACTTGTCCACAGCCATCCACTGGTCAGAGACACGTTTGAACAGAGTTCGTCGGGAACAAACTGCGTATGAATGGGCACCTTAGTAGCAATACTTTGGGACTTGCCCTCATAATAAACGGTGGCTTCCAAAACTTCATGGAAAAATTCTACTATCTTTTTAGTCCGTTTTTCCATGAACTTTTGAAAGCCTCTCACGTGTGTTACGTGCCGTGTGTGTGCTCTGCATATGTGTGTGCGTGTTTCAGCTATCCATGATGCAATGTTATCAATGAGATTCTTTTCAACACAGTATCAATTTGTTAAAAGTTAATCTGAAGGGAAATTGAAAACAAAATACATTTCTTTCATTCTTGTTTTCTAAATATTCCTTTATTTCCTCAAAGAAGCATTTAATTTCCTTGCACAAAGACATGTCAATATTCTGATAAAACACAAATGTAATGTTCTGGTAAATTCCCTTTGCTGCTTTCTTGGAAGACACAGTTAGAAATGCTATCATGGTTGCAAAACAGTAACTTACTCCACAGGGTAAAAAGACAGGGGCACATTTTGATATGCCTAATTCCTCATTTCTTGGTATACACAGAATAGTATCAAGCACCGTGCCCTGTGCCACAGATTAAAAAAATGAAACTTATCTGTCACACATAAATCAGAAGAACTTTTCATGCTTAGGTAACTGCTAATATGTCTGGTATTTTTTCAGTGTATGCTATGTGAGTGTTTTTGTCAACATTGGCTGTTAGTGCTATGCGGGAGGAAGATTGGGCTTTCTACTCCGTGAACAGTTACAGTCTCGGAAACACCCCAGACGGTGGCTATGAGTCAGCTATGGACTCATGGCAGTGAGCTTGGTTTTGGAGTTATGCTAGTATGATAGTATTGCCCAGGTTAGCATTTTATATGCATACCAAACATACTTTAAAGTCAGTTATTTTCATTGAAGAAACTCAGGACTATGTAGGAAAATGCTAAGCTGTTAAGCTATAACTTGAGCACCCTCACTTTTGCGGGCCATCTGGGACTAGAGCTCCCACTGACTGTTTACCAGGAAGTGTGCGCCATACCTTGTGAGCATCATCCCCATGAGTTCCCATCATAGCAAAGAACGCAGCTGACCCTTCTGGCTGGAGCTGCTGCATCAGTAGACGTGGACGTATAAAGCAGACCTCTCAAAATTGCCCCGCGACCTGTTACTTATGAATACATCCCTTACCCAGAAATCGTTCGTGCTGTGTCCAGTTGTATAGTGGACAAATCTACAACTGCTGCATATTCTATAGTGACAGACTGACAGCCCACTTCCACCTCTCACTTATTAGAGAGGATCATTCTAGTATCAAGAGGACCGCTGAGATAGTTTCAATTACACGAACGGGTACAGTATGGTACAGATGTGACGGAGGGTGTCGAAGCAGTAGCAGTCAGAGCTAAAACCACCTTGCCCTTGCATGCCCGTGTCGCCTTGCGTGGGGCCCCCACATGCCCCGCGTGAACCTTGTTTCCAACTGGTACGTCCCTATGCACTAGAGGCGTTTTGAGTTTCACTGAGCCTCCTGCCAGTTCCCTTCCACTCCGCCGCTCGCGTTTCTCATGTCCTGTCCACTTGGCATCAGTGGGTCTGTGGTTTGCACAGCGGCTGCTCCTGTTGTGTTGAGGCTCCAGGCATGTGCGTGTCAAGCTTGTTGGGCAATCTGTCTCTGGTGAGACCAACCCCCGGAGCACTCACATGAAGAGACTCCGGGTTATTCAAAGGCTGTGTGAACGCCTGCCTTGGCCCGCTCAGTCTCATGAGACAGGAATAGCTATCAGATATCAGCCGCCTTCTGGAGGGGTCTTTGCGAATAGCCGCTAACCTTTACTTTGGTTTGCCTTCTTAAGGCAGCTCCACGTATCCTTTCCTTGCTAAGGAGCCAGATCTCACCGCTTTGGTCCACATAATAGCTGAAAACGACCAAATGCTTACTTGATATCACTCTAAGCACTTTTTATACCTATTAGTTTGTTTGTTGCGCTTCACAGTGCCCATGCAGGAGGGCCTAGTAACACTTTCATCTAACAGATAAGAAGCCAAGGCACTGGTTAAGTCAAGTGTCCAAGACTAGGGAGCTACATACAAGGTAGCAGAGTTTGGATAAACCGCAGAAGACCTGCCTTCAAGTTCCAGTTGGATTGGAATTCTCTGGTGTCTACGGTGTAATCTAGTTTATGAAGCGTGTTTAACAAGTCCAGTCCCTTGAGAAAAATTCATGTCTGACAATTATGGTGAGTGTTGGACTAAAAGGCCCGCTGTCACCAGTAAGCTCTGGACTGCTCACCACAAGGTTGGCAGTTCAAACACATCAGCAGCTCTGCAGGGGGAAGACGGGGCTATCTGATCTGGAAAGATTTACAGCTTCGGAACTCCTACAAGGAATAGAATCCATTTGATAGTACTGGGTTGGGTTTTGGTTGATTGGTTGGATGGTGGTAGTAAAACAGGTGGGGCAAACATTGGGCTGCTAACCACCAGGTCAGAGGTTCGACCCACTAGCCTTTCTGCAGAAGGAAGATGAGAACACTGCCTGTTCTTCCCAAGATTCACAGCCTCAGAAACCCACCGTGAGTCGGAATCGACTTGCTGGCAGTGGGGTAGTGACAGTGAAGTACTAAAGGAGCAGCAAGGAGGAAGTACCAAAGGACCCTAAGAGCGACCGTGAATGTCTACAGACGAGAGGGCTCTAGAGCGAAGCATCAGAAGCAAAGCAGAGGCGCCATGGACACAGGACGAGGAGGACGGGCACCCAAGGGAACCTCCATCCCCCGGCCCTACCGCAAAATTAAATTCCTGCGGTTGCTCCCGGAGTCACTTCCACTGCTTCCAAGACGCCCCATGAGACACAGTGGCTGCGGAAGTCGGGCATCATCGGAAGCCCGGCTGGGAGCATCTGGTTGGCTCTGTCTCAGTTGTAGCTTTTCCCTTTCCAAATTGCAAGTGCCAAGCCTGACAGGGCACTTTGAACCTCCCATTTCCTTGAAGTCATCAAGTCTAACAGGTAAAGCCATGGAATCTCCTTACACCTCAGTCTTCCCCGCTGTAAGATGCGATCTGATTCCTCCTACAGCTATCTGATTCCTCCGGGCAAGATAGATCTTATTGGTCAGATGGAAATAGCCAGGAGGGCAGCCCGCTGCCCTGTCCCAGCAGTCTGCGTCATGTGCCCTTGAAGCTGTTCACGCTCCACGCCCCCAGGGCAGAGCGCAGCTTACCCAACCTGAGGCGCCTCAGAAGACACAAAGGTCACAGCCTCAATCTACTGAGCAGTTCCACTCTGCACACAGGGACCCACGGGCCTCCGGACCCACTTGGCAAGGGACTGAATCTGAGGGTAAATGTGGGTTAAGACAGGAAAATAATAATAATTATTTATAGTTTACCAAGGGTTCTCGAGGGTGGCAGGGTGGGAGAGAGGGAAAAAAGAGGAGCTGATACCAAGGGCTCAGAAAAGGTTTTAAAAATTATGATGGCAACACATGTACAAATGTGCTTCATAAAGCTGATATATGGATTGTTATAAGAGCTGTAATAGAGCCCAATAAGATGATTCATTTAAAAACAACAACAACAAAACTCATGAGCAACTAAAAAAAAGGGCTTCAAGTCTTTTAAACCAGTGTCAGCAACCTAGCCCTTGTAACCATCTGATACCCCTAACAGCTGAGAATCTTAGAAATTCAGAGCTGTAAAAGGGTTTTCAAGCGCCCTGGTGGTACAGTGGTTACATGTTGGGCTGCAGCCAGCAAGGTCAGCAGTTCAAAACCACCAGCAGCTTCTTGGGAGAAAGACTGAGTTTTCTACGTCCCCAAACAGTCACAGTCTCAGATACTCACAGGAGGTTGCTCAGAGTCAGCACTGACTTTGATGTCAATGAACTTGTTTTTGTTTTGACAAATACCTCTAGATACATGTAAGCAGACAGTACCATATTTTTTATCAATGTGAAGAATCCAAAATTCATTCACAAATAAATACTCTACTACTTGGTCTACTCAGTAAAGTGTCAAATATAACTTGAAAAACATTTACCTTAGACTGAATATGGAATATATTTCAAATAGTAAATCTCTAAGCATAAGTGTAATCGATAATGAGAACAATTATGGGCTTAACAGCATCAATCAAATTACACAGAATTCATTAAAACACATCCTCATTCTCAAACTCCATTTAAATGATTTCTGTTACTTTGGTCTGTATTTGAGGAAATGATCCCTCTCAACCTGGCTGCTTTGCAGTTAACACTGGTTCTTAATGTTAATCACTAGACATGCGTGGCAGTTATGTGGTGCTATCTGCCAGGGACTTAATCCCCTACCATTTCCTCCTGAAACTATTTTGCTTTTGAGGATATCAAAAGACTTGGTTTTACTTAACCTTATACTTGCCTTGAGAAGGAGAAGAGCAAATGCAGTGGAATCGCTGAGGGGTTAGTTATGAAAGCTTGCCCTTACCAATGTTGACAATGCCCATGCCATGGGTTTCTAGAAAGTCTTCAATCCTGGGCACACTGTAGCTGAGGCTGGCACAGACAGTTAGGGAGGTAGAAATGTTAAGTGCCCCCCCTTCTCAAATGGAGGAAGGGAACCAAAATTGTGACCGCCGTATATAAAAGATTTAACCATAAATAGAAGATGAAATGCGGGGTGGGGCCAGGATATTGTCTGCAAGTTCCTCGTTTTTTAATAATCATTGGATATGTGGCTTAAAGTATATCTAGTTAGTTCACAGGGAGCCCTGGTGGCATCATGCGTACATGTTGGGCTGCTAACCACAAGGTCACCTGCTCAAGACCACCAGCAAGCTGCAGGAGAAAGACCAGGCTTTTTACCCCCATAAAGAGTTACAATGCCAGTGACGTCCCCTCACTGACCCACAGCGCTACAGGGGCCAACACTGGAGACACAGTGTGGGAACCGTGCCCGGTCCAGGGCAAAACACGACGGGACCGCAACAGAGCAGCAAGGGAGCGAAGCAATGAAGTCCCCGAGGAATCCCCGAAATAGACTTCAGGGGCAGGGCTTGGCACCCCATCAGATTCCATCGGAAAACATTCATAAAGGTCAACAGACAGACCTGGAACTATGTGTAGGCTTCTGTTTTTTCATGTCTATATAAGATAGGAACGATAAACAATCCCAGGCAGAAAACGGGACCGGCAGTGGTGGGGGAACATGGCAAATGGGGAGGTGGGGGAAAAGATAGAGGGGAGCCAACAAATCCAGGGACAAGGGAACAAGTGATCTAAAATCGATGACGACGAGGGGCTAGAATGCCTGGAGGATCTTGATCAAGTACAATGTAGTCTAAAGGAATTACTGAAAGCCGAATGAAGATCAAACACAATGGTGGGACAAGAGGAAAGTAAAAGGAAACACAGGAAAGAACTAGGAGACAAAGGACATTTGTAGAGGTATGTACATATGTAAATATATTTATATACGATAGGGACATAGATCTCTGTACATATGTTATATATAAAGTACTCAGGTAGCAGAAGGACAGTGGGCCTCTACTCAAGTACTCCCTCAATGCAAGAACATTTTTTTCTACTAAACTGGTGTTCTGTGATGCTCACTTCCCAACATGATCGCTGAAGACAAAGCGGGTGCATAAATCAAATGTGGTGAAGAAAGCTGATGGTGCCAGGCTATCAAAAGATAGAGCATCTGGGGTCTTAAAGGCTTGAAGTTAAGCAGTCAGCCTTTTAGTTGGGAAGCAACAAAGCCCACATAGAAGAAGCACACCACCCTGTGTGATCATGAGGTGTCGATGGGATCATGGGATCGGGTATCAGGCCTCAAAGACCCAGAACAAAAAAATCATATCAATGCAAACGAGGGGGGTGGGGAGTGGAGTGGAGACCCAAAGCCCATCTGTAGCCAATTGGACATCCCCTCACAAGGGTCACAAGGAAGGAATGAGTCAGCCAGGGTGCAGTATAGCACTGACAAAACATGCGACATTCCTCGAGTTCTTTAACGCGCACACACACACACACACACAATTTCTCACATACACGCTACCAGGGGCACAGGGGCCTTCCTTGTCCATAGGTGCCTCCATTGGCATTGTGAAGGAGAGAACGGACTAAAAGAGCAAGGCGGAGCGGAGGTGAGTGGGGCACTGGGAGGTGTGGTGATAAGGAGTAACAGAAACTCTCACTGCCAGCGATTTCTAAATCAGCGACCTTGCAGGGCAGACTAGCGGCCCCTGTGCGTGTCTGAGACTGCAACTCTATGAGAGCAGAAAGCCCCATCTTCCTCCTGCCTCCGGAGGCTCCCGCCGACCCGTAACACACTACACTACCAGGGCTCCTGATGAGGAGTGAGAGGCAAGGAAAGGAGAAGGGGAACCGTGAGGCGGTGAGGCAGTGAGGAGGTGAAAGCCCTGGGCTGGCTGAGTGGGCAGGACTAGGAAAGGGACAAGGCTGTCCTCAACTCAGGCCACCCATGCTGTCTCTGGTCCCATCCCTGTAGAGCTCTGCCAAGACCCATTCACTGCTGATGCACCAGGCATGGCTGGTGCTTGGGTTTCCTGAAGAACAAAGCAGATGAGTATCCCTGTTAGGATCAAACGAGAGTCCGTGGGGGGGGTGGGGGGGAGGGTCGGCAAGCAGTAAGCATGAAGCACACAAACAAATACCCTGCATAGGAGGGCAGAAGGTGGTGGGTCTGTGCCAGGGAAATCAAGGAAGCCAGAGCTGGATCAGCAAGGTGGGAGAACCTGCCGCCATAAATGCACTGAGGTAAGAAGGCGCTCAGGAGGGGTTTGCAGGGCTTCGAGAGTGCCAGGTACCCAGAGAGGGAGCGGAAGAGGGATAATGCCCTTAGTGATGAACTTCATGCTGTAACCAAAAGGCCTGGGACTCCCTGCCCTCCTCAGCTGACACTACTAAGACACCAAGCCCACATCCATCTGTCCCCAGGCTAGTCCTGCAACAGCACCGATTCCAGCACAACTTGTCAAATTAACAGTGCCGTGGTCAAAATACCAGTAGGGTAATAACATAATCATACCCTCATCTTCCTTTCCAACACACACCCGAACCACATACCTCAGCTCCCCATCTGTCTGTATATTTATGGGTCTCCACCCACCTCCCAAATGTTCTAAAACCTGGGCCAGAGAACTCCATCCAAGACAGACAGCCATGGGGTTTTGTTTAGCCCAGATGTAGATCCCTCAGGGGGCTCTGGCCAGACTCCAGAACCTGGCAGATAGTCACGCAAAACCGGAGCTCATAAAAAGCATTGGAAATCTGTGTTGGAATTGAACAGAAAGCCAGGTGATGGGGTGCTGGTAAAGGCCGGGTCATGAGACAACAAAGACACCCCCCTTCCCACCGGGGGCTTGCAGTTCTCCTTCCCCAAGTCCTGCCTGCACATGCTGCCGCACCCCCAAACTGCAACTGCCAACGCCAAGGCTGCGTGGCAGCGCGACTATCCTCACCGCCATGGAGAGTCTGGCAAGAATTCTTTGGAAAATGGTTTGGCAGTTACAACCATACCCTCATCGTAACATAAAGCCAAACCCACCACCATCGAGTCAACAGGGACTTATAGTGTCCCTCTACAGGTTTCTGAGACTGTAAACGTTGACAGTCACAGATAGCTTCGCCTTTCTCCTGCAGAATAGCTGGTGGGCTTGAACCACTGACCTTGTGGTTAGCAGGGCACTGCTTTTCCAACAGCACCGCCACCACTGAGTATCTATCTGAGCATAATAAAAATGTGTGTCCTCACAGAGGCCTGTAAGCAAATGCTCCTGAAAGCATTGTTCAAAGCAGGCAAAAAGTCTAAATGCCCATGACCCAATGAATGGATAAACAAAATATAGCATCTATGAGTATCTTGTTGTGGGGTGCTGCTGAGTTGGTCCGGACTCACAGCAACCCTGTGAACGAAACCAATGAATAGTTTTATTTGGACCCATCGCTACAGCCAGTGGGTCGATCCATCTCCTCGGCAGACTTCCTCTATGTCACTGGCCTTCCAACAATATAATTGGGGGGGGGGGGGAATGTTAGGAACAAAAATAATAATAATAATATAATTTATAGGACCTGACCATAACAAACACATGCTACAATAAGGAACTTCAAAAATATTATGTTAAGTGAAAGAAGCCAAACACAATGGATACGTAGTAGGTGACCTTGCTTATGTGTAGTTTCTCTACAAAGCAAAATCAAAATCAGAAAGACAGTCAGTGTTGCCAAAAGCTGGGGTGAGGAGATAGGAGATAGGCTTCCCGACAAGCCGACATGAGGAAATACTTTGAGGTGGTTACAGTGTTCTAAAACGGAATTGCAGTGTTGGCTGCACAATTATCTAAGTTACTTAAACCAATGAACTATACGCTGAAATGAGTCAACTGCATGGTACATAAATGAAACCTCAGAAATTCTACACAAAAGTCAAAAGGCTATCCACTCATCAACAAGGAATGAGGACCTTAGTCACAGGAAGTTTGGGCTGTGTGGTAGCTACATAATTTCTTGTCAAGTAGACTATAGGGGTGGATCTAGCCTGTCAATCAGGGCACCGCCTAATTGATGCCTCCTGGTGGGCATGGCCTTCTCCTGAGGATTCTGGGAGTTTTCCTCTCTTCCTCCTTGGAGGCAGCACACGCTCTCTCTGCTTTACGTCCCTGTGGACAAACCACATGGAGCTATGCTGATGACAGTCAGAGCCCTAAAGCTGGAAAAGCCAGGTGGAGACCCCCACACCAGTGTTGAGATGCTTCCTCCACCACTGGATCCACAAGACTTTCCACCGCCTGGCCTGTGAGCTTCCTGCATTTGGCATCATTGCATGTGTTGCACGAGTCTGAAGAGTAATTTAAAGACTGGTATCAGACATATGGGCTAATATCAGTCTTATGGACTAGATCTGGACTGGACTGGGATGTTTTCTTAATATACAATTACTCTTTGATATAAAGCTCTCTCTTACACACACCTCTGTGTCCCTGGATCTGTTTCTCTAGTCAACCCGGACTAACACAGGCTGTAATACAAGACGATGTATCTCTAAGAGGTAAGAATTCCATAGAAAGAATTCTGGCAGTGTTGCCTTCTACTTTGAACATGCTCCTTTATAGTGATGTACAAACAGTACAAGTACGATAATACAAAGCAGAGCAGTACCAGACTACCCAAGCCTGCAGGCCTCGTGACTTTGTGCACGCTATTAGTTCTGCCTGAAATCCCTAAACCTCTTGTCAACCTGGCAAATTCCTTCCTATCCTTCAAGTGCCACCTAAACTCCAACACCTTCTTCGAACATCCCACTGCACCTTGTACGCCACCTACTTCTAGCAACGGCAACGAGCACACCAGATGGCGATTACATGTTTGCACATCTGTCTCTCTACTGAAACCATGTTTCTCTAATGGGAAATCATGGGTGTATTGCTGCCGGGCCCACAGTATGTCTCCTCATTCAGAGTCCCAGCCACTACTGCATTTTAAAGTCGTGATGCATTTTGAAGTCACAAAGGGGCAAACGATCACCGTTTTAAAGTGTCTCCCCCTAAAAAGAAACCGACGGCAGTGCAGACCTACTAAGCAGATGCCTCCTTTGGAGCTGGCACTCGGCAAGATCATGGTCTTGTGCAGTTCCCACACAGAATTCCCAAGGGGGCAGGGGTAGATTAAGTCATCAGAGGCCAGTTGAGCTGAACTTAAAAACCTTGGCCGACATGAACCAATGAAATATTTGTCCTCTCAACGGGTACTTTCTGTTTAAGCAAATCATCGTCTGTCACATTACATTAACACAGGTACGTTGGGCTTCAATGGTTTGGAGCGTTTATATTTTATTGCAAACTGGCTTTACTATATAATTATAAAAGAGATGTAAACATAAGGTAATTATCCCTAGTTACATGCTTGTGTGCGCCGAAGTAATATTGTGACAAAAACAATGTAAGTCAACATTGAGGAGTCTAGAAGTGGTTTTTTTTTCATCGAAAAGAACCATGAATTACTCAATTTAGAAAGTAAACATCTTTTCTTTACAGTTTAAATGTATGGCACCTAACAAACATGAACAAAATACGGTTAAATAAAAGTGCATTATTTGACGAGTCCAAAATGGTAACACTAAACTGCTACTAGCTCCTGGACTATGGCGCCTCTCAAAGGTATAACCCTAACCAGCAATCCTTGTGGAAGGAGGTGGAAGAAGAGCAGGAAAGCAGGCATTCCAAGAGAGGGATCGGTTTCAGTCTTTTATCTTAAGAGATTCTTTTTTCAATTTAAAAACTATTTCCGGGATTTATCTTCCAGTACATCTTTTTACTTCCAAAGTGAATCCCATCCCTCCTTCCTGAATGGAAACATTAGCCGAAAGGAAAATTAATAAAGAAATATGAGGGTAGGGGGCTGTCCTCAGTTCATTCACTCAGTAGCTAGTCACCGGGCCTGGGAACATGCCACATACTGAGGACACGGGGAGGCTGGGCGCAGCCCCGCGAGGAAGACAAACCACAAGTAAGATGAAGAGAGAGTCAGAGTCTGAGCAGTTCCATTTACTATTCACCATCGCGTCTATAAATTTCACAGGGAAAAAACCACAGTGCTTACGAAACAAACGGGTGTTCTGTTGCACCTGCTTCTCACGGAAGTATGGGCTAACATGCCAGCAACTATTTCACGCGTATAAAAAGTGTGATGGTCACTTTTACGTGGCAACCAGACTAGACTACAGTGCGACTGATTCAGACACACCCTAAAGGAGGCTTTACTGTGAAGGTGTTCTTGCAGATGTGACTAAAGTCCACAGTAAAAAAACAAAACAAACAAAAAACCGCCAACTTACTGCCCTCAAGTCCATTCTGATTCTAACCAACCCTGTAAGAACAAGTAGAACTGCCCTTGAGAATTTCCAAGACTGTAACTCTTTCTTTCTAGGAATAGAAAGCCTCATCTTTCTCCCTTGGAGCTGGCTGGTGGTTTCAAACTGCTGACCTTGTGGTTAGCAGTCCAATTTGTAGTCTTCTCCATCGGATAATCTAATTGGTTGCAAGGACTAAAGAGCAGAGATGTTTTCAGGAAGACAAACTCCCGGTGAGCTGCCTGTTGCACGTGAGCTCGGAACACTTGCCCAGGTAAAACATGGCTAAAAGCTTACGGAGTAAGTGGAAAAGGAAAATGCGTGCTGAAAAGAGAAAAAAGAATGCCCCAAAGGAGCTCAACAGACTTAAAAACATCCTCAAAGTAGACGGTGATGCTTTAATGAAAGATGTTCAAGAGATAGCAACTGTTGTAGGGCCCAGACGTTGCCAAGAGAAAATGCAGTGTGAGGTCAATGAAGAAAAAGGTGAAGGTGACATGACCATGGAGACTGAGATTAAGAGGAATAAGAAGAGCCTTCTAGACCAGCACGGACAGTACCCAGTGTGGATGAACCCGAGACACAGAAAAAAGCTGAAGGCAGAGCGAGAAAAGAAGAAGGGGAAAAACAAAGCCAAAGCGGGGAAGGCCGCGAGAGGCTTAGCCTGGCAGACTCAGAGACGTCACTGGAACGGGGCGGGGGCAGGGGATTGATGAAATCCTGAGTGGATTTCACTTTGACCCGCTGGCGATGATGTATTTTTCCCCGAGTCTCTTCCTTCGATTCGAACCTCGTAGAACTCAAGTTCATGTGGAGCACCCAGTTTCTTTGTCTAAAGAGAGCTGTATGTACTGGTGTTTCCATCAGAGGGGCTGTATTATCCGGGTGTTTTCAGATGTCAGAGTCTGTCCAGTATGAACTCACTGTGATTGTCTGTGCAACTTCATCATTGTCAGTAAGTGCCAGACGTACTGGCAAATTTAAGATCATCGGGCTTTGCCGCAGCTTTGAAGCAGCAGTAATTATAAAAGATGGATCTTATGGGCACTGCTTTTTTGGACTTTAAATTTTGTTCATTGCGGAATAAAGACTATTTGTGTATAGCTCTTAAAGTTTGACTTTTATCTTTAATAAATCCATAGTAGTTTTCCTGTGAAAAAAAAAGACAAACTCCCAGCTGTGGCCTGCGGCTTCCTTTGTACTGAGAGCTCCAGCCGGTGCTTCCTGGTGGCCCTGCATAAAGTTCCGGACTCGCCCGACCAGTCCCTAAAACTACAGTCCAATGCAATAAACCTTTCCATGTCTATCTATTACTGATTCCGGTTTTGACTGAGCCCAGTACACAAGGGTTGGGGAAATTGGTAAGTATAATGCAGGTAGTAATTAGTAAATATTCTTTAGATAGGTTCTTATTGCTTAAAAAAGAAAATACATTGGAGAAGTCTGCTGCAGTGGCTCTCAACCTTCTTAATCCAGGTCTCATGTGGTGCTGACCCCCCAACCATAACATTATATCCGCTGCTACTTCATCACTGTCATTCTGCTACTGTTATGAACTGGGAAGGGTCATCCAACTCCAGGAGGGGTCACGACCCACAGGTTGAGAACTGCTGCGTTAAAGAGTATTGAAAAGCAAGATTATTACTTTGAGAACTATGGGGTACCTGACCCAATCCATGATGTAGCTTCAATTCCCTCGTCTCTACGTGAAAGTTGGACAATGAAAAAGTAAGACTGATGAAGAATCGATGCATCTGAATTACAGTACCAGTAACTAGAAAATACTGAAAGTACCACAGTCTGCCAAAAGGACAAACAAATCTGTCTGGGAGCCAGAATTCTCCTTAGAAACAAGGAAGGCAAGACTTTATCTCACTTACTTTGGGCATGTTGTCAGGGGCGACCAGTCCCTGGAGAAGGACATCATGCTTGGTAGAGTGGAGGGGCGGTGACAAAGAGGACAGCCCTCACTGAGATGGAGTAACACGGTGACTGCAGCAGAACTCAAGCACAGCAGTGGTGGTGGGACTGGCGCAGGACTGGGTAGTATGTCCTCCCTTTGTTCACAGGGTGGCTATGAGTCGGAACTGTCTCAACGCCACTTAACAACAACAAAGAGAATACCAAAAAAAGGAAGGCTAGAACAAGCCTGGTCGTGTTGCGGTATAATCACAGGCATCGCTAGAAACTCCGTTTGGAACAAATGTCTGCATGTGTTTATAGGTGTGTAAACACACACCTACATATTTATATCTATAGCTAGACATGGAAACAACCACAGATGGTGTCTGCCAAGTATGCGCATTTTCTCCTAGATCCGTCTGTGTGAAGACCCTAAGAGCACTGACACTCAGATAGCAATAAGCTCACCTAACATCTAGATTTTGGTTTCTAAGTATCATTTTCTAAAACGCAGCAGCCAAAGCTCCTTTAAAAAGTGTTGACGCAACAAAAACAGAAAGAAAAGTGTTGATGCCAGAATAAAGCCAAAAATGCAAAATGAGTCTAAAACAGCAGAAATGAAGGATGTGTTTAAGAAAAGGGTCTAAACCAAACCCACTGCCATTGTGTTGACTCAAAGCAACCAGAGAGAGGGCTTCCAAGATGGCCAATTTTTAGGGACCAGTCTCGTCTTTATCCCCCAAAGCAGGTGGTACGGTGAACTGGCAGCCTTAAGGTTAGCAGCCCAAGGCCTGTCCACACACAATCACGAAGCCTCCAAAAAGGTAAGGCAGGTCAAGAACTACATCCGTCAGGCTAAAGATGCTCACAACGGTCAGAGCTGGATGAAATGTTAGCAGGAAATAACTAACAGTTGTGGGCCATAGCCTGTGCACAGAATAAAACAGACCTCTAGCCCTCATGTTAACATAAATAATTGTCTAAAGATCTAAATGGAGAATGGACAGTTCTTTCTTCCAAAATTCCAATCCATAAATGCAAAAGGGGTGACAGAAATACAAGATCACCATTCAGCTAACAAGCAAAATCCACCGGCAGATGATTAAAAACAGTAAGAAAATGTTAAAGGAAAACCATACTAAGTCTCAACATCTCCTCCAAGATATTTATAAATTATTAAGGGAAGATGATCAACTTTTCAGAGTAAAAATTCCACAAGCATCACCTTAACCAAGTTATCAAGGAGAGACACTAAATAATCACATTACCCACCCCCATGGGATGCATGAAGGAGGATATATTACTTCTGTAGCATTTTTGGCAAAAAAGCAAAGCTTCTATCTAGTCAATGAGAACACATCAGATCAACCCAAGTTGAGAGGCAGGCTACAAAATAGGAAAGTACTCCCCTCACTTACCAAAGGGCTGGCGGTTTGAATTCACCCTGCGATGTCTGAGAAGAGAAACGTAATAGCTCACTTACAATCGGTCCCAGATACTGGGAGCCCTAGGGACACAGTTAGTTCCACTCTGGACCACAACTGGCTTGTTTTCATCCATCCAGAGAATGCATCACGGTCATAAAGATGGAAGAGCAGACCGACAAGGCTGACGAGATAGGACAACCAATGCCAGGGGAGTCCTGGCTGGATCCCAGAATAGATGGAGGTGGGACTTCGGAGGACAATCACTGACGGCACGCACACCTGACACAGCGCCCCTTCGCTCTGACCGTTGTCAGGTTGCTGTCTGGTGCTGCCGGGTCCTTTCCGGTGAATAAAGACCGTGCACAACAGAAGGAACCGCTGCCCGCCACCCTCACAATTGTCCTCCGGGACTGGTCTCTCGTAGCAACGTGTCCAAAGTGTATGAGACGAGGTCTGGCCACCCTTGCCTCTGGGGAGCACGGCGGCTGTGTGCTTCCGAGAGAGATGTGTTTGCGCTCACCGGCTTGGGGACAAAGTCCCCGAAAACTTTGCTAGCAACATTAGCATTTGCATGTCCCATGGCCCAACTTTGCCCTACAGATTCATAAATGGGCAATGGTGTTGTGGTTTGCTTCCTTCAAAGACAACTTGAGCTTGTCTTAAATTTAAAGGATGAGCAAGAAGTGGAGAGGCAAGCTGAGACCAGTGTCTGTATGTGGAGCTCTGCTCGTGAGCCAACGGCTACCGCATACTATCCAAGGCTACTCTGGAGCGACGGGCGAGTTCACACCACGGTAAATGACAGACCACTGCTCATTAAGACCTCCAGAACAGGAGAGGATTGGAGTTATGCTAACATTCGGTATAGCTGATGCATCTTCCCTTGGCTTAATTTAAGCTGTGCCTTTGTGCCATGCCGCAGAGCATTGTCCTTCCATTGAAGGACTTTAAATTCAAGAAACAAATAATCTCCTAAAGCCGGTAACGCAAATTCCACTTCACAAAAACCTTAACATATAAAAGAAGAAACAGGTAATATATGGTCTAAACGGTCCTTTACGTGACAGCCAGCCCTGCCTGCCGGGCCTCTACATACTTTCCTGAAGCCAGCAACACTGAAGGATTTTGCCCTAACAGCATCTATTCCTACATTTAGTTTCCCCTGATCTTTACAAACAGTAGACAAGGTAATGTTTGAGAAACACTTAAAATTGATTAAAGTTATACTTTACCTTAACCAATCCAAGCCCAACTTACTGCCATCAAATCAACGCTGACTCAAACAACCCCTTGCGGGTTTCCAAGGCTAACTGTTTACGGGAGTAGAAAGCCCAGTCTTTCTCCCGCAGAGCTCCTGGTAGCTTTGAACTGCCGACCATATGGTTCACACCTCAACTCGTAACCACTACACCACCAGGGTTCCTTTACCTTATCCCAGGGAATCTGAAATTCCAAAGGTAAAAGTTCAGTGCTCAACCTCATGGTTCAACCCGTTACACCAGCCTTTTGAAGCCCAACCAGATATTTGGTGACTTCAATAACCTCCACTGGGTCCATGGATGAATTTAACGGCACCTCTCCCCATCCATACCTATATAGGGTCCAATCAATCACAGAGCCACCCTTGGCTGCTCCCTTATCTATGCCACACACTCAATACACAGGCAAATCCTGTCCATGCTGCCTTCCCATGCTGTTGTCCAGATTGAAAGCACTTCCCACCATCCCTGCCATGGTCACACCCAGCCCAGGCAAACACTATGGATCAGGCACCATGGCAGCAGCCTAACTAGCCTGATTCCTCTTCATACCTGACACCCAAAGTCATTTCTCTGTACTGTAGCAGAGTGATGCTTTTCGGATGTAAGCCTAACTCCTGTTCACAACTGTCTTACCATCTCACTCAAAGCTAAGGCTAAAAGTCTCACCCCACCTACAAGGTCAGACATGATCCCCTGCCCCCTTCAGCCCTGCTCTCCTCGTTCACCAGTCATACTGGCTCCCTTGCAGCCCTGCCCCTGTGCCAAGCCCACTCCTGCTTCAGCACTTGTGTTTTCCTATCTGCCCAGCTGCTCCTCCCCAAGGCACACTCCTTTAGTCTGTTTCAAAACGTCCTTACAGAGAGGCGTCCCCTGATCACTCTTCCTGACATCCCTCACCCGCTCTCCCCTTAAACCCACCTGATTATCTTGCAGACACATGGCCCTCTACCTGGAGCTATACAAGTGTGTGTGCGCAGCTGTGCACACTTTCTCCACACCAGAACGTGGGGGGGGCTCGGTTTGGGTCACTGGGTAATCCCATTACTAAGAACTCTCTCTAGCGCATGGAAGTTCTCACTATTTGCTAGATGAATAAATGAATGTGCATTAAATGCTACAGATTCCAGTTTGAACAAAGTGCTATACAGAAACTAAGGCTGAAGACTTCTGAGAAAGCAATCTTGCCGGGATAAAAGTTCAGTCACTGTGTTTCTTGAAAGGCCTGTTTATGCTTCTTTGTGGCTGAAATGTAAATTGGGACCATCCTTTTGGAAAGCAGTGTATTGGTAGGAAAGAAAAGCCATAAAAATGCTCGTGCCCTTTTTTTTCAGCAATTCCTTTTCTGGAAATGTGTTTTAAATAATGTTTCCTAAATGCTAAAGATGTTTTCTACACAAAGATGTTCTTTGAAGCATTATCAGTAACTGGAAATAAACCCAAATACCCCCCAAAATAGGGAATTAAGCTAAGAAAAAAGCAAACAACAAATAAAACACCCACCCGATGGACCATTTGGCAATTCAATCATTCAAAGTCATTTTGAAAACCTTTCTTTGAGCCAGACATGATGCTAGGAATGCATTTGAAATGATGGGTTTTAGTGCTCACTTCAGCAGTGGGTGCACTAACGTGGGAAGAAGAAGAAATTACCCCTGCACAAGGATGACACAAAAGAAGTTTGTCTTTTACTAAAAATGTCCGATAATGTTGAGAAGGCATGATACTGCGATGTTGCAGGGCAAGAGGCCTCAAATAACTGCAGGGAAACAAACTACAAAAGTCAAAGTACACTCACAGAAAAGAGACTGACGTGCAAAGAAATACACCCAAATATTAAAATAGCCCTCCTGAGCTGGTGAAGCCCTGGACAATACGAGTTGCCCTACTTTGCCACAGTTTCTGAGCATTCTTTAGTAAACATGTACATTCCATTGCACACCGGATAAAACTGTCATTTCTTTTCAAACTCTCACTGTTGATACCAACTTCCTCTAGATCACATCTGACTAATTCCTCCATTTTGGTTGGCCCAAATTTATTTCAAACCGGTAACATTACTGAGCCGGGCATTCAGTTGGGTAATATTTATTTGAAGGGTTTGGACATTCTCTGTTTCTGCTATCACTACATTTGGAGAGGTTGACAAGACCGTCTTGAAGAGGTATGATCATTTCACCGAGCGCTGGGCTGGTACGGTGCGTAAACATTTCATGTAAAACTGACGCCTCGCTTATCAACTACTTCTTCACACGCGATGTCTCATGTACTGAAATAGTAAAAAAGAATCTATTTTGTGATGCACAGTGAACATCTAGCCGTAAGGCAACAATAATGCTGCCATGATGGTTACGACTGTGCACCAACAGGATGGGACCATCATTCTCAGGGACTCGGCAGTTTCACAATGAGGTAATCTGGCAGTTGTGTAATGATACAATGTAGCAGTTATGTAATAATGTAATCATTTTCCATCCTGTGACCTGATATAGTCATCCTCCGTTTTTTTGCACATAATGTCAATTTTTGCATAACCACCTGGTCTTAACAAGCTAACCATGTCAGTAAGTAAGGAGTGCAAAATGCTACCGCAGATGCGACGTGGATGACGGCCTCATCCAACTTTACAAGGTGGGCGGGGAACATTTTTTATCAGGATGAACCCAGAGCTGAGTCCTATCGAATGGAGGACAGAACTACCTCCACTCTATAACCATTTCACCACATAGTATCAGCCATCCCTCCCTTAGTACCTCAACTCTGCTGGGCAGTTACAAATATTACGGCTAGAGGCCACATTAAATAATTCACTGTACCACAATATAAAATAAAATCTAAAAATATAAAAATACATTGGCATAGTATCATTGTTGCTTTCAGTAATTTGAAAATAGATTCATTCACCCAACAAGAATATATATAAGTGGGTCTCATTTAAAACACCAGTTTTAAATTCTTTTAACTGGGTATGTAACTAGAACTTGGAGGAGCACATTTGTCTGGGCTTATTAGTGTTTTAGGGGAAGGAAAAGATGTTCACAGAAAAGATGATATATCCGTTCTGTAAAATGATCCATTTTTCAGGTACCAGCACACTCCCCTGAGGCACAGCCCTGAATTACGCACACTGATCTAGACAAATTCTACAGGACATTTCCATTTCACTCAGACATGTGCCATGGAAGGTCAAGCACCAGACAGGGCCATTTCCAGACAATTAATCATTCGTTACTGAGGGAAGCCAATTTACGCTGAAATGAAATACCTACCCGATGACAACCTTCGAATCCTAAAATCTCACCTCATAGAGAAATGAGTCTGCGCCAACCTTCTCAAAGGGGTCCCGATTTTGTCAGCCAGAAAGGGGCACTACTGCACGGGAGTCGGGGTGACAGGGTTATGACCAGGACTTCCCAGGTTTTCTGTTTCTCACCTGGGCTCGTGGAGTCCCACTGGTGACCGGGGTCACGTTTTTAAAAGTTACGTTTCCTTAAAATTGTTTACAGCCGAGAAGAGCCCCCACCACCAAGGCACGTTGAAGCAAAGGGCAGTAAACTAGACAACAAATAGATAAAATGAGCAAACATGAGTTGAAGATTTAACAACCTGAACCAGAACTCAAAGGTGCCCAAAGAAGAGTTAAGGACAGGAGAGATACGGAATGAAAAGAGGGGTCCAGTGACTCGGTTCATCGTCAAACAAACTTTAGGAGCTCTAGACATGAGAACAAAGGAACCCTGGTAGACCCAACGCTAAGCACCCGGCTGCTGACGTAAAGGCTGGTGGTTCAAACCTACCCGGCACCGCATGGCAGAAAGCCAATTAAAGCCTGGGAGGCAGTTCTCCTTCACACAAATGGAGTCACTGTGAGTCAGAATCGATTCAAGGGCACTACCACTACCAACAACAAGCAACAAAGGGCCGAGGACACCCCCCCCACCCTCCCCTCTCAGAAAGTAACTGCAGGCTCAGCAGGTGGAAACCACCAGCAGCTTTGTCAGAGAAAGACAGGGGTTCTAATCCCCTTTAAAAGTTGGTCTTAGAAACTCGCAGGGGCAATTCCACCCTGTCCTACAGGGTTGCTATGAGTCAGAATCAACACACTGGCAGTGAGGTTGGTTTTTGGTTTTATGAGGGGGCTTCAGGAGGCTCAAGGGCAATTCCAATGGTCTTTCCATCCATTTTCCCATGAGTTTTTTGAAGCCTCCTTGTATATGGAATATAATAATTTTATTTTCATTTTATAACGCATTGTGGTAGTTACATAATCTGGTGTCAATTTGAGGATTCAGAGTGAAGGGTTGGAGTCTAGGCTGTCAATCAGGCCATGGTCAATGAGGCCTCTGTATGGCCATGGCCTTCCCCTGAGAATTCTGAGAACTCCTGTATTCCTCCTTGGAGGCAGGAGATATTCTCTCTCACTCTCTCTCTCTCTCAGAGGCAGGAGATATTCTCTCTCTCTCTCTCTCTCTCTCTCTCTCTCTCTCAGACGCAGGAGATATTCTCTCTCTCTCTCTCTCTCTCTCTCTCTCTCTCTCTCTCTCTCTCTCTCTCCCCTCTCTCTCCTCACTCCCTGCAAGACATCCCTGTGGAGAATATACATGGAGAGAGGCTGGTGGCACCAGATCTCTGGAGCTGGAGAAGCCACGTGGAGACCCCTGCAGCACTGAGATGCTTACAACACCACTGGATCCACAAGACTTCCCATCCACTGGCCTGTGATCTTCAGGCATCCAGAGTCATTGCATGTGTTTCTTGAGTCTAAAAAGGACTTTATAGATTGGTATCGGTCACATGGTATCGGACTTATGGACTTGATCTGAACTGGGCTGGGATGTTTTTACAATGTTCAACTGCTCTTGTATATAAAGCTATTACTTATATACACGATTGTCTATGGATTTGTTTCTCTGGTCTACTCGGACTTACACAGGACTCAAGACAATTAAATCTTGAGACTAACAAATAGACAACCCGGTACTTCTTAGCCCCACACACTGTAGTCAGCAGTCCCCATCTCTCTGTCCTCACCCCTCCTAGTCTGCCTTCCCTGGACCACCAGCCACCTTTTCCTCCCCTCCCCCCATCCTCATCTACCACATCCAGGGCCAAGCCAAGCCAAAGGACTGGGTATGGCCTGCCCTATCATCCAAGGTGTCAGGGTAGGAAGGCAAGCAGTTACATAATTAAAGACTCTGTAACTTCGATGAGTCCACTTCCACCCAGCTGCCCTGCAACTGTGCTGCCGGCATGCTCCTGCTCCCTGTCACCCCCATTCTTTCCCACCGTCTCCCCACATGTTCATCAACTCTTGTCAGCAGGAAAGTGAAAGCCAGGCTGGGCAAAGGCACCTGAGAAAACAAACGCACCAACAACACGGGCGGAGTAATTGTTTCCACATGAACTCAAGCACTTCTGTAACCACACTCCAGAGACTTCAACCGCCGAGCTGAATGAATGAACAATAGATGTTATACATTGACGACAGACTGAAAACAACTTGTTCGCTATATATTTTCGTTATGCAACACATCAGTTCCAGTCAAGAAGAGAATGAATGCTTGGCAGACCAAACCTTTAAATCTTTAAAAGCCCATCATTATTCAAACATCCTTAACAATAAGATCCGGCTGTCCCTTGCATGTGTCAAAGAGATCATTTCACAACGTTTCTGAGAGTTAGAATTTATCAACGCAAACTTGGCAAATAAGGCCATCGCATAATATGCAGGGGCAGTTTCTGTGCCTGACACTGCCTAGCCAGGAAATAACCGTCATGACCAAAGGCTAAAAAGGAACCACGGGGTCGCCTGGCACTTCAAGTTCATTAAAAAGGTGCGGGGCATTCCAGCGAGGAAATGCTTGAATCCTGAGAAAGGTCCTCTCTATTCTACGGGGTCAGGAAGGGACTCCCAGTTTAACAGGAGTTTCGTGTCAAAATACACTCCTGTCTTGAAACTCAGCATGTCTTGTTAAATGCATGTACAGTTTCTAAAGACTACCCCAAAAGTCACTTCCACGCCGCATGAAAAAACTACTTGATTTAAACAAAAAAACAGCACGTGCTTCAAGGCCATTTCTTCTGAGTGCTGTCGTGCTCTCGTGACCACGCAGCCGACCAGCCTTTGGGGGTGAGCTGTGAAGCCAGAGCGGAGCCAGCGGGAGGGAAGAAGGCAGGAGGGAAGACATGTGTCCAGCTGCTCCCCGCTCTGAATCCAGCTGCCTCCTCCGGTGGATGTCTGCAGCAGAAGCCGCAGCCAGGCGGTCCACAGGATGCCTGCTTCCTGGGGCCTCCCGGTACCATCTTAGCCAAGAGATGATGTCAGGCAAGGATTTGTAGCCCAGGGCAGGACAGCTTGTTGTACTATGGTCACATTAAAGCCCCTGGTGTCAAGCCACGTTTCTCTCAGAATGTCCAAGCATCACTCTTACAGGTTTCTCAACGTTTATGCCAAGAGGAATAGGTTTTCAATGCCCTGAAGTACGTACATCAGCACGAAGCTCGCCATGGCTTCATTCTACATCAGTGGTTCTCACCCTTCCTAATGCCGCCACCCTAACATACAGTTCTTCATGTGGTGGTGACCCCAACCATAACATTATTTTCATTGCTACTTCATCACTGTAATTTTGCTACTGCTAGGAATCAGTAAACCCCTGTGAAAGGGTCCGTCGACCCTCAAAGGGCAACCCACAGGTTGCGAACCGCTGTTCTACATCTTTAATCCACACCATCAGCCTTGAATCGGATCACATACAGACAATCTTGTCTTTGAAACAACTGATGTTAAAGCTAGACTGCTCACCTAAATTTAGGTGCTCACCTTACTTTAGCAGTCAGCGTTCATACATTACCTGTCCTGCTAAACCGCCTGGCAGAGGAAACACACATCTTGCCCATCTACGCCTGTATCCAAGCTTCTGCTGAAGAATTAATCTCAATGGCATTCAGATCAGCAACATTCTGGGGGTGGCAGTTAATGGGGGAGTGGGAGGGGGGACGGGGAGGGGACCTGGAGGGAAAAAGGTTGTTATCCTAGCCACAGAGCAGCCTCCAAGGGCACATTACATTCTAGGCAGCTTACGTTTTCATTTTTTTCTCCACTTTAATCTCGATTCAAAGCAATTACATGCTATGCGTCCAAAGAGCTTTATTCTTCTGTCATCCCCTCCAGTGACCACAAAAAAATAAACTTCTCGGCTGCACATGAGAAAGCCACCATCGGATTCCGCACAGCCCGCCACCTTGACCCTGCTTTAAAAAAGGCTATTGTGGGACTCTTTCATTGATGAGACACAGAGCGCTTTCTGAAAGAGCAGGTTACACACCCCACTGGCATAAACCCTTACGAACTTGATGTTGCCACCTCTTGTGAATTAAGGAAATAAAAACACATTTCGACTAGGTGGGTGAAAATCCACTTTGTTTCACTTAGCACCCCGCCAAATCTTTCCAACTGCTGTGGGACCCGATGCCAGCTTGCGCTAACACGGCAGGTATCTCGGCCCAAAAGGCAGGGAAGTGGAAGTGGTTCGTAAAGGGGGGGGTGGGAGAGGGGCTGGAAACAATTCTATGCTGCCAAGTCATCGGGAGAGACGTGGCGTCAGGAGAGGCTGGTCCCTGGCGAAGGACAGCGTGTTGGCTAAAAGTCGAGGGGCAGCAGAAAAGAGGAAGGCACTGGATGAGAGGGATTATCACATGGCTGCAACAATGTTTCTCAAATGTGACAGCCACTGTGAGGCTGGACCGGACGGGCAGCGCTTCCTTCTAGCCGCGCATAGGGTTGCTATGAGTCAGAAGAGACTGGAAGGCACCTGACAAGTTCACGTGTGAAAGTCCTAGAAAAGACTGCCAAGGCAAACTGTCAGAACCTACACGAAAGAAATCACCCCAAACTACACACCTGGGAGGAGGAGGTGGGGTTAGAGAGGGGGGAGAAGAAAGACACACATTCAACCTCATTGTGAGACCATTGCCAGAAGGCTTGTATAAATTCCATGCCTTCTGCATCAATTAAAACACTTGGCATTCAATAAAGTACACTAATAAATTACATCAGAGGATGTAGCAATTATCAAGGTCAGTGGGCTGAGGGAGTCAATTAGTATTCTTATTCTTACTTAAACAAAAGGCATCCCTCAATGAACAGCTCCAGACAACAAGACATCCTACACGGCATCTCTAGTTTTGTTCCTGGTCCCAAGTGGCCTTGTTTGAAACCCGGGCGAGACTCCTTGTCAATAGCCCAGCGCATGAAAGAAACCACCGGCTTTAAAGGATAAAAATATAATCTGACAGTCGTAGCAGTGCGTCTAAATTACATGCTTCCACAGAGGCTCCGAGCAAACATGTTTACTTTGTTGCCACATGATCTAAATCCAGAGCTTCAAGGCCCGGCCCAGAGTGCCTCCGACGAAACTGCGTGCCTCCCCACACCACAACCCACACTTCGGCGACTCCGGTTGCACGGGAACCGGTGCAATGGCCCAGGGAGAGGAACGCCTTTCCTACCGCAGTGGGAAGCTAATCAAGTCACCGGGAGAAATAAGGCTTACGTGCCGAGAGGAAGAACCTGTTTGAAAGGGCTATTCGGAGGATTCCCTTGGATCCGACTTCTTTCCCTACCTCGTTTAAATGGACAGTGATTTCCAAGGGCCCCAGCTGTTCCGCAGGACCAAGGAGGCTTTTAGCCCATCAAAACCTGACTCAAGCGGACCACGTGTACCGTGCTTGGAAAGCAGACGCAGGAACTGCATGTAACTTTTCAAAGCACTCGCTGGAGTGACTTCTGCTTGATCACCAGCTAGCCTGCAGCTCCTATTATCCATCAGCATATTACTGTGGAAGCATTTTGAGGCCCTGCTTCCTGGACAAGGAGTCCGAGCGACAGAAAACAAACCACCAGTTAAGTCAAAGGTTCTCAACCTGTGGGTCGTGACCCCTATGGGGGGGGGGGGTGAAACGTCCCTTTCACAGGGGTTGCCCGAAGTACCAACGAAAATAATTTTATGGTTGGGGGGTCACCACAACATGAGGAACTAACTGTATTAAAGGGTCGTGGCGTTAGGAAGGTTGAGAAGCACTGAGTTAAGTGGTCAGCTATAAACTGATAGGGTGGTGGGTTCACACTCACCCAGAAGCACCTCAGAAGAAAGGCCTGGTGAGCGACTTCCAAAGGTCAGTTGTGGAATGTGCTACGGCACACGATTCTTCTCAAACACACCTCGGGTTGTCACTCGGTGAAGTTGGCTGGAGGCTGGCTTGGTCCGGTCTGAATGACGCTTCAGCAGTTCTGGACTTGGCTGACTTTCATGGTTGCTGTCAAGCGCCACCAAGTTGGTTGCAACTGTCTGCAGAAGAGAAGGCAGGCGCCTCCCGCTCCTGCGCCATCCTCACAATTGTTCCTGGGCTTGAGCCCATTCTTGCAGCCGCCGCATCAGTCCATCTCCTTGGGAGCCTTCCTCTTTTCCGTTGACCTTGTACTTTACCAAACACGATCCCCTTCTCCAGAGGCTGCTCTCTCCGGACATGTCCAAAGTATGTGAGACAAAATCCCGCCATCCTTGCCAATAAGAAGCCCTCTGACCATACATCTTCCAAGCCAGATTTGTTTGTCCTTCTGGTAGCGTACACAATATGCAGCCAGGGCTAGCTCCATCCTTAAAAATATACTCCACCAGAAAAATAAAGGGTTTCAGTCCTAATGCTACCAAAAGTCACCCTGTGAATGTTTTCAATAGCGAGACCCAGAATGTCAACTCTTAGAGAGCTCTCTCTTTAACTAGATCACCAGTAAGTAATTCACTCATGGACCACTTTCCTCCACAATCCCTGAGTCGCCAGCCCTCAGGGCGATTTCTCATCTCGAGGAAATGGCAACAGGGTCCAGGTCGGTAGGTTATTGAGAACAGGTGCTCACATTGCCCCGGAAAGAAACTCTACAGGCAAAAGCCACGGGCCAACACGGTGCCGTAACACAGGCCCTTATTATACTCCAGTCCCAGCTAAACCAACGAGTTCATTAAGCCACTTGGCAAACCTGCAATTCACAAGGCATTTGGACTGCAGCTTGTTCCCGAAGCTGCGTGCCCACACCCCGTGGAGCAGGGCATCTGCCCTTGGCTCGCCGGCTAGTGGTGAGGTGATTTGTGTCTGCGAGTCTTCGCCAAGGACTGCGGTGCCGGGGTTGCTCAGACAGCACGGCGCGTCAGGGCCTTCTCTCAGAATAATTTCTGCCACAGTGGTGCTCTCTGATGTGTACATAACTTGTTTAATACCACCATATTTCCCTTTTTGTTACAAATCCCGTGAATGACCTGACTCTCAGACATTTCATTATATACTATGGTTCTTGTGTGAGAGGGAAGGGAGGAAGGAGCAGGATATTCATCTGAAGATGCTACACACGGAGGGCAGATGTGATAGGCAGGTTTGTTGTGCCAACATGGCCAATGCACACATGTGAGATTGGCTGCAGGGAGGAGATACAGAGCTCGGGGAGCCTCGTCTCTTTCTCTCTTGCTCTGTGATCGGACAAGTCCGCGGCTGCCTTGCTTGTTCTGTGCCTCCATCTGCAAACGACACGACCTGTGGGACACCTAGCCACGGATTATGTCGCTGTCACTTGAGGTTCCTTCGAGACCTGCTGCGCCATGCTACTGGAAGCTCTCTTGACCTGAGGACTGTCAGACCCTGTCATCTGGCTGACTGCTGGTGACCTGCTTGCTGTTTGCTGCCTGTGGCGGGATAGCCTGAATTGCTCCACCGAGGACTACCCCGTGGCCCTCAACTGGTGTCTCACAGCTGTCGCACAGAAGTGAGTTGCACTGGGCCATTTGTACTGCTTTACAGATTAGTTAACTGTTTACTTATGTTATCTATCTATCTATATAAATATATACAAAATTATTAGTGTACTGGCTTTGTTTCTCTAGAGAACCCTGTCTAACACAGCAGAGGAGGGACAGGGGGTGGAAATGGGTGGAAAACATGAGGGAAGAAAACTGGTTTCTAGTTCCCTGCTATACACACACACACACATTTAATTTAGTGACGAGCTCATGTGATGGGGCTTAAAAACGAGCGGGGTGGGGGTGGGAAGAAGGGGCAAAAATAAACTCAAGTCAGCTTTCAGAGTACTGCTGCCATCTGTCTTCAACTGCACAGCAAGCTGCACTCAGCGTAGGACGATGGAGGGAAAACCATCAACACGCATCAAGTACGTGTGCACCAAAATGAACACAGAAAAGAGTACACTAAAATGGGCTTAACAAGAAACATCATCGATGTGGGTGTGGGTGTGTGTCTGCATGTGCACACATGGGTGTGTGAGAGTAAGTCAAAGAAGTATTGCTAGGGCCGGAATTCCCATGTGCAGGAGTATATTCCAAATAAAACCTGTTTTGTCATGTTTTCTGCACTCAGCGGGTGGCTGCAGACAAGTTCTCTCAGCCAGTCACTTGTTTCAGGCTCGTGAAGATACCTTCCAAAGAGGTCCAGTGAAAACCATCTTTCTGGTCGATGTGCTGGGCCCGGTAAATTCAAGGTAGAGAAGTCGGCTCAGAAGGTAACAGCAACTGTTTTTTGTTGTTTGTTTGAAGGTGGGGGGGGGGGGGGGGCGCAAAAGGATGATCCTCAAAGGAAACTTGTGGGAGTTTCGTATGAAAACACGTACAGAAAAGTGGGAAAAGGCACTGGAGAAAAGCCAGGAAAGTTGTGCCAAGGATCCCCCCCAATCCCCCCCCCCCACACACACACACACCACGATATACCTGGTCCTTGGAGGGTAACTGAGGGCTGATCCTGAGAATTTCACTATGACCCTTGACCCCATCCACGCTACAATCCCACCCCTTCAGACTGCCTTTTGGTTACAAAACTCACAGAACATTTAACAAAGCACGAGTTGAGTCCCTCTGGCTGTGGCGTGGCTAGAAGGCACAGATTTCTCCAGGGAAGGATGAGTGAGACAGAGCACCCCCTGCAGAAGTCTACAGACCTGGATGGAGGGCTGATTGAGAGCAACATATCAAAAATCGCTTCACCTTTTTATATTTGTGCTTAGGTTTCTGTGGTTTTGTAGCAATACTCTGGGTGTATCATTTGTGTTCTATAAGCATGGAGTTCTCTAAGAATCAAAGCAACGAAGCTGAATATGAAAACGCACACAAGCCAAGTTAGCATGCACAATCGCCAAGAGCCAACTGGGATAGAATCAGGGGAAAATGGTAGAAAAGATATTCATCTGTGACATCAGAGTGGAAGATAAGAAACCAGAGCAACTAATTTTGAGTCAAAATAAAGATCTATCACTGTCAAGATATGTCTGGGCTTGTTGATTTTCCTGGGGAGATTTTTTAATAACACATACCAAGAAGGGATCATTTACAGCTGCTGAGCGTTCTGTCAGTTCCAGGCCACATCCCTTTTCCAGTTCACTTTAACGTCTTCTCTTCCCTAAGTTTAGAATAAAGACTTAAAAAAAAAAACTCACACCACTGAGTCGATTCTGACTCACAGTGACCATGTAGGGCAGACTAGAACTGCCCCTGTGGGCTTCCGAGACTGACTGGGTACAGGAATAGACTCGTCCTCTTTCTGGCATGGTTGGTGGGTTTGAACCACTGAGCTTGTGGTTAGCAGTTCAATGTGTAACCTACGCCACCAGAGCTCCTTAGAGTTTAGGGAACACATGCAAAATCCCCCTACCATCCCATTTCAGGACCAAAGAATCAACCCTCACTGGGCAGCTACCACAGAGAAGTGCTAAAGAAACATTACCATCAACTGCGGACACACAAACAGGAGAATACTTCCTGAATGCTCATCCGAGCTTACCAATAAACTAACTACCTTTAAGAAAATAAATCGCACATCCTTGAACTCTGGGGCAGAGAGCAAAAGAAATGGGGTAAGAAGCCATCTATACTGTTATTTTGTGTGCGGAGTGGATTATGACCCGTGGCAACCTTCTAGGAAGGAATGGCTCCGCCCCATCAGGCATCCCAGGCTGTAATCTGTACAGCAGGGATGGGGGCATCCAGCCCACAGGCCGTAAGGCACAAGAAGTCATCAATGCCAGCCACCATCACACGTCTCACCAAAGATGATTTCCAGCCATCATATTAAAAACCAAGCTCGTCTTCATGTCAATTCTGACTCACAGCCTCCCTACAGGGCAGGTTAGAACTGCCACTGAGAGTGGCGGAGAAGGTAACTTTTCACAGGCGTAGGGAAGCCTGATCGCTCTCCTGGGAGGGCTGCTGCTTGCAAACTGTTCATTGTTTGACCAAATATAGCAGGCGGACTTTTAAGTTGATCAGCTTGCATGGACCACCAACAAATTCCTAAATATCCCAGTGGCCCTTGGTGCCCCACACCTGCATTTATAGGGCTGGGCTTTGCTCCCACAGAGCTCTGCTTCAGGGTGCCATCTCCTGACCTTTTGCATAGCAGCTGAGAGCTGAAGCACTGCCCAGCAGGTGCAAGCATTTGGCCCCATGACTGACCATTCACACAATGCCAGGTAGTAGACCAGGAGCCGGGACAGAGTGGGGCTGAGAAGGCGCTCCCTGCCCGCTGCCATTACAGGCTCATAGAATTTTCTTCCCCTTCATCCTTGGTGGTTTGGCACACAGTGCCCCTGAAGGTGGCCTGGAATGAGGGGACAATTACAGGAGCGGAGGGCTGCGTTGAGAATGAATGCAAGGAAGTGAAAGATCACCACCCACAGCACTGGTTCTGCACCTTCCTCAGGCCGCCATCCTTCCAGACAGTTCCTCATGTTGGGTGGCGACCCCCAACCATCAAATGATTTTCATTGCTACTTCTTAACTGTCATTTTGCTACTGTTAGGAATCGGGCGGCCCGGGTGAAAGGGTCGTTAGACCCCCAAAGGGGTTGCGACCCAAAGCTCCTAGTTGGAGGCGAGAGGAGGCACCGGGAAGGGCATCATCGCTCAGAGGTGAGGGCGCCTGAGCTAAACCCTCACAGGTGAGGTGAGGCAGGGAGAGAATACAGTGTAGAAAAACGCTGAACTACACAGGTCCACAGGGGCTCGACTGGGCAAAATGTAGAATCTGGGGGTCTGGAAGAGCCCTTAAGAAATGAATTTTCAGAAGCCATGGGCTGAGCACACTGGCTTTTCAAAGGTCTTTTAAAGATCTCCAACAAGGGGGCATATGCCCGCCACAACGCCACGATGCCCCCATCATCCCGTTAGAACAGACAGATGCCACACAATCACCCTGCAATGCCTCCGAGAACAGAACTGGTGTGGAGTAACCTGCTAGAGAGGAGAGACCTGGGGCTGGAGCGGTCACACGTGGGGCTGCTAACTGCAAGGTCTGCAGTTCGAAACCACCAGCTGCTCTGAGAGACAAAGATGAGGCTTTCTACTTTCGTAAAAAGTTAGTCTTGGAAACCCACAGGGGCAGTTCTAGCTTGCTCTCTAGCAGCGGTTCTCAACCTGTGGGTCGTGACCCCTTTGGGGGGGGTGGGGGGTCGAAGAACCCTTTGACAGGGGTCACCTGATTCCTAACAGTAGCAAAATTCGTGATTAAGCAACAACGAAAATAATTTTACGTTTTGTTTTTTTGGGGGGTGTGGTCAGCACAACATGAGGAACTGTCTGAAAGGGTTGGGGCAGGAGGAAGGTTGAGAACCACTGGGCTGTACGTTCAACTTGAAGGTAGTGAGTTTCACTTTGTCAGTTTAACCTGCGACTGTATACCTGCTCTGACCATGGGGAGGGGACACATATTTGCTTACTTTAACTGTTTTTCTATCTTTAATCAAATTCCCTCAAGATGAGAGTTAGCTAGTACTTTTTAAAAAGCGCAGACACTGTACATAAAATGAAGTATATAAAAAGGTGCATGTGCGCAATGAAAACTGAATGTGCAAAGAAATTGTCAAATATCATGACTAAATTTTCCTTCATTTTTCAAAACGTGGTCCTTATAGCACTGTTTACATACCATCTTTTTCGCATAAACCTTTTTAAAAACAATCCCATACTGAAGGCCTACAAATTGCCAGCAAACGCGTCCATTTACGAATGGACGGGTGTGGGCGGCAAAGCTCCGTGGGAAGGGTTGACGGTTGGTATCATCACCGGGGAGAACATCTGGTGTGGGGGTTTGACCTCGGAGAAACTGGGTTGGGGCAATTTCACAAGCAGAAGCCCAGAGTGTAGGATTCACTGCAAGTAGTGCGGGGACACAGAGGACAAAGCAGACAGGAGCCAGAGGCCCCTTCAAGTGAGCCTAAAGGGCTGCAGGAAGCGCTGCTCCTGAGGGAGCCATGCTCCATAGTGGGAGTCTGATGGGAATGGAGGTGACAGGAAAGCAGGCAGGCATCCTCTGACCATTTCCTGCCGCAGGAACATAAAGGGAAATGTGAGCAGGTCCCAGCAGAGCCAGCAGGGGGGTGGGGGAGGGCTCCCAGCAGCAGGCCTGCCAGCCCACACTTTGTCCAGCCCGCCAGCACTTTCATGGTTAAAATCGCAACTCCCCTAAGGACCAACAGTAAGACTCAAGCCCTGTGACCTTCCTCAATCCGTGCCAGGCGTTGCGAGGGTCTCTTGTCTTGGGAAGCCCCGAGAACGTTTGAATAGAACATGTTACATGTGGAGACTTGGCTCAAATCTCCACCTGGCCCTTAAGAAGCATGCAGGGTCGCACGAGGCCCCCCCGGCCTCTGGACCCCTCGGCCTCTGGGCCCCTCCATCGCCTCACGCTGCAATGGAGAACGGTGTCATCAGGCCCATGAGGTTTGTTCTAAGCAAGGCCCCGGCGTGAGGCCAACTTCCAGAACCCCTTGCGTAAACCTGGAGTTCAGTAAATCATACAGTAGTCAGGAAGCTCATCGGGAAGCCAGACTTCCTTTAAAAAAGCAAAAGAATATGGGGAAAAATCATCTATAACATGAGGGAGGGTGGGCGGGGGAGGGAGGAGGAAGAAATGGGGAGCTGATATCAGGGGCTCAAGTGGGGAGAGAATGCTTTGAAAATGATGATGGTGGAATTATGTGCTAATGTGCTTGACACAATGGAGGAATGTACTGATTGTGAGAAGAGATGTAAGAGCCCCCAATAAAAGTATTTATATATATAAAAAAAGAAAAAGAAAAGCCAACAACCCTTGCCACCGACTGGGCTGCAGCAGCATGGCCTCGTGTGTGCCCCTGTCGAACTTTGCCGTGGTTGGCTGCTCAGAACCAGGCTGCCAGGGATTTCTTCAGAGGCGTCTCTGGGTGGAGCTTGAGCCTATTTTCCAGTTTAGTAGCCCAGCCTTAACCCTTTGCACGACCCAGACTCTCCCAAACCTCCCACGTGGCTTGTATCAGAAGAAAGGGATTAGGAAGAAGGGTTGGCTTTCAGTGGCTTTGCCACCCCAGTTAAACGATACGTGGCACAACCTAGCGGCACTCTTCCATCTTCTACAACCAACGCAGAGCCTCACATGGGGCACAGACTGTCCTACGAGCACACCCCCAACATGAGCTTCTCACAGTCAAGGGTGGCAGCCACAGGCTGGGAAGGATGGCAGACAAACTATTAACATGATCGAGATTTATGTCTTTCCTCCCCCACCTCGGAGCTGCTTTTTAAGACATATATATTTAAAGCAGCAGCGCACAGGCAGATCATTGGAAGGCAAGAATCCCATCGGAGGGCATTCCGGTGTGTGTAAACCACCCGGGTTTGCCCCCTGGTGTCGTTTATTACATCCCAGCAGAACCTCCTGATTGAATTACATCCCTGCAGAGCTGCCAAGGCTTGCCTCCCTCCGAGAATATCTCATGCTGCTTCTCAAGACACCGTGTTTGTCCTTTGGAGCCCCACGGTCGGATCGCTCAGGATGCAGGTTTCCTAGTAACATCCTGGCAGAGACCCTGGGTTATACGCACCTCATCATGTACACAGCACACAAAAAAAAAGAGAGAGAGAGACTGACCTGTCTTCGCAGGAAGGTTGACGCTGCACAGCACAGAGAGATATGCCAGTCTCCAGAAGGGTCTAAGTCAACTGCGCTTCCCCCAGGCCTCGGTGTCTGGTCGAAGTCAGCAGGTAGAATCACCAACCACTGGGCACTTTTCCAGGTCTGCTAGTCTCCTACGCTCTTGGGATTCACTTAAACTAGTACCGTTGCGGGAACTGTTTGTGAGGAGATGGGGAGCAGGTAAGAAGTTCCTCTCCCCCAAATCAATACTAACAAGAAGCTCAAGAGACGAGATCAACCTACCATGACACTTATATCCAGACAAAGACAGAGCATTAACTTAAGAGGAAATGGGCCTGAAGCCCCCTGTCCAAGCTACGCCCCCCCCCCACCACAGGCAGTAACCACACTAAATACTAACAGTATTCAACATACAGAACTACTCAAAGGGGCTGAACAGATCCCACACGCACCCTTATTAGAGAACGGCAACATGACTCAGTGGATCTCCTTAAAGCTGGAGACGGGGACTTTGAACTCGCAGGGGTTTCTACAGGTAGACCTTCCTTGAAGCGTCAATCCAGCCTGGACAGGTAGGATGAGGATTCAGGTTTTGCTCTCACAGACATCACACAGTCATTTTTTGAAACTGCACAAAGACCAGCAAGTATAAGCAGGCAAAGTGTATGTGTAAGTAGGCAATTTCCCCAAAAGCGTTATGTAAGTTTTAAGGAAAAAAAATTTTTTTAAGTTAACCTTATTGGCAATGTTATTAAATTAGCGAATTTTTGTTTTACTGTGTTTCATAAGAGTGGTGGTGGTGGTGCCTGCCGCCCAGTTGATTTCCACTCACAGCAGGCCTGAGGGGCAGCGAACAGTCATCACATTACGGCATCAGGAGTGGAGGAAGGCTCCGATCAGCCAGCGAAACGCAGGTGACACAGCCTTGCATGCTGGAAGTGAGGAGAACTTGAAGCACTTGCTGACGAAGATCCAGGATGGCAATCTTCGGTCTGGATGACAGTCAGTGTAAAGACGACCGATATCCTCACAACTACGCCAAACCGTGACACGATAAACGGAGACAAAACTGAAGTTGTCATGGCTTTTGTACTTGCTTGGCTCCACAACCGGTGCTCAGGGAAGCCGCAGTTAAGAGACCACAGGGGGCACTGCACTGGGTAAATCAACGTGCTGCCAGAGACCTCTTGATGCAGTATCGGAAAGCAAGGTTACTTACTTTGAGGACAATGGTACACCTGGCCCACATCATGGTCTTGCCCACGGCCTCGGACGCATAGGAAAGTTGGGCACTGAATAAGGCAGACCAAAGAAGAACCAATGCATTTGAACTGTCGCACTGCAGAAGGGCACTGGACTGCCCAAAGGACAAACATTACCTGTCTTGGAAGAAATACAGCCAGAATACTCCTTGGAGGTAAGGCTGGAGCGGCTTCGTCTTCCCGTGTTTTGGACAAGTTGTCAGGAGAGACCAGTCCCTGGAGAAGGTCACCATGCTTCGGAAAGTCGCGGGGCAGTGAGAAGGAGGTGGCCCTCCACTAGTGGCTGGACAATGGGTTCAAACTTAGGGACAGCTGCGAGGCAGACGCAGGACAGGGCAGTAGTATGTAGGGCCTGAACTAACTCACCAACACCTCACAACCACCACCACCATCTTTTCAGGGGCAGATTCCTAGGTCTTTTCTCCTGCAGAGCAGCTCACGGCGTCCAACCCTGTACCTCTCAGTTTGCAGTCAGGCCGTGCGTGGCCTTTAGGTCAACGGTGCTCGAGTCAGAATCCCGCGGGCTCACATCAGAACTCTGTCACAGGGCACGCCAGAGGTCCTGGCCAAGCTTCCCAGCCACTGTGGCCCAGTCAGCCCCACCTGATGGGCACTTTGCACAGGGTCTGGCTAAGCACCTGCTGAAGGCCAAATACCACTGTGATGACCTTCGAGCCAGCCCCACTCCCACAGAAAGCGCAGGCCACTTGTAAGGACGCTCTGGCCAGCACTTCCTCAGCTCTGCAGGGGAAGAGAGAGAAACGCTCAGGACCTGACAGTTACTCTTTAAGAATGAGCTTAAGCCACAGGCTTCTGGCCAGGAAATTCCAAAGGAAGGAAGGAAGCGCCTTGAAGAAGAACGATCAGGAGTTGAGACCCCCAGCACCGGGCCATTGGGGCCAGCAAGCACAGCCCGTACCTACTGTAAAGATGGCAAGAACAGATAACTGGTCTTCACTCAGCAAGAGGCTGGCAGGCGGGGCTGCTCTGTGGGCACAATGCCAGGTTCATGTGTGTTCCCACATTTCTGATCAGCAAGAGCCAGAGAACCAAGGCCTTCAGAGGGCAAAGGCCAGGCTTGGGGAGGAAACAGTGCCCAGGGGAAGAGGCAAGTATTCCTTCCACCCAGTGATCCAGGCATGGGGGACGGAAAGACTGCAGGTGACAAGAGCTCTCAGCCCAGGGACAGAGCAGGACACCATGTCCTGGGCGGTCTATGCAAACAAGGTTCCAGAAGCGGGCTGAGTGCACGCCAGAGGTTTCAGCCACTGGGTGATCTGAGAGTGGGAGCCACCCAAATCGCTCCTTGGCTCCCGCGCACATTTACGAAGCAGCTACCAAGTACACAGCTCTACCCGGTGCTCTACCGTTGCATGGAGGCAGCTATACCAACAGGCAATGGGACAGAGGAGCCAAGGCTGACTCTCAGTGACCCCTCTGTGGGTTTCCGACACTGTAACTGCTTATGGGAGTAGAAAGCCCAGGCTTCTCCCTCGGAGCTGCTGGGGGTGTCGAACTGTCAACCATGGGGGTCAATTCCCAATGCTACACCAGGGCTCCGACCCGTTACTTACAAGTCAATTCCAATTCACAGCAGGCCTCCAGGACAGAGTGGTTTCTGCGGCTGTCAGTCTTTACAGGAACAGACAGCCTCCTTCCTCCCTCCAGCAGCTGGGAGATCCACACTTCTTTTGGCCTGCCAGTTAGCAATCCACTCAATACACTACCGGGGCTCCTGGGACATGGAATAAGCCCTCAAAGTACTAACAAGGCCACCCACTCCTGGAGACCCAGCCCTGCCTCTCCAGTCTCTCTCTACACAGAAAACCCATAATTTCCCAACTCAGCTCCTCAAACTCCCTGCGTGCCTTCAGAAACTCACTCGGCAGGCCCCGGGTAGCACTCGGCCAATGCCTACTCCCTCTTCCATCTCAGCGTAGCTGGGTCCTCCCCAGCCCTCACACACTACTTCTGTCCTCCCATCTATAAAACCCTATGCTTCTTGACAACACCCTGACCAAGTTTAATTTGTTGAAAGTCCGATAAACCTAAGAGCTGACAGCAGGGACGGCTCAGGCTACTCTCTGTGTCCACAGCATGAGTTATTTGCTGACCGGCTGAGAACACTCCACATTTTCAACTTCATGTCCTTCCCCAAGCACCTGGGCCTCTCTCTCAATCCCTCAAGTTCCACACACGCCCTTACCGTGCTTCCACCTCCAACTCCTTCCTCGGGGGAGAATGCCCTCTATCGAAAATCAGGTCACCCTTCAAAAGGCTGGTCTCCTAGGCAATGTTCCTCCGTCTCCGAGCAACACACAGGAGATGCTCAAGGGTCAGGGCAACTTAGATCTCCCCCTGAAACCCAAACTCTGGCCCTGGTGGGAAGAGTGGCCTTAGACAAGTCACTAGGCTGAAGGCTCATGGTACAAATCATAAACGCGAACTCCTACAGCTGACAGAGCAAAGTGCCAAGCGGAGCCTGACCCACAAGCATCTGGTTTTTTAAGCACCCCCCCCCCCAAGCACCCCTTCCTCTATCCCTGGCTTGAGTTACTACTACTTGATGTTTTGTGGGCTCAAGACAGGGCTTTCTACTCCTGTGAGGTGTTAACAGTCTCGAACACTCACAGGGGAATTTCTACCCTGTCTTAAATAGTGGTTTTAAGTTGGAATCAAGTCAATGGCAATGAGTTTGGTTGTTCTGTTCAGGCCATTATAGTGTATCTCCTAGAGGACATGTCCTAACTTATATGGGTTCCACTACCCCTGGCCCTCTAACGTGAAATCAGCATGCTCAAAACAGCAACAATAACCTTGAGGAGGTCCCAGGTGAGCTCCGAGTAGTACCAGGTAGGCTCTCCGTCTAGTTCTCCCCACACTGCGCACGGTGCAGGCAGGTTGGCAGCCGTGGCTGTTTTTTGTACTACCGCTCATTCAACAGAGACTGTACTGGTCCAGAGTCCTGGTTCATCCCAGCTAGACTGTGTCATGCCTATGTGGCCTCCTGCCTTTGCTTGATGGCAGGGAGGAGACATGTCAAGTCTCTTGGGAACTGTGCTTCCTTCTCACTGCTGATGCTCACAGGTAAAAGCACTGTCAATGAGCTCTTCATCCCGTCATGTTACCACCGAACCACAGAGTTACCACATTTTCCTGGTCCATTCACCACCCTGTACCTACAGGATGCTAGTTTAGATCCCCTCCCATGGTGCGGGGAATTACTTCATTTGGCCCTTTTAGCTACTGTCTTTGTAACTGGGGAGCTGATGGAGCACCAGGGGAGCTGGATACCTTGATGATAGTGCACATAAGGTGCAAGACACCCAAGCAGAGGGGACCACATGCAAATAAGGTGTATGGCACACTGACGAGGGGGGTGGTAAGTCTTGCCATCCCATGAGGCTGTGAGCCATGGCAAAGGTGGGAAAAGAGTTCTTACGACCAAGAAGAGCTAGGTATGAGAGCGTCCTTTCCTTTAGACCCAGGACCCCTGTGCCGAGAACCAGTGCATTCCCGAAGGCAGAGACAGAGACTGCAGACAGACAGAGTCTGAGGACAGCAGTGGCAGGAGAGCCAAGGGAGCAGTTCAAGATAGAAGAGTGGGTTTCCAGGCCCACAGAGTGAGAAGGCCAAGAGTTTCCATGCTGGTGGAGCGGGGTGTCTTGGGGCACTTGGCGGAGCTAGGTCTGCAGATCCACAACATGTGTCAGCGGGGCCAAAAGACCTCTCTACCTCAGCGATGAGCTGGGCAGAGGCCAAGGGGCCACAAAGCAAAGAGGCTGTGGGCACTGCTGAAAAGGGGCTGTCCTGAATAAAGAACTGTATCCTGAGTCATTTCTGATGCGGAATTATAACACGACACTTCCCTAATAGACTCCATAATCGCGTAGTCCGAGTTTGCATGGCCACTGAAACAAATTACAGGATATACTCTTGTACAAGCCAAGTTTTTCAGCACATTTTTAATGCAGTTTTTGTGGTAAAATTAGGTACCTCAGCTGATATTCGGGTTGGCTCATACTGGAGTATATACAGTAACCCAGCCAGCACAGAGGTAGAAAGCGCATGGGAGGGATGGTTGGTGTCAGACTGGTTAAGAAAGTTGGGAGATGGACACATATGTAACCTTTCTGGCCTCACAGGAATCAGCTGATCTAGACCCGGGGTCCTCAAACTTTTTAAACAGGGAGCCAGTTCACTGTCCCTCAGACCCGTTGGAGGGCCAGACTATAGTTTAAAAAAAAAGCAAACAAAAAACTATGAACAAATTCCTATGCACACTACACATATCTTACTTTGAAGTAAAAAAACAAACGGGGCATAAACACCCAGCGGGCCGGATAAATGTCCTCAGTGGGCCGCATGTGGCCCGTGGGCCATAGTTTAGAGGACCCCTGTTGTAGATCCTTCTCCTCCCCCCACCTCAAGTTAGAGGTCACCACCCCCACATCTTTTTTAAGTCCCCAACTCAGAGCTCTGTTAACTCTTATCAGTTCACATGAAGTGACCTTAAACAACTGGAAACCCTGTGCCCTGCATTAGCGGCCCTCAGAGAAAGCAGCTTGTGTCCCAGGCTACCGGAAACATGGTGGCTCTGCTAGCCAGTCTTCAACCACCATGCTCTGAACAGATTTCTGGAGATAAGACTGATTATGGAGATTAAAAAATGCCAGGAGAATCAGAGATGACTTGTATGTCACAACTTTATTCCACAAAAAGGTTTTTGTGAAGCTAAGCTTTCAGATGGTGAGACTATTTAGTTTGGGGATAACGCACCCCAAAAGCTGACGCTGTCCTCATTGCAGCAATCAGTATTCTGAAGGAATTAAACCAACACCCAACCCAAAACCTGGGTACTTTATTTGGTATTTGTTTACCAAATCTACACCAAACTGAATGAAAAGGGAGTGTGGAGGGCTGTCAGTTATCTGTTGGTACATAACCAAATGCAGTGACCACCACTACCACCAGCTATTGGCTCACGGTTCTTTAATCTGGGCAAGGCCCAGTGCGTGTGGACAGCTCGCCTCCTCTCCCCTGCTCTGATGGGGCAGCCTCACGGCGGGAGGAGCCACGATGGCTAAGGTCCCGCTGCAGCCTGGGGAGTGGCGGGAGCTGGCCAGGCTGCTTTATCCCTCCTTTCAAATATCTTTTCCAGGGACGCCCTAGTAATTTTTCTTTTCCCTTGAAAAGAGAGAAATGGGTCAAATGCATCTGAGAACCTATGGCGTATAGAAGGAGCTGGACTGCTAGCCACAGGTTCTACCCTGACCAGTGGGTCACTGTAAGTCAGAATCGACTCAGCGGCAGTGAGCTTTCGGAGGCTGTTGATTTGAGTGTTATGCTGTAAAAGGACAACCATCTAAATCCTTATCTAAGTGAAAACACGCTCGAGTATGTGGAAAACTACCTCGAGAAGGCTCAATTACTGACAAACACCAGCACACTGCCCTTAACTGTCTTGTACTGGTGGGTTTCAAAAATTGATGGAAAAATGGGATGAAAAGATAATGGAATACTGCCATGAACTTTTGGAAGCCCCTCCTCCCCCAGATACACTTAAACCGACAGGGTGAGAATGGAGACTCCATCCTGAACTCTCAGGCCACCCCCCGGGCGCCTGTGAAAGCACATAGTTCATGCGCCGGGAACTGCTTTCCTCCGGGCAGGAAATCCAACACAGCAACCACGGTGCCCCTGGCAGACTCTGATTACCGTGAGACTGGCCTGGAGCTACGCAGGGGCTCCAGGGGCACTGCGGGTTAGACACGGGGCTGCTAACCGCCAGGTCGACGGTTCCAGTCCACCCGAGGGAGAACGATGAGGCTGTCCCCACAAAGGATGACAGCCTTGGAAATGCCCCAGGGTCCCTATGAGTCCAGCTGGACTTGATGGCCGTGGTTTGGGGTTTGGGTTTTTAACTGTGCAAGAAGGAGCCCAGTGGGGGAAGGATTTATCACTCAGGTGCTAATTGAAAGGTCGGCAGTTCAAACTCACTTGACAGCCCCACGGAATAAAGCCCTGGCAACCTGCTTCTATGAGATGATAGCCTGGGAAACCGTAGGGGGCAGTTCAACTCTGTCCCCTGGGGTCACTATGAGTTAAAATAGGCTCAACTGCACAGCTGTAGGCCGGGAAGAGAGGAAAGGGCAGGCAGGGATGGGAAGGGGTCACTGTGAGTTAAAATAGGCTCAACTGCACAGCTGTAGGCCAGGAAGAGAGGAAAGGGCAGGCAGGGATGGGAAGGGGGGGGTACACTGAGGCTCATGGGAGGCATTTAGTAATAGTCAGCAGCTGCTTGATACCAACAGGCTAGAACAGCAGTTCTCAACCTGTGGGCCATGACCCCTTGGGGGGGTTCAACGACCCTTTCACAGGGATTGTCCGACTCATAACAGTAGCAAAATAACAGTTAGGAAGTCGCAACCAAAATAATTTTATGGTTGGCGGGGGGGGGGGGGGGGGGGGGGGGTCAGTCACCACAACAGGAGGAACTGTATTAAAGGATCGCGGCATGAGAAAGGTTGAGAACCACTGGTCTAGAAGCTAAACTTACAACTTCCTGCTTTGGTTTGATTCTGTTAACACAGTACTAATTGGCATGGAAGTACAAAACTTGGAAGTAATGATTTCTTATCCTAAAAACAGATTCTGCCTGAGCAGAAAAAGCAGCGAGCAAGCTGAGTTAAGAGGCGCCTGAGAGCAGCACGCTTCATGTAGACGGCTGGGAAGAAAACTTCAATGGAGAATGACTGGCAGCAGCCTCAAACCGGCTGCTGAAAATGCCCGATGCATATTTATTAGCTCTGTCATCCGACAGGCTTGTATTCTGTCGCCTGTCCAGCCTCAAGAAGGGGCACGAACGACCGCAGCCTCTCAACTCCACCGTGGCCCACTGCAGTGCAGCTCAGAGCAGCTGGTGGGGTTGGAGCAGATGGCCTGCCTCCCTTCAAGGCAGAACTTTCTGCAGGTGACAAGATGACTGTGGGGTGAGTGACAAACAGAAAACAAACCCCCCTTGAATCGAGACTATCTGGTATGGGAAAGCCCCTGAGTCGTGGCTGGGTCATTGGGGCCCTAGAGGTGGAGGGCACCAGGGCTAACTGCAGCCCAGCCCCCACGTCAGCAGGGTCCTTCCAAGTGGAGCAGGGCTCAGAGCCCCTGCCAGGAGGGGCAGTGCTGGGTGTCCCTTCCCCATGCCCAGTCAGGGCCCACTGCACCCCACATAAAGTGTGTTTAGCTCTTCCAGGTGCATGCAAGTGGGTGTTCCTACCTGCCAGGGGCAAATTCTGAGGGCAGAGCCCCGGGACCTGAGGCCCGGCAGACAATCCTGTCCCTTGCCCGCAGGTACCCTCCAGACTGACAGCGACCCCACATACATGAGAAGTCAACGGCACCCAGACCCTGGCCACCCTCCCAACGCTTCTCCTATGTGAGCTCGCGGTTGCAGCTACCGTGTCACGCCATCTGTTCGGGGACCTTCCTCTTTTTCACTGCGCCTGGACCAGACCCGTTTCTGTGTGTCCACGCCAATTTGCTCTTTGGTGAATGGTTCACATTCTCCGCCTCTTTCACTAATGGAATACTCCAGAAGCCTTTGGCTGTCGGAGCAGAATCCACTCAAGGTAGCGTAAGCACGCTCGTGTCTGTTTCAACGTACCCGTTGAAGACGGTGGAGGCTCTCCAATGCAATGTAAGTACGGTCCCCACTTTTCCCGAGCACTTCACCCAACAGCCTCCCGCAGCCCCACTGCAGGCTCACCCAAGCTCCGTGGTCTTCGGGGCGCAACGCTGAACTAAACATGGCTACCGGTTTGCTTGCTCCTCTGCCCCTGCGCATCTCTCCGTGCCGGCGGGAGGTTGCCTAGTTCACAGTCCTTGGTGCAGCCCCGTGCCCGGAGCCGTGCTGGTACTCGGTAAATGCATTTTTAAAACACAGTTCCATGATTAAAGTTGTTCTGTTGTACGTCGGGTCACTGTGAGTTGCAACTGGCCCCTAACAACAACAACAACAACAACAACAGCGAATGGTAATCACACAAAACTCAGCGCAAGGCATGCCGCCAACTCCAAGCTGGAAACAAGACAGCTGCTCTCTGGCTCCGTTCACTCTCTGGGCCTTACAGCTCCAGCCTCTGCTTCTCCCTCCATCAGGGCCGGCCCCTCCTTGGCAGAAGTGTACACTCCCCTCCCATTCCACAGCTGAAGACACTGCTCCAGTGGCCCAGCCCTTAAGATGAAGTCCCAAAAACCCTCCGAGATCTGTCCCCATCAGCATCCCCAAGCTCATCTCCCCCACCACTGGGTTCCACCTCTCTTCTGCAGCCACCAGGCCTCCCCCTTTCTTCAGAAGAGCCTTGCGCACTCACTCACCTCCAGGTCTTCTCTTGGCAAGCTCTCCCCTCCTCCACCAGGCCACCCTCACCTAGCCCCACCTTTGCATACACCCCAATTGCTTTCCATCCCCCCAGACCCCCCAGCGGGGCTGTAACCTCCTCAAAGACAGGGATTGTGTCTGTCTGGTTCCCCACTGCATCCTTTAATGCTGAGCTCCGCATCTGACATACAGTAGATGCTCAGTTACTGGAGAAATAGATACATGGACAGAAGGTCAGCAGCAGTGGATATTCTCTGCAGATTATGGCAATGAGAGATGGGCTACAGGCTGCGCACAATTCACAAGGGCAGGGAACCCTCTGCTTTGACCGCACTGCATCCCGGTCCTGGAAAAACAGACACCCAATAAATATTTGTCGAATGAATAAACTCCTGGCTTGCCCAGTATACCTCCACCCGTCTCTCCCAGAAGAGAAAACATAGCAGAATGCAAGTGAGGGGCAAATACCGGCATTACTAAAGGGCCCCTTTAAGTGATCGGAAGACTCATATGCCCCCTCCCCCCATCACAATTTCCTGGCCACACACCTCCACAATGACCCACATGCAGAGTTGAGACAGAAGTTGCCAGTGGCTGATGTAGACACAGCTTAGGAATACGAAGAACTTCCCGCTTCTCTTTATTACTTTATTTTCCAAAAGATGAAGGTGGCAATATGCACAGTAAGAACTAATAAAGAAATCATTCAGACCCCCACTTTTCTTTTGACAAATAAATTCAACACAGCCTGAGAGAACCCTTAATTAAACACAAAGACATCAAAAATCCCTGTCCACTGTTAGTTTCCTTCTTTACCGAGCAATAAGATACTCACTCACTGTTGTCTAAGCTCAACGGCCTAGTTAGACTGGCCATACTCACTGCAGGGAGGCCTTGCTACTGATCCCAGGAACAAGAGACAAACACCAGCTGGCCCAACATAACAATGCTGGTCTCCAGCAAGGCACTAGGGAATGTTTTTATTTATTTGGTCCTTTGTGTTTAGGTGGGAGCGCTGGTGGCATAGTGGTTACATGTTGGGCTGCTAACCACAAGGTCAGCAGTTCGAAACCACCAGCCACTCTGAGGGAGAAACAAGAGGTTGTCTACTCCCAGGAAGGATTTACAGTCTTGGAAAAGCACATGGGCAGTTCTACCCTGTTCATATAAGGTCGCTATGAGTCAGAATCGACTTGATGGCAGAGAGTTTACTTTGGTCTGTGTTTTGTTGTTGCAAGCAGGTATTTATCTGGTAAAGTCTCCAGGGCCTGAACGAACCTGGTTTCCATTCTGTTCACACCAACCCTCCCCAAAGAGTAGTGACAAGATGAAGAGCCCCAAAGGAAGAGTCCGAATGAAGGCTCCCCTCTTGGCAAGTTGAAGAAACCAAGAAAGCCACACGAGAAACCACAAAGTGGAGCCAGCCACATGCTCCACACAAGACAGGCTTTAGTACAGAAAAGTAGAGCAGGTACAGCCAGGCACAGCCTGACCCTCAGCAGGCTGAAGATTCAGACACTGCAGCCACACATTTTCGAGCAAGACTGGCCTTTCTACTCCCTTGAAGAATGACAGCCTAGGAAACCCACAGGGACAGTACTGCCCCGTCCTATGGGGTCCCTAAGAGTCAGCATCAACTCAACGGCAGAGAGTCAATGCACACACACACACACACACACACACACACATACACACACACGAACTCTTTAGATCACCCCACCGGCCGTGTGACAGTACAGGGTTTTGTTTTTTAAGTTCAAAGGCTTCATTAGTCTATAAAGGATATTGGCATTTGATGTCTTGGGCCCAAATTAGAGAGGACAAGAGAAGGGGAGAGTTTAAGGTCATGTCAAGAGAAGGGGAGGAGTGCCTCAGAAGCAAACTGCCAAGGTGAAAACTGCAAAGGAGGACAAAACTCGGAGTTTTTGCTTGAGTTTGATTTTTGAGGAAAGAGCACAAGTGCTCCAAGCAAGAGTGTTCCTGGTCTTCTCTGGGAATGTTACAACACGCAAAGAAACCCATATGACCTGACCTTGGCCACTAATCACAATACTTCCTTTTCCCATTACTGTTCATCAGCAAGCCTTCATTTACAGAGGTCCTTAATCCTTCTCCTTTTCCTTTATTTTTTAAATTTGGTTCCAAGAATCCTTCAGTCATTCTGGTGGCATCCATGGAGCCTTTCTCAGAAAAGTGCTCTTAAATACAGCAAATAGAACACCAAGGGTGGCAGGGAAACCAATTACACACAGCAGTCAACGCAGAGCCTCCCTCCCTGCCCCTGAGCCAGCGCCACTCACAGTGACCTTATAGGACTCGGACTGCCCCGGGGGTTTCCGAGACAGTTTCTCCTTACAGGAGTAGAAAGCCTGGTCTTTCTCCCGAAGTGGGGTCAAACTAGTTGTTCAACCATGACTTAGTAATACCTGTCGTTTTGTCATGGTGAGCTGCCATGGAGTTGGTTCCAACGCATGGGATCACAGAGTAAAAGTCTGCCTGGTCCTGCTCCTCCTTCAGCATCACATTGGACAAGTCTGTTGGGATTTATGCAATCTTCCCTGGATGATTTCCAAAAGTCGACTGTCAAGCCTTTCTAGTCTGTCTTAGTCTATTTGCTCCACGGAAACCTGACACCGGGGACAACCCTGCTGATTTGATGTCACCTGCACTGGGCACATGGCTTCCATGGGAGCCAGATGAAAGCCACCCAAGCATAACAAATTAATACATTGGTGGGGGGGGGTTGTATATATATGTGTGTGTGTGTGTGTGTGTGTGTATTTCTATAATAAAACACAGATATGTGCCCAATTCTGATGTGATATGAAACCATTTATCACTTTTATTAAGCACAAAGTCACAGGCACGGTCTGTACTACTGAGATTCCTTGCCTACACTTAAAACTGAATGAGATGCTAAATTTCAGTTTAAGGATTGTAAAAAATATTTTTTTCTTTTTCTCCCAGTCAAGTTCATCAAGTCCATCTGTGGGTGCAAAGCTAAGAATCCTTGGTAGAAAGAGCCACTAAAAAAACATTTTGTGAGACAGCCAATGAAAATGCAGCCTTGCAAAATGCATGATCTATTTAGCTGTGAGGTGAAGAGAGCATAGAGAGTAAGCAGTATGTTCCCGAAGAACACTGACAGGTCATCAGTCAGCAAGGAGAGCGAGCAGAGCTTCCTAGCTCATACTGCATCCAGAAAGGTGCCCCAGCACCCCTCAGGCAAGTCACAAAGAAACTGCCAGCCCCTGCCCAGAAGTGAACCAGAAGCCCGGTGACAGCTCTTGCTCCCAGCTCCTCCGGAATCAACTCTGAGCTTGGCAAACCTCCTTCCTTCCTGAGGCCTCTGTCCCTAGGTCAGGAAAATAAAGGGGATGGAGCATGCACCACCATCTCCTTCTTCTCCTCAAAGACAATCTCCACGGGCTGCCCATTTCCACCTCCTTAGCTTCATTTAGAAAGATCACGGCCCAGTTCAACCTTGAAACAGCACATTTTACCAAGCTGGAATGCACCCACCACACAGTCAAAGGTCTGTGTACAATTAAAACTTACCCCGCAAAAGCCCCAGCCTGTCTGCTTTGCAAATACCTATTTGATATAAGGTCATTATAGCACTGGCCTTTTCTGCTATGGAAGGGCAGTACACATGCCCCCTTTGAATTCTGCCACCAATCACCTCAGTAGGAGGTAAAGTCAACATGGGCCAGGCTCCTTCAAATATGCACATTCTTCTGCCACTGAGCTAGTGTGCCATAATTCTCAGGAAGGGCCCTTGAAGACCACCTAACTCAATCACAGTTTACTAGTGATAAAGAAGCAAGACAGAGGAAAGGGCTAAGTCAGAATCACACCACCAGCAGGCAAAAGAGGGGAATTTGAATCCAGATCTCTTGACTAAGTTCATGTTCTTCACACTGCACTTAACTGCGTCCCAGTCCCCCCAGTGACAGTTATCCAACTTTGAAAACAAAGTCGTTTTACATTAACAGCAAAAAAGACCCAGTAGCAACACCAACCCTTTTTCTTTAACTTCATTTAAGGGGCACAACATAGCATTGTTACAGTTGGCTAGTCACTAACCCGCCAAGACTGATGGCCTTACTCCTAACCACTTGGCAATCGCTGCTAAAAGTTCACTACCTGTACTTATGGCCCACATGACCAGGCATGCAAAGTTGATGCTAATTTCAAGATAGTTGTGTGAAGAAAGAGAGCCTGGCGTCAAATTCTTAGGGTGGGACATGAATTAATAAAGGCCTCTCTAAAGTCTACCAGCAAATCACTGGTTTACCCACATCCTTCCATATTGTTCAATATTCTTCAGTACTGCTAAAGAACCAGCGGCTTGCTCTCAAGAACAAGACTATAATTCTTTTTAACGCTCCAGAAACCAGACTCGGATGGATTCAGCAATCTAGTCTCAAATCACATTCTGCTTCTTCAAAAAGACCTTCTCTGACCTCTTAACTGAACAAAGCAACACCAAGGCAAAGCAGTCATTCTTTTAAGTTAACTAATTTCCTTCTGGAACTTGGCAGCAACTGAAAGGGTCATTTATTATTCATTTCTCTACATGCTTACTTTCAGTTCATGGCCCTCAAGCACTCAAATGAAGGCTCGCCGCTCACGGCAGGATCCCCCATGCCAACCTGGCTGACACACAGTAGGTGCACATAGAGCAGCAGCATGCCTGGCCCCTTGGTTCCTCCGGGAACTGTCTCCGGAAAGGCTCCGGAAAGGCACATACATTCACATGGGCCACTGTTAGAGAGCATGCTTCTGATACTGGGAGACAACCCATGCTTTCAATCCTGCTCCTGACTCCCTCCGGAACGCCCTGCACTTCCAGCAACGAACACAAAAACCTCTCCAGGCCCACTCATACACTGCTTTTCTGAAACATCTCAGCAGTGATTTCCTCATAAGGAAATAATGAAATAAAGTCCTGGCATCAGTTAATCTCCCATGTCAAGTCCACAGAATTAAACATACTTTGAAGCCAGCCACAGACACAAAACTAAATCCTACGCTGTTGAAACAGGGCTGACGTTACATAAGGCAGACTAAACTTCAGCTATTGTCCCAGTCACATCTCCCTCCTTCCAATGAACCTTGACGTTTGCCTTTTTAAGTGCAAATCTGAAGCTGCTGGTCAGAACACTGAAAAATAAAAAAGCACGCTCATTGGCATACCACTTTCAAAGTAGGCGAAGAGACATCTAATCATGTTCCAGATGATGCTGGAGAGGGTGAGGGCAGGGCTGGAAACTTTGGGGTTGTAGTGTCTTGAAACTGCGCTCAAATAGTCCACCCCTCTCTTGTAAAATTGTTTTCAAAGTCGGCACTCAGCAAAAGGTACTCAGCTATCAAAACACGTTTTTTCAAAGTTCCTGGAGTTTTCCATGCCAATGACGCTTACCTATCAGCAGCACCCAGGGCGCTCAGAATCCAAGTGTCTCAACACAGTAGGGCGAAAGCACGGGTTCCCAAGAGCAACGCACCCCCCCCCAAAAAAAAAATAATCCTTTCTCCTCAGATGTCAAACCTAAGGTTGTTCCAGGCTCCTACCTAAGCCCCCCTTCCCATCCCACTCCCCTTTCACTGCCCACACCACCCGACTTTTATCTGGCGAAGCCTCTCCCCTGGCTTATTAAGGGTAAACAATAGAAATGTCACGAGGAAACTCAGGAAGTAGATGAAGTCTCTAATTGCTGCCGTTTAACGACGGCAGATAATTACTATCTTCAAAACGTGGTTTGCACAAGAAAGGGAGCCTAGTCGGATGAAGCCAGGGAGCTCCCCCGCGCTACCCCCACCTCCGCTACCCTCACCGCCAGGAGGGCATCCGTGAGGCGGAGGCCCGGGACGCAGGGGCAGGAGGGGAGGGTGCAGTCCCTCCCGACTGGGGTGCCCAGGCCCAGTCCCTGCCCCCCACCGGGCACTCCCGGCGGAGACAGGCTGCGGGCCGGCCAGCAAGCCGGGTCACAGACAGTTCACTGCCCTCCGGCTGCGGCAGCCCGAGGCGGTCACCATAACGATATGCAAAGCGCTGCCCGCCGGTCGCCCGCCTAGCCCGGGCGACTGCCCACCGCGCGGCCGGGGCCCGCAGCACCGTGCGCAGTCCAGGGGCCCGGGGCTCACAGTTGCCCGGGGCGGGGGCGCCTGGCCAGGCCAGCCTCGAGGCTCGGCCGAGGGTCCGGTCTCCTGGATCCCGACGTGGCCGCGACGGTGGCGCCTCGCCCGGTGCCCCTGCCCCTGCCCACCCTGCGGGGCGCGGGCAGGCGGGACCCAACGTGCGGAGAAGTGACATCGTCCCCGGGCGGCGCGGCCCAGGACCGCGTCTCCTAGCGCTGGGCGCCGCGGGAGCGGAGCCACCCAAGTGCCCGCCGCGCGGGGCTCCCGGCGGCCTCGCTGGCCCCGCTCCGCCACTTCCTCGGGCGCCGTCCTCCGCGCAGACCGCGGGGCTCGCGCGCGCGCTCTTGGGGCGCAGCCCCCCCGGCGGTCCCCGGGGAGTGCCCGACCACCCGCACCGGCCCGCGCGGAGAAGAGAGCGCGCGGCGGCCACCCGCCCCGAGGTCCGGGCCCCCGGACTCACCCCAGCACCACCAGCTCCCCGTATTTCACCGGCTCCTTATTCGGGGCGCAGTGTTCCTCCTGGTCCGGGGAAAACATGGAGCCCCGCTCGGCCGCCGCCGCCGCCGCCTCCGCCGCGATCCCCGCCGAGTCCGCGCCGCCGCTACAATCCCATCCCGCGAAGGGGGTCAGCGCGCCGGGGAAGGGCACGGCGGCGAACGGGGCGCGGGGCGGCCAGTCCCGCGGCTGCTCCGTCGTGGCTGCGCCTCGGCCCCCGCGGGCTCCCCGGAGCTCCGCGCGCCGCGGCCGCCCCGAGCCGGACCTGGCAACAAATGGGACCCGGCAGCGCAGGGACCTGCCCGCGCCGCGCGAGCGCCGCCGCCGGAGCCCGCGGGAAGGAGGGAGGAAGCGAGGGGGAGGGGAGGGGAGGGGAGGGGGCGGAGGGCCGGGCCCGGCGGGGGAGGGGCGGGCCGGCCGCGCGCACGGAGGTGGGGGCCCCAGCCCGCGGGGCGCCCCTCTCCCAGCGCGGGGGGGCCGCCCGCGCCCGCTCCCGCACCACCCGCGCCCGCGGGCCTGGCGGCGGCTCGGCCCCGTGTTATGTAAACATAGAGTAAAAGCGAAGGGAAGTTCTTAAAGGGGCAGCTCTGTTTTTGTTTTGTTGTTGTGTTGGGGGGGGGGTTATTTTATGCTATCGTGTGCCTCCTTCCCCAAACTTGCACCGGCGAGCCCGACCCCCGCCGCCGAGTTCCCCAGGCCCGTCGCGCAGGATATCCCCCAGCGCCGCGGTCAAGATCGCCACGCCGAGCTTCCGTCGCTCGGTTTCCTGAGATGGAGAAAAGGGACTTCCTCTGCGTCGGGCGCCTCTGCCTTCCCGGGCCGTCGCGGGCGGCACACCTGTGTAGGTGTTGCACACGCGCACCAGGGAGCCGCCTCTCCCCAAATGCAGCCCCTCCAAGCTTGCGGGCGTCCGGAAGCTCGGCCGCCTTTGCGAGTCAGCGTGGACGGACCTGGAGCCCCGGGCGGGGGGTTTGCAGGTGGGACTGCTGCTAAGTGCCAGACCAGCTGTGCCTGAGCCGCAGCCACGGCGCGCCACTCAGCCTCGGAAACCCACCGGGGCAGTGTCAGTGTCGACTGTCCACGGCAGTGAGTTTGGTTTGGTTTGGGTGAGTGATGAAGCCAGTCCATTGCACTGGGCGAAGCCATTTTGATCTCTGTTTGGGGCTGCTAATCCTAAGGTCAGTGGGTTGAAGCCACCAGCAGTTCTGAGGGAGAAAAATGAGGCTTTCTACTCCTGTCGAGATTTCCAGCCCTCGGAAACCCACAGTGGCAGTGTTACTCTGCCATATAGGGGCGCTTTGAGTCAGAATCTATTGATTGGAGATGAGTTTGGATTGAGGAAGGGATTTAAGAGGAAACTACCTGGGTGAACTCTTGTTTTAATAACAGGTCCATTATGAATACCATGAATTCATCAATACACCGTGTTTACTTTTGGAGCTCCTCTAGATAGTTAACTCTTTGGGCTTTAAAATATTTGAGAGGGTTGCTGTTTTACTGACTGCTGGTTTTCATGGTCCGGATTTTTCTGTTTTAACATTTTTTAAGCATTCATCACATTGTAGAAGCCCTGCATCTTATTGCCAGCCGCTGCCTCTCAGAACTGTTTAATATTTAAAGAAACAAATACTGTGGAAGCTACCTTAAGCAGAAACAGTGCCGGATTGGCTTTGACCCCACTAAGTAAAGGGCTAGGAAAAAAGTAATTGCATCCGTTAGGTCCATGCTGCTGTTGAACACCGTGTGTGTTACAGTCTCTGACAGGTTATTACTGTACTGACAAGATGCTTCAGGTATTGCTACTTCAGTCAGGAACTGGTTTTATGTTTTTAATTGAGGCTTTGGTTAGAAATAGGAGAAGAAAGATATTTCTAAGTAACGAAAGCCAGTCCAATGCTAAACTAAAAAAAAAAAAGATGAAATCATCAAATTAACTCCATGAATCTATTGTAAACAGTGTGGACCTTTGGGTCTCTGTCTTCTGCTGTGACTTTCACCAGCAACCCTTGGCTAAAGGACTCATCCTCGTCGCCAGTGTCCCAGCGTGGATTTCTGCTTGATTGACACTGTCTCCCATCTGCTCTGTGGCTCCAGCTGACCATATCCATGTGTGACTTCCAAAGGTCTGTCACAGACACCCTGCACTTGCGCAGGCCCCTGTTATTATGGTACCTGGCTGTCATCTAGCTCCTCTAGGCCTATTCGGTTGCTGCTACTGCTCTCTAGGCTACAATTACCTCCTCTCTGCGCCCTGTGCTCTTATGCATTGCACCACCCTGCTCTGGCTCCATTTCCTCCTTGCTATGCTCTGCATCGGCTCCTCGGAGGATGGAAACAAATATTTATGAACCTCCTCCTAAGTTCCAAACACTTGGCTGGGCCTTTCCCTGGAGATGCCCCAGTCTTCCAAGGTCCTCCCCGCTAGCTAACTGTCCGCAGGAACCTCGGACTTCAGGACATGTATCTCTCCCTTTGGACGCATGTCTGTTACATGTGGGTTACAGGACATGTATCTCTCCCTGCATGTCTGTGAGCCTGTCCATAGATAGTGCTTAATGGGCTCTGTGTTTCAGTTCTTAAAGAAAGTGTTGTTTCAAGTGAGTTTATGTCGACTGCCCCTTGTTTTCATCCTAGGCAGCTCTGAGCCAGGTTTGCTTTGTGAGTCATTCTTGAGTCCCAGAAACTGAAACCAGTAAGAGCAATTCTATGGAGTGGGGTCAGGAATGCAAAGGTGTGTGTGGAGGGGGGTGGGAGGCAATGAAACCTCAGAGGGCAAAAGGGTTGAGTGGGGACTGTGGCAAATTGGTGAATCTGCCAACTAAAAGGAGCCCTGGTGGTGCATTGCTTAAGTACTCCACTGCTAAGCAAAAGATCAGCAGTTTGAACCCACAGACTGAAAGACGAGGCAGTCTGCTTCTCTAAAAATTTAGAACCCTTGCAACCCAACTGGGCAGTTCTATTCCGTCCCCTAGGGTCACTTGTTTTAGTGGCATAGTGGGTTACAAGTTGAGATGCTAACATCAAGGTCAGCAGTTCAAAACCTCCCGCCCCTCTATAGAAAAAAGAAGAGGCTTTCTATTCCCATAACAGTTGATAGTCTCTGAAACCTGCAGTGGCAGTTAGTTCTACTCTGTCCTAGAACGTCTCTTTGAGTAGGCATCAACATGATAGCAATAAGCCTGGTCTGAGTTTGGAAAGAGGGCATCTACCATTGACTGGCTCATTGTTCTGTGTGACAATGCCAGTGGACTATTGCTAGATTTTATTTCTAGGAGAAATCAAAAATCTTGTTTTTTATGCCAAATCTCCCAATATTTATTGGTTGGCAATTCATTCAAACTTCTTTAAACATATTATGGACTCATCAAAGGACCCAGTGTCCCTGGTTTGCTTTTTCCTATTTCAAGGAAACATGTATGGATAAAGGTAAAAGAGATTATCTCCAGTGTGGCCTCTCAGGAAGAGGACAGGGAATTGGAGCATAAACTTGACCTCCCTCGGAGAACCAGTGGCTGTGTCTGTAAGGAAGCCAGCGTGTACCTTTCTCTATCCGTCCCTTTTCTTAATGCATCTCTTTCAGAATTATCAGCTCACAGCATAATCCAATTAGAATATCACCCTGCCATCTCGGGCTAATATTAAGAATCTGATTGTAGCATGAATGTATTTATTTTTGAATGTGATTGTTTTAGTTAGTAGCTCCAGGCTGCTGGGACAATCTGGCTGTGCCATCTGCCACCCCACCCCCACTGAAAGCCAGGGTGGGCTTGTCTGACCTGGCTGCCAGGCAAATTCTCTCCTCCCCAGCTTGCCATTCCGTGTATGTCCCCTAACTGTCCTCTTCCAAGAGGATGAGCCCTGCACACACGCGCGCACACCATCCCTGAGGGACTGCATCCATCTCTTAGGCTATCGTAGCCATATGTTTATTACACAAATAAATAATGTAAAGCTTTTATTTGATTTCTGTCTCTGCTCAGTCTACCTATATTGTTAGGATGAAATGACTTAGTGAAAAAGCTTATGTTGGTTAGATAGATAGATAGATAAAAAAACAGAGCCCTGGTATCATAGTGGGTTATGCATTGGGCTGCTAACTGCAAGGTCTACAGTTCAAATCCACCAGCTACTCAATGGTGATGAGGTTTTCTATTCCCTTAAGCAATTACAGTCCCAGCAACCCACAGGGGCAGTTCTACGTTGTCCTGTGGGGTCACTGGAAGTTGGTGTGGACTCAGGGGAAGTGAGTGAGTTTCAATAGAAATCAGTCAAATACATTCCAGTTTTTCCAGATGGAAGGGTCTCACTTTTAGTCATTTGGCATTCTATCTTATAACAATATGCAAAAATATATAAATAGACAAATAGAAGAAGCTTTCAGAAGTATGTTTAGACAAGTTGAAAACACACTTTGTCTTTCATGGAATTATACTTTGAATTTGGTTTTAAAATTGTATCTATTTATCTAATTGAAAAGCAAGATGAGATCTTTGTCCAAAAAATGTGAAAAATCTTTTTAAAGAGTAAGATTTTAGAAAATCTTATTTTGAATCATCCATAATCTCAATGCCCAGAAACAACCCAATTTATCATTTTTCCTTCATGTGCTCAACTGTTTGACATAGGTAATAGTAGACACGCTCACTTTCTAAGGCAACTTGTTATTCCTGACTTTTCCCGTTTAATATTATCTTGTGAGTTGTTTTCTCTTGTCACTAGAACTTCATAAACATTTGTTGTTGTTTTATCACCTATGGCAAAATTCATTGGCCGTTCACCCCATATGGAACATTGGGAAGATTTCTAAGTGTTGAACTTAGAAACACCAGCATACTTGCATTGACATTCCACGTGACGACAGATTTCTATAAGTGAATCAGTGCAGCAAGGGGAGTACATTCTGAAAGCACTTTAGCACAGATTTCCCAAGCATTCTTCAAACTGGTTCTGCCTGTCCCATTTGTGCTCTAACTAGCCTAACTTGGAACTATCGCCGGCATTTTTTAATCTTTCCTGAATTGACAGGTGATCATATGTTTATTTGCATTTCTTTGATTGCTGTTGGGAGCTGCATTTGCTTTTTTAGAGCTACGTGATTAGGTCGGTGAAATCTTAGTTGTGTTTATTAAAAAAGCCAGTCCAACAGAATCCACCTCACCAGGACCTGTGAGGTTGATATATTGAATCTAAGTGAATTATTAAATATTTATTCCTACTATTTCCCAATGTGTTTGTTTCAGACAATCTAGTCAATTTTCCCCTCGTCCTTTGAAATGTTATTCTTCATTTTCTTAGGTAATACATGCAAGCAGCAGAGCCTCTGGGTGGTACATAGACTTAAGCACTCAACTACTAACTGATCAATTAGCAGCTCACACCCAACCAGAAGTGCCTCTGAAGAAAGGTCTGGCTACCTACTTCTGGGAGATTGTAGCCTTGAAGACCCCGTGGGGGACAGGTCTGCTTTGCACACGTGGGGTTGCCGTGGGTTGGAAACCACTCAGTGGTAATGGGTTTGGCTCCTTTACATCCTGACAGTAAGAGATTCAAACAATACAATGGATTGAGCAATGTCTTAATCCCACTTTTGACTTACCGTTCTCCCTCCATCTCTTGCGTCTTTTTCCAGCCACCTTCTATGCTGTGATTATGTATTTGTGTACACAAGCTTTAAGAAAATACACAGAAATGTTAGCATATGATGCACAGGTTTTGTACCTGGCTTCCTTCTTCTTTTTTTACTTTTGTTGCACTTACGGAGGAGCCCCAGGAAAGGTCACTTTAAGGAAGTCATTAAGCAAATACCTGGATGGTAAATTGTAGCCGGCCACCTGGGCAGGATTTGAGGGACCAGTGTTGGGCAGAGGACGAGCAGCAAGTGGGAGCACCCTAAAGTGGCCCCCTGTGTTGTGAGTGTTGGGAGTAGAAAGAACCCCGCTGCTGGAGCTTGCAGAGTGGGCAGGAAAAGGGTGCAGGGTACAGCAGAAGAGGCAGGTACAGCCAGACCACGGGAGGCGTGGGGAGTGAGGATGTCAGCATTTTATAGGCTGCTCTTTGTTAGTGGAAGTCACTGGACAGACAGCCAAGAAGGGGGAGGGGTTGAAACACTTAAATGCTTACAAAGAATTATTCACAATTTTACCTATGCAGGACATCAGAAGAGACCATATAACGCTCTGCTGAAATCAAGATACACATTTCAAAATCTACATAATAAATAAGGTTTGCATAAAGAAATCCTTCCTAAGTCACATTTGCAAAGTGAAGGGAACTTGGGGCTACGAAGTGGTCCTGGATGAGAACCTCTACACCTTCATTTACCATTGAGAGAGGCTGGACAAAAGCATCCTAATTGTATTAGTCCAGGTAGACTAGAGAAACAAATTCACAAACACACATGTGTATAAGAAAGAGCTTTATATACAAGAGCAGTTGAATATTGAGAAAACATCCCAGCTCAGTCCAAATCAAGTCCATAAGTCCAATATTAGCCCATATGCCCAATACCAATGTATAAAATCCTCTTCAGATTCACGAAACACATGCAATGACGTTGAATGCAGGAAAATCACAGGCCAGTGGGTGCAAAGTCTTGTGGATACAGTGGCCTCACAAGCATCTCAGTGCTGGCAGGGTCTCCACATGGCTTCTCCAGGTCCCAGGGCATGGAGTCTATCCGCGTGGCACCATGTGTCTCCTCAGTAGAGTGTCTTTCAGGGAGTCTGCCAAGAGAGTCTCCCACCTCCAAGGAGGAAATACCAGAGTTTCAGAATCCTCAAGGGAAGGCCACGCCCACACAAGGCCTCATTGGCTATATTCTGACTCCATCCTTACACTCTTCATTCTCAAGTTGACACCAGATTATGTAACTACCACACTAACAGAGTGGAGAGAGACCTGGGTTGGCACCACTGTCTCTTTAACCCTCAGTCTGTGAAGAGGAACAGTCATCTCCCGCCTACATTATCCCAAAGCACATTAGAGCAGTGGTTCTCAACTCTCCTAACGCCACAACCCTTTAATACAGTTCCTCACATTATGGTGACCCCGCAGGTGGGCGAATCTGCATGTGGGCGGACCCGCCTGGAGACGGATATAGGAGTGGTGTCTCAGTACCTAAGACCGTCAGAAATATGGTCTTAGGCGATCCCTGTGAAAGGGTCCTTCAACCCCCAAAGGGGTCTCGACCCACAGGTTGAGAACCGCTGTGCTAGAGGAAACCTAATGCAACAATGCATGTGGCCTGAGAACTGCATGTGACATGTATTCAGACATGATCCGTTTTTCATTCTGATAAAGTTACAAGAATAATATTGTAGGACGGAGGATGTAAAAACATTTAAGTGAGAGATAATACATGGGCTCTCGGAAATAGGGAAGGATCCCAATACAGAGGAGTCACAAATAGACAAGTGGGATATCCTGAAGATAAGACACCTGTGCTCATCGAAAGAATTCACCGAGAGTAATAAGAGAGCCCACCAAGTGGGAAAACATTTTTAGCAATGACGCATCAAACAAAGGCCTTGTTACTAAGATATATAACACTTGGCAAGCTTACAACAAGAGAAAAACTAACTGCCCACTGAGGAGGTGGGCAAAGGACCTGAACAGCAGTTTCTCAGAATCTGAAATCCGAATGGCCAATAAACATGAGAAAATGTTCCTGGTCATTAGCCATAAGAGAAATGCAAATCAAAGCAACTATGGGATACCACCTGACACCCTCAAAGGTAGCCCAATTGAAAACATCAGAAAGCAACAAGTGTTGGAGGGCTGTGGGGAGACAGGAACTCTCATCCACTGCTGGTGGACCTGTAGTTATGTGCAGCCATTATGAAATTGATTTGGCGATTTCTAAAGCAGATGGAAATCGAGTTACCATACGACCCATCAATCCCCCTACTGGGCATATACCCAGAAGAGGCAAGAGACAAACCAAGACCAGACATCTGTGCTCCTATGTTCACTGCGATGCAGTTCACAATTGCAAGAAGTTGGAAACAACCCAAATTTTCATCAACAGACAAATGGATTAAAAAACTGTGGTACATACATACAATGGAGTACTATGCATCACTAAAAAGCAGTGATGAATGCATGAAGCATATTGCCTCATGGGAAGAACTGGAGGAAATTTATGCTAAGTGAAGTAAGCCAAACACAAAAGGACAAGTAAAACATGAGTTCACTGAGGTAAGTTTATTTAAAAAAAAAGAAAAGAAAAATGCAAAAGGGGCACAGGGAAAATGCTACTGTATACAAACACTCCAGGGGTGAGGTCCAGGTAGTATGGCAGGGGCCAGACCAAATCCAGGGGTACATATGGTAGCCAACTAAAATGGGGGGGGGAAGAAAAAAGAAAGATGTGGGGTGGGGGATTAGAACACTGACCCACCCAAGGGGAGGATATTGTTTATGTATCCACATGGAAAGAGGGACCAGACTTAAATCCGGTGTTCCAGAATGCAAATGCAGTGAGCTGGCATGGAGAGGGGAGCCAGTGGAGGGGCCTGAGGGCTCAGCCCCCATACCAGCTACATGAACAACTGCCCCCCCCCCAAAAAGAATTTACTTTAGATGACAGCACTACAGCTGCAGCTCCAGGAGAGGGACATGTCTGATCAGAACACACGGGAGCAAATGATGGGGGAGGAAGAGAGAATGGAGCACATCCTTGCCCAGCTGACTTGGAGGACAATATCCCCATTCCGAACAGCCAGAGCACAGAGTGGACCATATGGCTGATCCCACTATGAAACACGACGTCCCTCGCTGACCCATGGACCTGTGGGGGACAACACTGGAGACTCAGTGTCGGGATTGGCCCGGTCTGACCCCCAAGACACCAAGGCAAAACACTAAAGGCATGGGGCAGAGCAACGGGGGAGCAGAGCAAGGAGCTTCCGAGGGAGTGCAAAGGATGGACTCTGGGACCAGAATGTGGCACCCTATCAGACTTGACCGGAGGACATGCCTAGAGGTCAAAACTCAGACCTTGATCTATTTACAGGTTTTTCTTTCTAAAAATTAAAAAAAATATTTGTTTTTAATTTATTCTTTTCTGGGTCATTGGCTTTCTTTTGTATTGTCATCATTGTATTATCTTTTGTTGCTTTGTCTTACTATGCCTTGTTTTTTGGTGTATATTTTATCTCTGCAGATCTATATTAACAGTCTGGAGGAGAAAACAATGGGCTAATGGTTCCAGGGGACATGAGATAGGGGAAGGCGGGGGAAAAGAGATGGTGCTGACCAACCCAGGGACAAGGGAGCAACAAGTGATCCAAAATTAGTGACAAGGAGGGTGTGAGAGGCCTGGTAGGGATTCAGCGAGGGCAATGTAACTGAGATAAATTACTAAAACCCAAATGAAGGGTAAGTATGATAGTGGGACAAGAGGAAAGTAAATGGAAATAGAGGAAAGAACTAGGAGGCAAAGGGTATTTATAGAGGTCTAAATACAGGCATGTGTATATATATATATATAATTGTGGGGAAATAGATATATGTGCATATATTTATAGGTCTAGTATTAAGGCAGCAGATGGACATTGGGCCTCTACTCAAGTACTTACTCAATGCAAGAACACTTTGTTCTATTAAATTGGCATTCCACAATGCACACCTTCCCAACAAGATCACTGAAGACAAATGTGTGCATAAGCAAATGTGGTGAAGCAAGCTGATGGTGCCCGGCTATCAAAAGATTTAGCGTCTGGGATTTTAAAGGCTTGCAGGTAAACAAGCAGCCATCTAGCTCAGAAGCATCAAAGTCCGCATGGAAGAAGCACACCAGTCTGTGTGACCACGAGGTGTAGAAGGGACCAGGAATCAGGCATCATCAGTACAAAAAGTCATATTGTAAATGAGGGTGAGTGCAAAGTAGAGACCCAAAGCCCATCTATAGGCAACTGGACACCCCCTTACATAAGGGTCACGGGGAGATGAATGAACCAGTCAGGGTGCAGGGTAGCAATGATGAAACATACAACTTTCCTCTAGTTCTTAAATGCTTCCTCCCCCCACTATCATGATCCCAATTCTACCTTACAAATCTAGACTATTGCTACAGACAGGAACTGTTAACAGGGAATCCAGGAGAGATGACCCCTTCAGGACTGGTGGTACCGGGAGGGTAGAGGGAAAATGGGGTAGAAAAGGGGAATCAATTACAAGGATCTACATATAACCTCCTCCTGGGAGATAGACAACAGAAAAGTAGGTCAAAGAAGACGTCAACCAGTGTAAGATCTGACAAAATAATAATTTATAAATTATCTAGGGTTCATGAGGGAGGGGGAGGGGGAGAGAGGGGGGAAATGAGCTGATATCAAGGGCTCAGGTAGAAAGTAAATGTTCTGAGAATGATGATGGCAACAAATGTACAAATGTGGTTGACACAATGTACGTATGGATTGTGATAAGAATTGTATGAGTACCCAATAAAATGATTATATATATATTAAATGAGAACATGTTAAAGGATTTCTGAATTGTTATATGCTGTAGCAAATTTAACAAATATTTATTTACCCACCCTCCACAGTGACCTAGTCCATGCCAACCTACGAGAGTCTGTAGACTGCAGGCATCCTCCAACTGCGGCCCGCGGGCCACATGCGGCCTGCCGAGGACATTTATCCGGCCTGCTGGTTGTTTTTGCCCCGTTTGTTTTTTTTACTTCAAAATAAGATATGTGCAGTGTGCATAGGAATTTGTTCATAGTTTTTTTTTAATTATAGTCTGGCCCTCCAACGGGTCTGAGGGACAGTGAACTGGCCCCCTGTTTAAAATGTTTGAGGATCCCTGGTTTCCAAGACTATAGAGGCTTATGGAAGCATACAGCCTCATCTTTCTCCCTTGGATTGGTTGTTGAGATTGAACCACCAACCTTGTCATTAGCAATCCAACACTTACCTTACAGTGCCACCAAACTCCAAGTTCATTGCCACTGAGTCAATTCCAACTCATATCGACCATATAGGACATGGTAGAACTGCCCCTTTGAGTTTCCTAGAGTGTTACTCTTAATGGGAGTAGAAAGTCTTGTCTTTCAACTGAGGAGTTGACTGGTGGCTTTGAACTGCTGACATTCCTTTTATCAGCCCAATGTGTAACTGCTATGCCACGGGGCTGCCATAAATATTTATTTAGGGCCTCTTATTTTCAAGGCAAGATTCATTGGGTTGGGGCTTGGCTGGTAGCTAAAAGGGTGGTGCATTGAAGCCACCTTAGAGCTGCCTGGTGATCTGCTTCCAATTGTCATGGTCATTGAAACTCCTGTGGAACACAGATCTGCTCTGACACATGAGATTGTCATGAGGCAGAACCAACTCTTTGACCACTGCTATGGATTGAATTGTGCTGCCCCCCCCAAAAAAAATGTATCAACTTGGCTAGGTTATGATTCTCAGTATTATAGGATGATCCTCCTTTTTGTGATCTGATGTAATTATCCTACAGGTTATACATCCTCACCCCTATGCTACTGATGAGGCAGAATTAGAGACCGTTATTTTAAGAAGACATGATGCAATCTACAGGATTAGGGTGTATCTTGAGACCATCTATTTTGAGCTATAAAGAGATATACAAGTGAGCAGAGATCAGAGGGAAAGAGCCTCAAAAGAAGAGCCAGGAGTCGAGTGCACCCTTTGGTGAGAACCTCCTAGTCCCAGGAGAGGACAGAAGCCAAGACATGTGGAGGTCTTCAAAGAATGCCAGACCCACAGGTGCTGAAAGGAGACAGCGACCTTCTTCCTAAACTATGAGCTGACAGAATAAAGCTTTTCCCTCTGCAGACATCTGACCTTCTCAACTCAGAGCGAATAGATTTCTGTTTATTGAGGTCATCTACTCATGATATTCCTGTTCCAGCAGCACTAGATACCGAAGACTACACTGGGGGCAGGGGGCAGGGGGAGCAGCTAAGGCATCGTGATAGAGCAAGTGGGAAACCAGAAGTCAGAGGGGCTCATACTTTGGGGGTGAAGGTCCTAACGCCCAAATCAGGGACAAAGCAAAGCTACTCAGGAGGATGTGGGACTCAGCTGCTGGAGTCCACACAGCCTCTAGCTTCTCTGCTAGTTGTAAAAGGATTCGGTTGTGGCAACTAGAACCTTGAAGCTGAAATAGGACATCAACCGATAATGAGAACGCTTTCTAAACTAGCGGGTACCCTACAACATCGTCAGGGCGCTGGATCTACAAACAGTATCTGCTATTGCAGGCATCTCCAGCTAGTTTGGAACTGTTCGCTCTACCTTAACGTAGTCCAGAGCCTCTCACGCGGCTATTATCTTTTCATAATCTCCTCGTTTACAACCATTACCACTGTGCCTGTGAAACAATTGTGCTTTTTTGAGCTGCAAAAGCAACACATGATTGCAGAATGACCTGGTCTCTATTGCCACATTGTGCCGGTCCAAACTAAAAGTTCAAGGGCAAGCCGACACACTCAGCTCAGCACAGATGGGACTGACCCTCCCGGTCAACAATTAAAGTGGGAACAAGCATGCAAGGAAAGGTAGCCGCTAGAACTACTGCCCAAGCAAAATAGTGAAATAAAATGATGTGTGGTTTGGTTTTGATTTTTTTTCCCCATTCCTTTTGGAGGTGCTTAAACCAAGGTTGCAGCTTTATCACATCCATGGGGGAGTTTAATGTGTTAAAACCCACAACGTCCCAACTGCTAATTCACAAAATACCCCGTTGCTTGGTCAAGTTCAGTTCCTATTAACCTTGCTCTTGGCTTGGTCACTGGTCAACCATAGGAGGGGTTCCTCCCTCCAGTTCCGTCCTTCAGGGATCCAAGATCGTGATTGGCTAAAGTCGGTGTGTCAGAAACATGTGCTGTGGACCCAGACGCAGGTCACAGGCATGGGCAAAAAAGATGGAGGACCTTCATTAAGCTCCAAGATTTAACATTTTAAAGACATACTCACTTCTAGGAAAAATACAACCAAATCCGTTTCCTCTTGGTAATGACGGACACTTTCTTAACTGTGTCCTACCCTGAATCCAGACCAGCAGAGACTTAAAGTTAGAAAGGTAAAAAAAGCTGGGTGGGGTGGGGTGGAAGTCGGCTCAAAAATAGACTTCCTTTCTCTCTCTTCCTCCTCTCTATATTTTAAAATTTGTAATCTTTCTGGCATTGATCACAGACTTACCATATGTTTGCTACTATACATCAGTTTTCCATAGAGAAGTTTCATACTATAAAAAAATCATATGAATATGAAGTTGAAATTTCCATAGCTCAAAGCATATTATTCTAGTCACAATTAGAGAGTTTGTAATGCAAACTTCAGAGAATACTGATTGGATCGATCATCTGTTACCTACAAAACAGAATGTCCTACAATGTGCAGTTGTGGCTTACCACAACAAGGATGTGCGTTGGTTCATGAGCCCGTGGGTTGGTCATCTGTGTGTTGCTCCATGTGGTTGTGGCTAGATTCTTTTGGCTGGGTAACTAGGAACATGATGGACCCAGATATCTTAACTCAGATGTTTGGGACCTCAACCGGGATGGTTGGAACAACTCCGATAACCGGGCATTTCTTTCTCCCTCTTCCTCCCTTCGCGCTTCTCTCTCTCTCTAAATGTAATTTCTCGCTTCCTGATGGTTCAGCCTCATAGGAGCCTGCAGAGCTGGTTTAAAGGCCCGGATACCAAAAACTGAAAGGGAAAGCTGTAAGTTCAAGGGCATGGTGCGCCAGTGCTACCTAGAAGTGCAGGGTTACCACAATACACACCTAAAGCCATGACTGGATTTTAGGACTGGACAGTAGACAAAAGCTGTAAGAATCGCAAAATGACTATTAAAAAAAACACACAAAGCCTCACTGCCATCGAGTCAATGCTGACTCATAGTGACCCCCTGTGGGTTTCCAAAACTAAAACTGTTTATGGGAGTAGAAAGCCCAGTCTTTTTCCCTCAGAGCTGCCGGTGGTTTTGAACTGCTGACCATGCGGATCCCAGCCCAGCACATAACCACGACACTACCAGGGCTCCTCCAGATGACTACTAGTGAGGGTCGAAAAACTGAGGAAACTGCTACGTGGGGTGTGGAAGGGGCACATGACATCATTCACTGCCCCGCAGCATCCATAAAACCATTGTCACCGTCACGATCATAAACACGTACCATCACTCCTGAAAGTTACTTCGTAGCCTCAGTCGCCTCTTTCTCCAGCCCATCCTCAGGAAGACACCGGTGTGGTTCATCAATAGCTGAGTTTCCACTTTTGAGAAGGGTGAGATTTCATACCGTTCTACTGCCCAGGCCTTCGCTGTTGTCCCATGGCTCTGTGGCTGTGACCAACCCTCTGGGCCAGTGGTTCTCCACCTTCCTAATGCTGCGACCCTTTCATATAATTCCTCATGAGGCAGTGACCACAACCCGCCCCCAACCATAACATTATTTTCATTGCTTCTTCATAACTGTAAATTTGTTACTGTTATGAATTGTGCGACCCCTGTGCAAGGTTTATTCGACCCCCTCCCCAAGAGGTCGTGACCCACAGGTTGAGAACCGCTGCTCTAGGCCAAGCTGCAAGGACAAGCCAGCCAGAAAGCAAAAGGGAACTGATGCTGCGCAGTTGTTTCTGCAGATTTTGATTCCTCCTCTCAATACGCCTGTTGTTGTTTAGACCTTTATGAACATTCATGTATCCTAGCCCCGCCCTGAGAATGTAGTTGTAATTAGAGGGGAGTAGGCTTGTTTCTGGTGCCATGCCATGGTACCAGCTTAAACCTAAAAGGATAGAGACCATTCAGAAATGGTGACTCAGTGGGCAGGAAGTGGGTTAATACAGCTGCTCGGTGATAAGCATGGGTCCTTTCCATGGTAAAGAGAAAAATCTCTCAAAGGAAAATGCCAGGAGCGGAGCGCAAGGGATACGTCTAGTGATCTGGGACTCTTCCCAATCCATAAAATGACAGCATTATATGCACATTGGGATTTCAGAATTGCTATGGGCAATGGCTGCGATGAGGGTAGCTGAGAAGGTATTGTTACTGAGGTCCTAGGCACCCATGCACGGAGCTATTCCAGACAGTTTTAACCGTTTCTCTGAGATCAGCGCATGGCTGCGGGTTCTCGCCTGTCTTAGTGTCGCTGGGTCTCCTGGAAGAAGAAAAAGAAAGAAAGGTTCCATCAAAACAGTGACTTCTCGGGGGATCTGCTGGGACAGCCAATTCATGACAGCAACTCAGAAGGTTATGTTGACTGGGGAGATTCCAAAGTGCCAATCTTGATAGATTTTCTCAAAGAATACAGGATGGTCATGGACATTTATTAGGAAGAAGTTTTGAAAAAACAGAATTCCATTGGTGCGAAAAAGATCAGGAAAGTGGCATCCAGGAATTTTTTCCCCCATTATGATGATGGACCTCCTCATTCTTCAAGGGCAGGAGAACTTCACTGGGAACTTTTACCCCATCAACCCTCTAGTCCCAATTTTGCCCCTTCAGGCATCTCTTTGTTTCTTGCGTTCAAAGAACATTTCAAAGGCACACGATTTGAGTTCTCTAGGGTGTCAAAACTGCCAGTATGACATGGTATAAATTACAGAATGCAGAAATCTTCAGGAAAAGGATGGAGAGATGGACACGCCACCTTCAGAAGTGTGGAGACCTCGATGGAGGATATGTCAAGAACCAAGAGCTTTATGTTTTTATCTTTTTGTTTAATAAAGATCTCCATGATTCTGCAGCAATGCTTTTGGACTTACTTTGTATGTGACATGCCCCCACCCCCCTCATTCCCATTTTGAATGAAAGCATCTACCAAAGTGACCTCGTCTCTGCCTCCTCGTTTTATGTAAGATGTAGGGGGGCGGGGCACGGAAACTGGTCATTTGGTTTAAGTCTTTGCCGAGCAGGAAGAGCTGAACTTAAGAAATTGTTCCTGAAAGCTCTTAGAATCATCTGGACCTGCTGGATTTGGGAGATCTTGGACTGGAAGCTTGATATTGTGTTAGATGTTAATTTGGGGTGTTCTGGAAGGGATGAGAATATTTAGCACCTGGACTGCCATCAAGTCCATGATGACTCACAGTTACCCTCCAGGACAAGATAGAGCTGCCCCTGTGAGTCTCTAAGACTGGAACTCATTACCAAAGTAGAAAGCCCTGTCTTTCTCTCACAAAACGACTGGTGGTTTCACATTGCTAAACTTGGGGGTTGCAGCCCATCTCGTACCACTATGCCACAGGGCTCCGACTGCCCATGGCAGAGACATGAGTTATTAGACAGAAGCCGTGTCCATGGTCAATTGTTACATAGTAAATCCAAATGAATCCTGCTTCTCAAGATCCATATCCTTAAATATTATCCTCCCACACTGTCTTGGCTGGTGATGTGACATCAGCAACTGGGACAAGAGCAGAAGAGGTAAGTAGCTCGCACAGTGGGACTCGCCTCCTTGAGACGTTTCTACTATAATGTGAAGAAGCCCAGCCTTGCTTCCTGGAGGGTGAATGATGGCACGGGAGCACCCTAGCCAATAACCAGTATCAACTTTCATACATGGGCCGTGACCTTTCTCTCTGTCTCTCTATGGCTATCTCGCCTTCTCTCCCCGTCATCTGGCACTGTCAGATGACCGCAGCTACGTGACTCGTTCCAAGCAAGATCAGCAGAAACCCAGCAGAACCCGGCACCGTTTGCTGACCCACAGAATTTCAAGACACTAACTTTTGGGGTGGTTCACAACAGATGAACTGAAACAAGCTCCCACCCTTTTAAGTATAGTCTTATTTCAGAGTCTTTGGTTGCAAGCACCAGAAATGCATTCAAGCTCTGTCTTGAGTAAACATTAGTAGCTTATAAGACGGGTATATATGAGGTAGGAGTCCTGGTGGTGGTGTGGGCTATGCCTTCTTAGGCTGTTAGCCACAAGGTCAGCAGTTCCAACCCACCAGCTGCTCCTCAGCAGACAGAGTGGGCTTTCTACTCCTGTAAAGGGCTACAGTATTGAACACCCATGGGGCAGGTGCGTCAATGAGTTGGCATGGGCTCACTGGTGGTGGGTTTGGTTTTTATAGAGGTAGCGTGTGGGAAAGAAACACAGTTCAGCTGGGCTTTAGCAAAGAGAACCAGGAAACGGAGAACCAGATGAACCACAGCAGCTCATCCGTCTGTTTTTTACTGAGACTGCAGGGACTCTGGGGTTTTATTTTATGGCTTCTCGGTATGCATTTGCTTTGATCTTCTCCCCTTTCAGCAATGCTCTGTCGGTTTCTGCACGCCACTAACAGAGGATGCCCATCCCGTAGCTTCTGAGTTTACATGTTCTTAGGTCATGGGATTTCTGAAAACTCATTAGCCTCTCTCAATCCCAATTCTGTATTTTAGCGCATTTGGTTGGCTTTGCTTGAGCCAAGGGATCACTCTTGGCCCCTTCGGCTGCGGTCCAGGGCCAGGGTCATGCAGTTCAACCACAGCTGCTATGAAGGCCGTTATTAGAGGGAGCATGGAGTAGGGTAGGGAAACACCGCCAAATTGTCCGCTACAATTATCATTCCAGGGGAGAGAAAGCAGGAGCATTTGAGTATAAAAGAAAACATTTAAGAATAGATATATTTAGTACTCTGTGTGGGATAAAAATGGTTAAGAAATGCAGAGTCAAAGAAAACACATTCTCTAACGAAAGTAAGAAACAGGGTAGGGGTCAGCGAGATCAACAGAGATGGGGGAAGTGCACTCCAGGTAAGATCACTGGGGAGTTTAAGATGCAAGATGCATGTTTTGAACTTGAAGGAGAGAGGTCGTGTGAAAGTTGTTGAGACCACAGCTTAGGGGCTAAAAAAAACTAGGAGGGAAATTGACATTTGTTCACTTAAAATAAAGGCTTAATGACAGTCAGCTCTACGCTAGATCTGGCACCGACCCCTGTGATTATTTTCAAAGTACAGTTCTAGAACATCTGGAGGGCTGATTCTGCTTCTACATGTTATTGCAGAGGGAAGGATAACAAAGAGTAGTTCTCTCTCTCTCTCTCTCTCTCTCTCTCTCTCTCTCTCTCTCTCACACACACACACACACACACACACGCACACAACAAAAATGACAAATTCAAGGGGAACATCACCCTGCACGCACATATTAATGTTTTATTCCTTTGTGTGCTCCATCTATAATCGGGTATAAAGTCTGAATTGAAAAAAACTGAAGTTGAAAAGAATCTGGTTTTACTTGGATCAACAATCAACTCCATGGAAGCAAGAGTCGAGAAATCAAGCTACGCATTGCATGGGACAAGTCTGCTGCAAACGGCCACTTTCATGTTCTGTCAAGCAAAGATGTCATGCTGACAGCTAAGGTTTGTGTGTTAGTCTGGGAACTTTAGAGAAACAAATCCACAGAAACTCATGTATAAGAGAGATTTATATAAAGGATAAGTGCACATGAAGAAAACATCCCAACCCAGTGCTTCCCAAGCCCACAAGTCCAACATTAACCCATATGTCCAACACCAATCCACAAAGTCCTCCTCCATCTCACAAAACACACACTATGACACCAACTGCAGGAGGAAAGCCAAAGCAGTGACCATGTAAGCATCTCAGCACTGGGGGGGGGGGGGGTCTCCACGCATCTGCTCCAGCACCCAGGGCTGCATCGGGGTAGATCTACGTGGCTTCTCCTCAGAGATGTCTTGCAGGAAGTGAGCCTTGCCAGCTGAAGCAGGGAACTGACTAAGGCAGCTGCACCCTGGTCCAACCATCAGAAAGCAAGAGACCTAAGAATTCAGAAGGTGAGACTCACAGAGCCATTTATCCCTCTGCCCTTCAATTAACCCCACATGTGTTTATTGGCCAGGTTGTCACAATAAACTACCTTAGTGTATCTGACTCAATCAATGGTGCTGTCAAGGGCCTCCTGCAACAGCGAGGCAACGAAAAAGAACAACCAAGGCAGAACGAATGCATCAGAATAGTAGAGTTGGCAAGGAGCACTGACTAGGTCATGAACTGTGAGAACATAGTGACCCTGTAGGACAGAGCGGGAGAGAGACAGGACTTTCTACTCCCATACAGAGTTAAAGCCTCGAAACCCACGGGGCAGTTCTACCCTGTCCTATAGGGCCGCTGTGAGCCCACCAACTCCATGGCCGTCCGTTTGGCTCCGGGCTTTGAGTAGAACCCGCCTGGTGGGTTTCTGGGACTATCCATCTCTCTGGGAGGAGGAAACTCCACCTTTGTCCCGAGAAACCATGCTCCTGATCCTGTGGCTAGCAGCCCAACGTGTGACCCACTACCCCAGAGGGCGTTGGCTTGGGTTTGGAGTTTACCAGAAGAAAGAACAAATCAGCCCTGGAAGAAAGAGAAGTGAGTGTCTCATCAAAGTGAGGGTGGCACGACGCCCTCTTGCTTTACCGGAACATGTCGTCAAGCAAGACCAAGGATGAGAAAGGGATACCGGTCTCGTGCTTCGTAGGGGGTGAGCAGAAGCGAGGAAAACCCTCAACGAGGTGGCTAGACACAGTCGCCTCAAACACCTCCCCAGTCGTGGCAAGGGCGGAGGGCAGGGCAAGGGCTCACTTGTCCTGTTACACTCAGATGCAAGGCCGCCACGAGCTGGGGCTGAGCGGATGGCAACTAACAACATTACACATGCTTCATGGAGGTGCCAAGAGGCGAAGCTTTCCTGCAGTGCTAGAGAGGAGCCGGTGACAAACAGGAATTTGCGTTCCTTCTGACTTGTGGCTGGTCACCGTAAGACCTTCAAGTCTGTGTCACTCTATCCTTCCTTATTTCTATTCTTTTTGTAAAAAATAATTTTATTGGTGGCTCGTACAACTCTTATCACAACCCACACATCCATCCATCGTGTCAAGCACATTTGTACATTTGCTATCATCACTCTCAAAATGTTTGCTTTCTACTTAAGCCCTTGGTATCAGCTCCTCATTCCCCCCTCCCTATCTGTCCCTCCTCCCTCACAAACCCTTGATAATTTAGAAATTATTATTATTTTGTCATGTCTTACATTGTCCGACTTCTCCCTTCACCCACTTATTTCTATTCTTAAGTGCTCCAAACCAGCCCAATGCTACCCATTTGCAGAACCTCTATACTGCAGCGCATAACTCTCCCATAGGCTTTCGGAGGCTATAAATCTTTACGGGGAAGAGCACCCAGCCAAGTGATCGGTGGATTCAAACTGCAAACCTTTCTATTAGCAGTCTAATGCTTAACCCACTGGGCCACCAAGGCTTCTCTTAAAGTACTTACCCACTCGCTGCCAGTGACACATTATTGTCATTGTTGGGTGCCATCGAGTCAGTTCTGACCCACAGGGACCTTCTGCACAACAGAAGGAGACACTGCCTCATCCTCCGCCATCCACGACTCCCTCCTCTGCTGGAGCCTATTGATACAGCCATGGTGTCATCTAGCTCAATGAGGGCCTTCCCGTTTCTTGCTGCTCCTCTACTTAACCAAACATGATGTCCTTCTCCAGACACCGGTCTCTCCTGACAACATGTCCAAAGTATGTGAGACAAAGTCTTGCCAACCTTGCCACTAAGGAGCACCCCGGCTGTACTTCTCCCCCAACAGTTTGTCCTTTTAGCAGTCCATGGTACTTTCAATGCTCTTCTCCAGCACCAGAATTCAAATGCATCGGTTCCACAGAGCAAAGTGTCCCTATATAGGGTCTCCCAGGCGGTACATCTTCACAGGAGCAGAAAGTCTCATCTTTCTCCTTTCGAGTGGCTGGTGGGTTCAAACCATTGACCTTAAGGTTACCAATCTAACACTCAACCAACGGTGCCACCAGGGTTCCTATAGATAATAACCACTCCAATTAACACTGAATGTTTTTTATGTGCCAAGTACTATTGTTACATGCTTTATACAAAGTAACACATTTAATCCTCACAATAACCAATAATGTTGGTACTATTCTCAGCATCCCCCTTATATAGATGAAGAATCAAGTGTCTTGCCCCAAAGGATACAGCTGGCAAACAGTGGAGCTGGGCTTTGGCCCCCAAAACTCTGGTTCCAGAATCGATATGCTATGCTGCCTTGCATTTGATTTTTAATATATACCTATAGGCAATAGAGTCTCAATGTCTTTTTACATGACAATCTTCATCATCAAATTTTATCATGCATACACTTGTAACATAGACCATTTAACTAACTCAATGTAAATCAGGTCCCAAAGTGACTGAAGGTTCTGGAGCAAAGATGGCAATTATTGTCTGGGAGGGCAATACCCTTGTTTGTCCATAGTCCAGTAAGAGTTTCAAAGCTTTGAAGCCATGGAGGCACCTATCCTTGTCCTTGAGTATGCCAGGAAGTATCTTCCCCTCGTGGTTCAGGTCACTGACTAGAGTCATTCACTGCTTACTGCTCTGCTGCCTTTGCACCTACCCTTCCCCCAAAACCCAAACTCACAGACACGTCACTCAATGTGAACGTCATTCTGTCTTTTCGCCATTACAGAGGGACTGACCACCCTAGAGCTCTCCTGACCTCCTACAAAGCGACTCTATTACATGTTGTTGATAGCTTCCCTTGAGTAGGCCCAGCTCATGGAGACCCATACACAATGGGGGGGGGTGTTGTTTGATCCATAGGATTTTCATTGGTTGATTAGGGTGACTAATTGCTTACTTCAACTTCAGTGCTCTTCTGACTCCTCACAGTGAGAAGGAACCCCTTACCTAGGTAGCAGAGAGCCGGCATCCTCACTATCCCCACTCGGGACCCAGTCTGAAATGGTCCCATCACCCAGAAGCATCTCAGGCTTGTCGTCACCGCATGTATCTCCTGTGACCCAGTCCTTAGCTGTCTGCTCAGTTTGCCTACATCAGCATGGCTATGGGGAAGGCGCAAACACGTTCACTGCTCTGGAAAGTAAGCCAACATGCAAGTGCTCTTTCTCTCTGCTAACCCCAAATTTCCTTACTGACAATCAGTGTCAGCATCATGAATATCCAATGATCAAGTGCCATTGCCTAATGATAAGTTGGCAGCCCTTAATCTTTTTGTGTGAACTCTGGAGGAGATGATGTTAAAGTTGGGCTTCTGAATTACAAGAAAGAGTCACTTGTGCTACTTTAAGGAAAAAAAATTTGGGGGTGGAAATCTCCATGTGGCTTAAAGCTAGAGTCCAATGCGCTGCCCATCTCTCAGAAGACGTTTGCGTTCTAATGTGTTGCTGTTTCTCCCTTCCCTCTTCCACCTTCTTTCTCTCTGAGACTTCATCTGCTACTGACTCATAGCTTCTTCTGTCTTTGACTTCGCCAAGCACACAGGACATCACACGTCTCCGGATCATAGTGGTTCAGCTTTTGCTAGTCCTAATACTTTCTGAATTCCTCCTCTTTCGAGTTCTTCGTTCATACTTTTGAGCAAAAGAAGCTGGCTCAACCTGGTTTTGAACAGCAGATCAGGGATGACAGACCAACCTGGTGCCAGCTCGTCTCTCCTACTCTGGTGTGACTCGGTGGAGTGAGGAAGTGTCATGTGGTAGAAAACACAGTGATTTTTCCTCTCCCTCTCCTCTCTCTATCTCTCCCGTAGAGATTCCTTCCCTAGAAGCTTCTGCAGGCCAGAAGGTAAGCTAAACTTTTCAGCTGTAGGGTGATATTTGGGGAAGAATTGAAAAGATCTTGGTAACCCAGTATTAAAAACAAAAAAACAAAACCATTGCTATAAGTCAATTCTGACTCATAGCAGTCTGCAGCATTAGCCTGACTAATTTCATGCAATTAAGTTAAAATGATACCATTTTACAGATTAAAATTGTCCAAGTTTATAGTCATTTCTAGTCAATTGGTCATTATTTTTAAGATTTAATTATCCTTAACTTTTCTAAGTTAATTCTGGAAATCAAGGCATTATTTTTTGAAGAAAGCAGCTTTTCAGTAAATTACAAAGAAAGAGTCAAGACTGCTTATAGTTTCCTTCACCTTCTGAAGCTTCAAACACATCTCTGCTTTTGTGATATTTTCCCTGCAGTGTGACTTCTTTCTACTCTCTCCACCCTCGCTTTAATTCAGGCTCAAACAGTCATAACACGTGAAACTACCAGAAGCAACAAAGTGAAGGAAAATTAACACATCCACATGGCTTTTATATTCTGATAAAAGAGTCACTGCCAAGTTTCCTGTTTATACTGATGCTTGGATATTGTATTGGTGGGTTCTGCACTGGAGATTCCATTGCTACTTAAAATTCTATCCATCAAAAATAGATATGATTCCAAGTAATGACATTTCAACGTGATAAGGGTATTATTATGGATTGAATTGTCCCCCCAAAGATGTGCTGAATTCCTAATTCCCATGCTTGGGAATGTGACTTCGTTTGGAAATAGATTTCTTTCTTTGACAATGTTAGCAGTTAGCCAGGTTTCTATAAGGTCATACCTGACTGAAACCAAAACCAAACCAAACCAAATGCACTGCCTCTGAGTTGGTTCAGATTCACAGAGACTATAGAGGGCACATGGACTGTAATTCTTCACAGGAGCACCCAGCCTCGTCTTTCTCTTGAGGACCAGCTGGCGAGTTTGCATGCTAACCTGAGAACATCACGCTCCAAACTCCAAACTCACTGTCACAGATCAGTGCTGACTCACAGTACCCGTACAGGGCAGAGCAGAACGTCCCCTGTGCATTTACGAGGCTGTGAATCCACGATGGCACCAGGCTCCTTAAGGGCACCTTGGGGACTTCATACCAGGCTAGCAGGGGTCCAAATGCCATCTGAATTGACTCACTGCCATTGACTTCATTCAGATTCATAGTGACCCTATAGGAACAGGGTACACGTGTCCCTCTGTGTTTCTGAGACTATAAGTCTATGTGAGGAGAAAACCTTCATCTTTCCTTTGTGGAGTGACCAGTGGTTTAGAACTGCTGACCTTTAAGTTAGCAGCCCACCATGTAACTTAATACACCACCAGAGCTCCTACGCGATCTGAAAAGCATCTTTAAAAAGAGGGCAACATGGGCACAGAAGAAATAAAAATCTCTTTATGTGCAAAAGACATAAACCCGATATATAGAAAACCACCAAGATTCAATTCAGCTATTGCTTGAACTAATTGAAAAATTTGGCGGCATGGCAGCAAGATCAACAAACAGAAGTCATCTGCATGCTTGTATATTAAAGATCTTGATACAGGGAAAGATCTCAAAAGGATAATACCATTTGCAATCAGTACATAAAAGATAAAATATTTAGGAGTAAATCGTACCAGAGAAAGAAAAGACTTATACAAAGAAAACGACGAGATACTCCTTCAAGAAATTATAATGAACTTACACAAATAGAACGAGTTATCATGTTCCTGGAGGGGAAGACTAAATTATTTAGAAAATGTCAACATTACCAAAATTACTTTACAAATTCAATGAAGATCTAAATTCCATCACAGCTTTTCAGAGAAATGGAAAATCTAATTACAAACTTTCTATGGAAAGGAGAAACCTAGGCTAAACAAAACACGATTTAAAAATAAAAACCAAGTAGGAGGCCTTTCACTCTCAGACCTTAAAGCCTACTATGTAGTCATGGTAATTAATCAAAACAGCCTGGTACTGGTGCAACAATAGATATGAAGAGCAAAGGATTAGACCTGAAAATCTCAAAATACAACCAAGAACCTCTAGATGCCCATATTTTGATAAAGAACTAAAACATATTAAATGGGCAAGAGACAGCCTTTTCAACAAATGGTACTGGGAAAACTGGATCTTCACCCACACAAGCATGAAATAAAACCCATACCTCACACTGCATACAAAACCAAACTCCAGATGGATCAGAGGCCTGAATAGAAATCACACAATTATTAAGATCATCAGTGAAAAAAATAGGGACAAACCTTAGAAGTCTAATACAAGGCAAAAACACAACACCGAACATAATGAAGAATATCCAAACAATAGAAGACAAAATAAAGAACTGAGACCTACTAAAAATATGACATTTATGCACAACAAAAGACTTCATCATATGAGTCAAGAGAGAATCCACAGACTGGGGAAAAGATTTATTACTAATACATCAAACAAAGGACTGATCTCCCAATTATGGAAAACAACAACATCTTAACAATAAAATCACCATAATCCAATAAAAGGTGGGGGGCACAAGACATGAATATACAATATATCGAAGACGACACACAGGTGGCCAACAATCATTTGAGTGAATGTTCACTATCATTAGCAAGAAGAGAAACCAATTAAAACGACAGTGAACTATCACCTCACACCAATACTTTTGGCAAAATTCAATAAGACAAAAAATAACAAATCCCGGAGAGGATGTGGAGAGCTAGGAATGCTTTCACATTGCTGGGGGGGCTGTAGAATTGTACCACCCCTCTAGCAATCAGTACGACACGTCCTTAAACAATGCAAATCTAAGTACTTATAATCCAGTCGTCTCTCTACTGGGCTGATTCCCTAAAGAAATTATGAACATAACAGGAACAGACATATGTACACCTATGTTTAGTGCAGCAATTTCCACATAGTAAAAACATGGAGACAACCCCCAAACCCCGCCTATAGAGAATGGATAAACGACCTCCGGTGCACTCCTACTAGGGACTTACTTTTATGCATCAATAAAAAACAATGAGAACTCTCTTAAACACCACAAGGCATGGACAAAACTAGAGAACATTGTTCTGAGCAAACTCAGTCAATCTTACAAGGTTAAATATTGAATATCACCATTGTTATCAGGCAAAATAAAGAAGAAATGTGGTTTGTACACCAACAGATAAAGCTCTGTGACTCTGAGAAGGCCAGGGGTGAGGTGGGAACAGGGTGAGGGAAGAGACTAGAGGTGGGGGTACAAAAAAATGAAGGGTTTAACAGGGAAAATTTTTAAAATTTTATTATTAATAATTTTATTGAGGCCTCATATAACTCTTTTCCAAATCCATCCATCCACCCACTTTGTCAAGCACATTTGTACATTTTTGCCATCATCATTTTACTGGAGCCCTTGGTATCAGCTCCTCAATTTTTCCCCTCCCTGCCCGCCTTCCCTCCATCATGAACCCTTGATAATGTATACAGAATTAGTTTTTCATGTCTTACACTGACCGATGTCTCCCTGCACTCACTTTTCGGTTGTCTGTCCCCCTGGGAGGTGGTTATAGGTCGATCATGGTGATCGGTTTCCCCATTCTCCCCCACCTTCTCCTTCCCCCCTCGTATCGCTGCTCTCCATCTCGGTCCTGGGTTCCCTAGGTTCCCAGCTCTGATCTGCACCCGTTAAAAGAACAAAGGACCCTCCACACTCCTTACCCCTGAGGCCTGCACATTGGCCTGAGTGACCGCAAAAGGAGGACAGTAAAACGGAAGTGACTTGGAACCTCAGTGACATACGTGTCGTTTCAAACACATGGGGGCGGGGGATAGGAGGAAAACAGACACATGGAAGCACATGGGAAATGACACTGAGTGGAGTCGAATCTACAAGTCACGGGAGGCTGTGAAAGCTGGAGGCCTGCCGGGTGTTAGAAGACATGAAGAATCCCCCTGCTGGAGTGGGCAGTGAGAGGGTGGTCAGCCCTGCTGACACCCAGCCTTTGGCCTCCTAGGCTCTAGAACCTTGAACCCAAACATTTCTGTCCTTTCAAACGACCCGTTCTGTGGTGCTATCCTTAGGAACTTGTGACAAGCATTGTGTCAACGTCTAAGGAAGTCCATGAAGTCTAAGAAAGAGCACTATGTCTAAGACGGTCCACTAAGTCCACGCCTGGGGCAACAGGTCCACTTGAAACAATGATATATTTGGTGCCATTTTGTGGTAGAAGAAAAAGGCCAAGTAGACTAACCCTTCTAATCCACAGGTCATGAGCAAGTACAAATGTCAGTTGTTAGCACAGGTCAAGAGAGGGCTGTATTAGATGCGAGCTATGTGGCACTAGAGTTGAAGCTATCGGAAACATTGATGGGATAGAGAAGAATGTACACATATCTTGGGATTTCAGATCAAACGGTTTCTTCCTTCCGTGGCAGCCTGAAGAACCTCTCCCAGACACCCTCCAGGAGCATAGCTGGCCTCGGAGACTTTGAAGGAGTCTTAGAGCTCAGAGAAATAGTTAGGAAGCATTCTGCAGATACACAATCCTGCCTAAGTGCTTCATCATCAAAACGGGATGGGTAGGTGTCTATACAATTGTAGCTAAAGACCAAGGAAAACACAGACCTTTCCGAGCAGTTACCACTCACTCACTCACTCACTCCGTGGCTTAAAAGGGCCAACGACATGTTCTAGAAAATGTCACGCACTAAGTGGGTCATAATCTTAGAAAGAGAGGGGAAAGAATTCTTCCAGAATTAGAGCTTATTATTCAAAATAATGGCCAGTTACAAGGCCACCAAGAACCGATAAAGACAAACACAAATGTTACACTATTGGTGCCCACACTGCATCATCGGGCCCGGGGTCTCCGTTGTTCCAAGCCGCACAGCTAGCTCCTCGAGTGCCATAGCACTGAGCGAGAAGACTCCCTGGGGCACCAGCTCAGCCTCACGGAGGACTCCAAGCCGGAACCACTCACCGGTGAGAGAGCCTTGATACATAAAGAGCAGGTGAGTTGAAGTCAGATGGATCTGGCTTTGAATGCCAGGGCCACGATTCTCTGCCCTGTGACCCTGGACCAGTTACTAGATGTCTCTGAACCTGACTTTTCTGTAAAATGGTGACACCCACAGAGGGTTATGGTCAGGATTAAGACAAGCTGTATGCGGAGCATGTGCCTCACATGTGATAGGTAATCAATAAGATCGGTCCCCTTCCCTACAGGTGGCTTTTCATTTTCGGTCAGATGACAACAGAGGCAGTGAGGGGAGTGTTCAAGCCCAGGCACAGGGAACCAGATCCAGCCCTGGTCTTCCTGCTTTCCTGCGTTGTAACTTTGGTCTAGTTGCTTAACCTCTTTGTGCCTGAAGATGAACTCAATTAATAATACCGCCCAAGTGCTTGACACCCTGTCTGGCCCGGAGGGGCTGTGTAAGCTTTTGTCCCTATAATTTCTTTCATTGTTTCTCCCTGGAACCTGGGTAAACTATATAGCCCCTCCATGGAGCTGCTTCTAAATGAAAAACTTCCCTCTAACTGTGAACTGTTCTGGGAGAGAAAAGAGACTCCAAATTTCAAATATAATTGATGGAGACACACTTCTTTATTAAGTCTTAAACAGGTCAAAGACAAGATAAAGACAGATCACCCGGATGAGGAGACCCATCAGCACTAGACCATAATGCTGTTCAAAGATTTACAGGATTCAATGGGTCCTGAGACTGTGTGGAGAAGGAAACGTGGATTTAGGACTTTCACTGTAAACAGTAACTGTCCACAAACCCAGTGCACAGAATTTAAATCTCATACACAACTCATGCCTTGGATAACAGGCATGGCAAACAACAAGGGCGTGTGTTTTGGTCCCTTTTCCTCTGGCAGGTGTAGCAGCCACAGTGGTGCAATGGTTAAGCTTGGCTGTTAACCCAAAGGCTGGTAGTTCAAACCCCATGTCTTCCACAGGAGAAAAGATCTGGCGGTCTCCTGCTCTGAAGATTCCAACTGAGCTATGCCTTGGGATCTTGGCAACAGCACACAACAGCAGCAGCAGCAGCAATGGTAGATGAGGAGTCCCTGGGTGGCATAAGCAGTTATGCCCTCAACTACTAGCCCAAACATTGACAGTTCAAACCTACCTAGACGCATCTCAGAAGAGAGACCTGCTAATCGACTTCTCAGAGGTCGCAGCCGCGAAACCCCTCGGCATAGAGTTCTCTTCTACCACATATGACAAAATGACATTCAAATGATCATGGAATTGCCTACATGCTTTTTGAAGCCCCCCTCCCCTCCACTTGGGGAACCCCTAGAGTCAGCATCAGCTCCACAGCCACTTACAATGGTTATCCTCTTCAGATCCTCGCCGACGCTGTGGCTGACTGCAACAACCAGGCCGGTCTCCCATGCTCATCAGCACGAGGAGCGTATCAATCACCTCAAATCAGAGTGGCCTTTTGACTGCTATGTGACCAATAAAGGATGGTAGGAGGGATGCCGTGGGTTATAACGGGCCATCCGACAGCTGCCTAATTTGCTGGGACACTTGTAATGGACTCCTGAAGCCATTGCGCTGGGAGGATGCCAAGGCACATGGAGAAACCACTGACAGGGGCTCTGATCCACAGTTCCAGTCTGTGCGCCCAGGCGTCAGAGCCACGAGGAAAGCAGCTGCAGAGGACGCCAGCCTCCAGCCTTGGAGATGTCCCAGCGTGGGAGGGTCTTCCGAACTGAGAGTTCAGACATCACAGGCAGAAACTGCGTGGCTGGGACATTCTCAGAGACCCCCAGGGCCTGATCCAAACTCTGGGTCCCCAGAATCCTGGAACGCATTAAAATGATGATTCTTAAAGTTGCTAATTTGGAGCTGGCTTGTATGTGTGGACAGTGACCAGGACATGACCCTTTGTGGAGAAAAGACCATCATTTAAACTTCCTAGAGTTAAATTATTGTGAAAGGAAAATGACTTTTTGGAAGCATAGAAAAAATCAGCCCTCTTTCCAGACCATTTTTAATTACGGGCTTGCCTTTTGTGTTTCTGAGGGCTGGGGATTGGTGTTGAAACTGCGCGTCAAAAACGGGCTGCATGGCTTCCTCCTGCGGTACATAGACAGTTGTTGTTTTTTCTAGAACCAGAGTTCCCAAGAAGGAATTCTTCATTTGAAAATGAGAGCAATAAAAGTCTCTCTGGTGTCTGCTAATTCCAAAATAGAAATCAGCGAGATGTGTGCAGACGGTTGTGTTCAATCATGCTGAGCAGTTTGTGTAGCGAGTGGCCTCAGACGCCGAATTATTCACAGCTTCGTGGTGAAGCGGGGACTGGGTCTCCACAATCAGGCATCGACGTGTGGCTCCGAAAGTGTGTGAGCAGGCGGTGTGCTCTCTTGCAAGGTGGCTGTGGAGAGGCCGGTCTGACTTTAGCCAAGTTGGTGTACGTGTGGGCAGGTAAAGACGCAGAGGTACCAAGACGGGGGTCGCCCCGTGTTCAGTTAGCACCAAAGGATCCCATTTCGTAAAGGACATTTTCCTGGCAACCACCATCTGCCTCCCCCTGCCCCACACCCCAGGCTATCCTGACTTCAAGCCACACATTCTAGAAACAAACTCATCTTAAGCCTTTCCTCGGCACCACTTGCACTACCTGCCCGCCAGGGGCTCTGTTGTCCTCGCCAGCGTTCCAGAGAGGGCAATCCCAACCAGTTTACTCTGGTTTTGTGACCCTCCTAAGAATCATCCTGAAGAACTGCCTGGTATCTAGAAGAATTACTATCGCCTGGGAAATCGTGGTAAGGAGCCCCGGTGGTTGAGGGGTTGGGTGCTAACCACAAGGTCAGCTGTTTGAAGCCACCAGGCGCTGCTTGGGAGAGAGAGATAGCGTTCTGCTCCCATAAAGAATTAGTCTTAGAAACTCACAGGGGGGTGGGGGGCGTTCTACCCTGTGCTATGGGGGCGCTTGGAAAAGTGGAGGGGCAGCACAAAAGAGGAAGGCCCTCACTGAGATGGATCAACATGTGGCTGCAACAACAGGCTCAAACATAAGAGCACTTGGGGGCTGTGCACGGGTCTGGGCAGAGTTTCCTTCCGTTGTGCACAGGGAAGCCAGGAGTCTGAGCCAATCTGATGGCACCTAACAACAACAGGAGGCCAAACAGACTCTATGCAGTGATTATTGACATGATTATGCCCCGGTGGCACTGTCAGGTAAGCCTTGGGCTGCAAAGTTTGCAAAGTTGTCTGAACCCAGCAGTGCTCCCCGGGAGAAAGATCAAGCTGCTTCTGTAAAGATTTACAGCCCGGAAACCCTTCCTAGGGCCACGGTGAATTAGCATTGACTCAGGGGCAGTGGGTCTGGTTTGGAGATGTGCAGTTGCACTTTCAGTAGGATTACCAGATGCTGTTTAGCATACTCTGACTCATAGGGGGCCCTGTGTGTCAGGGTTGACCTGCGCTGCACATCATTGTCATTGACTGATTATTTACAAGTCGATCTCCAGGCCTTTCTTTTGAGGCACCTCAGGCTGTACTGTCCCTTCCACTCCTTTCAGTTAGCAGCCAAACTTGTTAACCACCTGCCCCTCCCAGTGTTTCCTCCAGCAGGATTATTAGTGAGCGAGCAAAAGTGGACTAATGGATTGCAGGTACACCCTTGTCTTGGGTTCCGCACTGGAGAAATATCAACACATGCAGATACTGCCCGATCTGCCCCATGGATTGCGAGCCAGGGAAAATGTATACTTGTTCTATAGGGAGACCAGGAGTTTGATCTCATGTTTATGTACCTCATGTGGTAGTGAGACGATTTTATATCCACATGAATTTTTATGAAAGTATAGGGGTACAGTCCAACCTATCAATCAGTTCCCAGCCGATGATGCTTCCTTGGGGCTGTGGCTTTCTTATAAGTGGAGGACAGGGAACCTCTCTCTGCCCCTTTGCCTTCCTGCTCACTGGGACTCTGCTGCGGACTCAGAGCTGTCAGCACACTGCCATGTTTCCACTGTCTTTGGATCTACAGGATCCACCAGCCTGTGATCTTCCTGCTTCCCGGCTCACCATTCTGCATCACCAGCATGGGGCTGCTCTGGTCTGAAGAGGGACTTAGGGACCACCATCAGATCACCGACTAGAGTTGTACCAGGCCGGGATGCCTTCTTGATATAGAAGTACTTCTTGACACAGAGCTCTTTTTATACGTAGATGAGTGGTCCTGGATTGGTTTCCCTAGACAACCTGGCCTAACACACTTCAGATACAGGTGGAACAAGGGTGCAGTGGCATGGAGGCGACTTTTGGTGACAGACACAGTACCAGGGAACCTGGAAAGGGATGTAAGGAAGGTAAGTTGGACGTAAGGGAGGTAAGGTTTGTCTTTAACTTCCCACCTCCCTTCCTGCTCCTCCTCTCTCTCCCTACAGGCCTGACCTGAGTGTTCTGGTGGCCTCCAGGGTTCTCTGTGTCCCCCAGTGGATTTCTACTCTCACGAGCCCACCTTTGGCATCAAAAGCTGCAAAATCTCTCTCCCTCAGCTGTCCGCAGAGCAGCACTGAGAAAGTGCTGTGAGTATGTGTGTGTGTTGGGGGTGGGGGGGGGGAGCCCATCTACCAGCCTCTGGATTCAGTAGTGAGAATCCAACTCCACTCCAGCCCAAGGTCAATTCCCACAAGGCAGAGATCAGAGATGCCGCCACCCTCCATCCTCATTTCACACGAACCTGACACCAACCATCCCTCTCATAGCACCCTCTACTTCGCTGGTAGGTTTGATAACCACACAGAACTTACAGAGAATACTCAAGTTTATGGGGTTTATTAGGGAAGTTAACAAGTTCGCTCTGGTCCTCAGCCTCTCAGTCATGTGGTTCCTTGGTCTCTACCTCTGTGGGCCAAGAAGCCTGCCTGCCACGCTATCTCGCTGCCACCTGGTCTCAGTGGTGAATTTGCTCTGCCCAGGTGCCTGTGGTTTGAACATGGCATGACTTCTATTGCCTCTGTCTCTTCAGGCAGGTATCTCCAACATGCTCCCCTGGAGGCTCTTCTTCCTGGATGGGCCTGCAAATTCCCTCTGTTCTTGTTTCTAGGATGGCTGAGATTCCTCTTACACTCAGAGGAATCGTGAAACTCACCAGTCCCTGGATCAGAGGCCTCTATACCTTATTTCCATAGTCATGAATAAGTAATTCATTTCATTTCATCACAAACTCTCATTATTCTTTACATACATGGATTGCCTGGTTAAGGAGCCCTGGTGGCACGGCAGTTAAGCACTCAGCTACTAATTGAAAGCTAGCTAGTGGAACCCACCCAATAGTCCCGGGGGAGAAAGAGCCTGCTCCTATGAAAATGACAGCCTAGGAACCCCTTTGGGGAAGTTCCCTCTGTCACACGTGAATGCTCATGATGACTTGCATAGGAATCAGCTTCCCAGCACCTAACAACAATAAATTGTCTGATTAACTTCCCGACACGATCGCTGAAGACAAAGCAGGTGAAGAAAGCTGATGGTGCTCGGCTATCAAAAGATATAGCATCTGGAGTCTTAAAGGCTTGAAGGTAAACAAGCGGCCATCTAGATGAGAAGCAACAAAACCCATATGGAAGAAGCGCACCAGCCTGTGTGACCATGAGGTGTCGATAGGATTAGGTATCAGGCATCAAAGACCCAGAACAAAAAAATCATATGATTTTGAATAGGGAGTGTGGAGTGGAGATCAAAAGCCCATCTGTAGACAATTGGGCATTCCCTTACAGAAGGGTTGCAGGGAGGAGGCAAGCTAGTCAAGGTGCAGTGTAGCAACAATGAAACGTGCAACTTTCCTCTAGTTCTTTAATGCTTCCTCATCCCCACCCCACTATCATGACTCCAATTCTACCTTATAAATCTGGCTAGATCAGAGCATGTACATGGGTACAGTTCAGAGCTGAAAACACAGGGAATCCACGACAGATAAACCCCTCAAGACAAATATTGAAAGTAGCCATACCAGGAGGATAAAGAGAAGGTGGGGGGGGGGGAGAGAAAGAGGGAACCAATCACAATGATCTACATATAACCCCCTCCCAGGGAGATGGACAACAGAAAAGTGGGTGAAGGGAGACGCCAGTCAGTGTAAGACATGAAAAACTAATAATAATTGATAAATTATCAAGGGTTCATGAGGGAGGGAGGGTGATGGGGAAGGAAGGGAAAAATGAGGAGCTGATACCAAGGGCTCAAGTAGAAAGAAAATGTTTTGAAAATGATAATGGTAACAAATGTACAAATGTGCTTGACACATGGATGGATGGATTATGATAAGAGTTGTGCGAGCCCCCAATAAAATGATTTTTTAAATTGTCTGGCTAGCCTAATTTATAGCAAGTTATGACTGACCTACAGGTCAAGGGTTGTAGTGATTATGCATTGAGCTGCTAACTGCCAAGTCAGCAGTTCAAAACCACCAGCTGCTCCAAGGGAAAAAGAGTTTTCTATTTCTGTAAAGAGTTACAGTCTTGGAAGCCCACAGGGTCAGCTCTCCCCTACCTATGGGGTCACCATGGGGCAGCATCCATTCGACGGCAGTGAGAGCTAGGAGGAAGGGAAGCAGATGCGTGCACTCACCTCGACAGTAGGAGGTACTCACGTTCCAAGAGCTCAGTACCGGCCTCTACCCCAGATCCAGGACGAGGACAGTACATCCCGTTCCTTTTCATTCTGCATGTTTCATTCCAAGTAATGATCCTGTTGGGCTTATTTTCTTTTAATCGTGTTAAAATGTACACCAAAGTTACCAGTTCACCACTTTGACATATACAAGGCATTGGCATTGTATGCAATCCCAGTGATGTGGCAATCTAGTTCTGGAACATTTTGTCACATGGAAACCACAGAGTCCTTAAACAGCAGACGCTCTCCTCTTCAAACACACCCTCCACCCTCTGCTTATCCCAGCTCTTGGCAATCACCAGTCTCCTTTCTGTCTCTCTGAATGTACCTATACTGGGTATTCTGTGTAACTATGTGGAATCACACAGTGTGTGGCCTTAGCATGTCTTCAAGGTCCATCCATGTTGTAACGTGTGCCGATCCTTCATTATTTTTAACGGCTGAGTAATAGTCCACTGTATGTCTATTCCAAATTTGTTTATCTATTGGTACACACTTGGGTTGTTTCTACCTTTTTAGCTATTGTGTATAGACCTGCTAAGATCATTCTTGTACAAGTTTTTGTTTGAACACCTAGTTGCACCTCTTTGGGATGTGCACTTAGGAGTAGGGCTGCCGAGTCACCTGCCAATTCTTTGTTTGCCTCGTTAACAAGCCACGACAAAACTGGTTTCCCAGAAGCTACATCCCTTTATATTCTGACCATCACTGTGCCAAGGCTCCAGTGTATGAGGGGTCTACATCCTTGCCAATGCATGTTAGTTCAGTGGTTGGTTGTTTTTTGTTTTCTGTTTCTTCTTCATGGTAGCTTTATTTCTATAGAGGTTCCAATCATCCCAAATGTATGTCTAAAAGGGTAAAAACATTTGTTCTGTCACTTTGTTGCGAGAACTCTAGGGACCTAAGTCCCAGCTTTCTCATCTTGGCTGACTCAGAGAGAAGTAATGAGGCAGTGTTGCCTGAAGCAGCCATCTATATTTAAGTTTGAGGACTAAGGTACACCTGACCCCGGCCACGGTATTCTCCATTGCATTGTACTGAATGAGGAAGACTGCAGAAGAGCCGATGCATTAAATTGTGGTGCTGGAGAAGAATATTGAAAGTACCATGGGCTGCTCAAGGGACAAACAATCTGTCTTGGGAGAAGTCAGGCCAGAGCGCTCCTCAGAGGTAAGGATGGCAAGGCTTCGCCTTGTGTATTTTGGAAAAGGACATCATGCTTGGTAAAGTGCAAGGGCGGCCAAACGGAGGAAGGCCTCAGTGCAATGGAAACACGGAGGCTGCATCCGTGGGGGGCTCAGGCTCAGACTCAGGCACAGACAAGGTTGTGAGGATGCACAGGACTGCAGCCCGTTATTTCTGGGGTGCACTGGGCTGTGACGTCCCAAGGTTTGCTCCTCCCCTTCCCATGCTCCTTTGTCTTGGCTCCATGCGTCCTGCGTCCTAGCCCTCCCTTCCTCATTTGTGAATGAACACCTTCGCAGCGCTGTGAAGCCCAACACGGCCGTCTCTGCGGAAGCATGCTTTTAAATGAAATTATGTTATCACATTTTGGATCCTCTAATTCTAATAGTAACGATGCCTCCAGTTTCACATTTCAGTGTTTCAGAAATGGGTTCTTTCTGGTGGAGTCACTGGGATCCCTCTAGAATTTTCCAGAAGTGGACATTGGCATTCACCCTCATGGCTTCCACATCGGCAACAGCCCACCTCTCTTTTCTTTTTCTTCTTATGTGTGCCGCGCTTCTCTCTCTTCTCACTCCCTCTCTCTCTGCTCAAGCATTCCAGCATCATTGTAAGACAGAGGGAAGCTGAAGTTGGCATATATTTATTGAATGGCTTCCTTGTAGATAGCCCTGTACTCCAGTTGCTATAGAAATAAGCCAGAGAATCTAATGCCCGGATGTCTCCCAGATTCAGATTTAGATGAGCTGTGACGTGGCCATGGTATAAATTATGCCATCTCCCACGACATAGAAATGCAAACCTACACTTTCACTTGGTTCTGTAATCCGATCAAGCAGTCAAGGAAAGGCATTTGTCTCTTGCATTTTATTTCCTCTGGATTTGGAAGATCTTCATTTATAGAGAAAGCTTAGGTGACGGTATTCTGGCTTCCTTAGACTTTAATGGAATGGGGGCTTGGGAGGGAGGGAGAAGCCGTAAGAAAGGGGGTGACACTAGTCCCGGGGTTGGTAAACAGCGGCTTGTGAGCCATCAATGGCTCTGCACGTATGTCTCTGTGGCTCTGAAATAAAACTGAAGATATGTTAAGGCTATTAGCCAGATCACAGTGGTTTCATTTGTTTGTAGAAATATATGTACGACTCTCAAATAATTTTCAAGTTGTTGCGAGGGGCAGGACTGGCTTTTCCCTCTCAAAAGTTTGCTGACCGCTGCATTAGAAAGATAGGGCACTCTTTTTCAAGTGTTTGAGATAAACTACTTTGCTACTTTTGTTTTTTTTTAAAACCTTATCACATAAATAGAATCCACTTAGATATGAGCTGAGACCGAGGCTTCTAAGCCTGAGGAGTTAGGGTGTACAGGTGAGGCTGTGGGTCAATGCATGGACTCAGATTTGAAGAAGGCAACAGGCAAGGACCCAAAGTCAAGAACACTGAGCACTGAGAGAGAACAAGGGGAGAGGCTCAGATTGCCTACTGTCTGAGCCAAGCTTTCTTAGTTTTTTTCTTGGAAAGGAAATTGAAAATCAATCTAGTACATACACTGCTCTTTGACTTTTGCTATTGTAAAGTGCAAGGTCAATTTGTAAGGGCAGTGCGGTGAATAAAACCACTGAGAAATGTTTAATGGGATGGGGGGGGGGAGGGAAGGAGAGACACAGTAGAGCAGAAAAAGTTTGAGGTCTCCTAAAAGGGAGTCTGAAGATGGCTTTCCCCTGTAACCCAAGACAGTCAGGAAATCCTGCACTGAAGAAAACACTCACACAAACCGTTTCCTCATTAAAGTACAAAAGACCATGTTACAATATTGGAAAGGGGAACAGGTGTACACAAGAACCCGAACAAAGGGTTTATGTATATCAGCACTCAGTGATCTGTGCCTTCAAATGTAAAGAAACTTGATGTATAGGCTCAGACTGTAGAGTAGCACAGCAACACCCAAAAGTAAACTCACTGCCATCGAGTCCATGCAGACTCACAGTGAGCCTGTCGGATAGGGTGGAACTGCCCTTGTGGGCTTCTGAGGCTGTCCCTCTTTAAGGGAGTCGGAAGCCTCCACTTTCTTCTGAGGGTGGTTGGTGGGTAGTTTCAAATTTCAGACCTTGCCAGTTAGTAGCCCAGTGGGGAACCACTCCCCCACCAGAGCGCTTTCTGTGTCTACCAGAAAGGTGCTTATTTCAGATAGAAGTGTGTCCCCTCTTCTCTCAAACTCTGTGTTTGATTTTTCAACCCCTCTAGTTGTGGGTGACATCCTATTTGGGAACAGAGTTGACTTTGACTTTGTTGGGCAACTGAAGCCATCTCCAGGAAGGAAAGGTGTACCCTGAACCTCATTGCTTTTGAGTTGTAAGAAGACCTGATGAGATGCTGTTCTTACAAAACCCAAACCAGAGTAAGGGAGATACCATGTGAATGGTACCAAGAAGCCAAGGAACATCAGGACTGCAGAAGCTGGAAGAGACAAGGAGCTGAGACACAGAGAGAGTCTTTCCAAGTAGCTGGGGCCTTGATGTCAGACTTCCAGCTCCTGAACAATGAGCAAATGAATGTACGTTCATTCCATCACCCAATGGTGGCATCTCTGTTCTAGCAGTTCTAAGAAACCAAGACAGTGCCCATGTGCTGCCCTGTGAAGGTCTTTCCCAACGGGTTGACAGGAAACTGAAGCTGTTGTTGTGGGAGTGTGGAGAGCAGAGCTCTTCTCTTTGGTTAGTTGGAAAGGGCAGTCTGAGGACTTTAAGTTCCCTGTTTGACAAAGAGGTGACTTCTCAAAGCCATTGGAGGCTGGCACATGGAGTAGTGGGCTTAAGCATCGGACTGTTAATGGCAAGGTTGGGCATTTGAAACCACCAATGCTGAGGGATAAAGATGAAGTTTTTACTCCCTTAAAGGTTTACAGTCTGGGAGCAGATGTCAAAGAGCTCAAGAAGGAAGAAAATGTTTTGAAACTGCTGCTGGCAGCAATTGTACAATTATGCTTGATCTAATTGAACTATGGATTGTTATACTATCTGTAAGAGCTCCCAATAGAATGTAAAAGGTAAAAAAAAAAGATTTACAGACTGCAGAAATCCAAAGGGGGTGGCAGGGGTGGGAGCAGTGGGTCTACTCTGCTCTTTGAGGTTGCTTTGAGTTAGGATTGGCTTGATGGTAGTGAATTTGGTGGTTTTGTTTTGGAAAGCACGACCCATTGCTGCCATCTTGGCAGCTCCTTTCCCCATCCTGGGAAACTATGACAACCATAGAACACAGCAGTATTCTATAGAAACAACAGCAAAAACCCAAACCCAGGCCTCCCCTCCCCCCCACCCCACCCACCATGGAGTCCATTCTGACTCATATGACTCTCAGGGCCGACATAGAACTGCCCCCTCTGGTTTCTTAGACAATCAGACTATTCTCCCAGAGCAGCTGGTGGACAGGAACCACTGACCTTCCAGTTAACAGCTGTGCACATAACAATTGAGCAACATCAGGCCCTCTCCTGCAGTGCTCTATAAACCCGAACCCACTGCCATCGAGTCTACGCCGACTCATAACCAACCGGCAGGACACGGTAGGACGGCCCCTTTGGGTGTCTGAAGCTGTAAGTCTTGACGGGACCCAGCAGCAGCAGCTTTTTCCTGAAGAGGCAGTGCTTGGCTGAGAGGCATCATAGCCTGTGCCTAACTGTTTTTCCTTTGAGACCCAGCAGGGCCTAACTGTCACATCGACTGCTGGGCTGTGATGAAGCCAGGCATGTTCATTACCTCCCTAATTTTGTGTTTCTCCAATTAAACGTATGACCTGAAGTTGTGGTGAGAAGCAAAAGAAAGAATGTGTAGTGAATGTCCCTCTTTATTTCCCCAAATGTTCAAGACTTTCCAATACCTCTTTTTATACTGAGAAAAATATAAGGGAAAAAAATAAGGGCAAGGGGCATCTTTCATGTCGATACATAGTTACTACATGTACTTCAGCTAGTTTCGCAGTGATCATTATCGGCACTAAGCCAGGGACTTCCTCCTGTCATGCATCTCTCATACCAGCAGGAACCAGTAGTGCCAGGCTACGCCTGGTCTGATTGCCACCTCAGCTCTCTGGCAATTGCAGAGGGTGGCAGAACAATACCTCCTAAGGCTGTGCGCACATTTCGGCTGACCTTCAACCTAGTGCTCCGATGACCTGCTGCACCGTGTAACGCTTCACCAGACCAATGTCAGCCTGGATGGCACGCTCCCAGAGTCTTCTGCCTCCTCACTGCTCATTTGCCGGGTCCCGCGGGCCTTCGGGCTTCCAAAGTGGAGTGTGGTCAATCTCCTTCCCAGTGGTGTGCAGAGGCGCGTTGCAAATCATTCACCTCCGAGACGCAAGGGTGCACCCATCAGCAGAGGTTCTTCCCAAGGCCACGTTGTCCTAGGCGACAGAATGGATGGAGAGTCAGGCCAAATCCCTCTCATAGCAGCAAGACCATAATGACTTAATTAACAGAGAGATGCTTATCTACTGCACGTATGAGACTCTTGGCTTCTCACTGGATTAAAGACAAAGAGAGAAGTTGCTGAAAATGAGTTGCTGGCAGTTATTGCGAGCGTCCAGTTAATGAGGGTTATGCATGAAAGCGCCCAGAGAGCGAGCACGAGATGAGGTGCGACGAGAAAAAACGACAGCCCCCAGAACAGGGGGCTCCTTCCCCCAGGCCTTCAGGCGACGGGAGAAAAAGCAGATGCTCTGTCCCTTTGATCATGCACTTATTTTGGACGACATACAAAGGACCTGAGAAATGGCTCTATTGTTTCGTTTCTTTTTCTCTTCTACTAGTTTTTAACCTGTGTACACATGATCATGAAGAGGGAACAAACAGCAACAAAACAAAACCTACTGCCAGGGAGTCCTTTCTGGGTGACAATGAGCCTGTAGGACAGAGTGGGATGGTCAGGGCAGGGTTTTCCAGGAGGAAAGTCTTTCTGGAAGCAGACTGCTGCGTTTCTTCCACCCAGTGGCTAGTGGGTTCCGACCACTGTCCTTTCTGTTAGACAGCCGAGCACTTTAACCACTGCACCACCAGGGTTCCAGGAGGCTGGAGCAGGACTGGGCAGTGTTGTGTAACACAGAGCTGACTTGACGGCCACTCATAGAGTCACACAAAAACCTGGGTAAAACAGGGGAAGCAGGCAGCCATGGTGGACAAACGGACACAGATCAAACAAACAAGCACAGACACTAAAGGAAATGGATCTTCCAGTTCAGTCCCCAGGATGAGAGTAGGGAAGGGCCCTTGGGAGTTTCGACAAGACAGGTCCAGTCTGTAGCCAAGCTCCTTGTGGCATCCCCACTTCGGGGGGGGGGGGCAGTAAAAGGTGAACGAAGGCAGGAGGGAGAAGGGAAGCCAGTAGACCCTGCAGAATTCAGTTTCAGCCCGAACTTCTGCAACATCTTCTAATCTTTAAAGCACAGGTGTTCTGTGGAGTCTAAAGGGTTCAGCTAGCTTGGCTCCTAGCCGAATGGTTTGCTGGTTCGAACCCACCCACTGGAGCTGCGGAAGCAAGGTCTGACCATCTGCTCCCAAGGACATGATTATTAAGAAAACCCTGGAAGCTCAGTTCCATCCTGTAGCTCACAGGGTCACCAGGCGATGGCCTGGCCTCCACAGCCAGGGCCGTGGTTGGTGGGTTGGAGAAGCAGCCCCTTTCTGTTGAACCACGAGGAGAAGAAAAATCTGAGGCCAGTTTTGTTTTCTGGGAAGGGAAAGCCTTCGCTTAAAATCCAGCAATCGTTATTTGCAGAGCAGATGGGGCCAGAGGCAGTTCCAGCGCCCTCACACACAGCCAGTGGCCCTCTTTGCCACCAATTAGCAAGCCCCACACTGTTCAATGGCCTTCGTCCATTTCGAGGTGACCTGTGTCCCCAACACCTGAGCCCAGACTCCACAGTCACCGCCCATAAATCGTCCTCCCCTCGGGGGTCCTCCCGTGTCTGGCAGGACAAAGAAAGCCAGAAGGCAGTTTGAGCTTTGATTTACTTTTCCTTCGGGACCCCCTGGGAAGGAAGTTCCAATTTTTTGCAGGTCGTTGGCCAAGGAAGTAAAACTTTTCATTTTTCCTGAGGTGGGGGATGTGTCACTAGCTCTTCCCACCCCACCCCACCCCCACCCCCAGTTAATATGTATTTCTCACCCAAAGGAAGTATTTCTCTTCACAGAAAGGCCAAGGGGAAACTTTCACCGTCCTTATGCCTACCTGAGAATTTTCCAGAGTGCGTGTATTTCTGACCCTCCGCGTGGTTTCTGTTTGCACGGTGGCTGCTGTTGGAAATACACACAGAGCCAAGGGCACACCCCACCCGTGCACTTCAACCGACGTTCCTCCAATTGTGCACCCTGCTGACCCGCCTCCGCCCATGGGCCCCTCCCCGTGCACACATGCACGCACACACACATACACACACGACGCCAGGGACGCGTGAGCTGCTGCGAACCACTCCATCGCTCCCTAGATGCCCCGCCCAACGCCCAGTCCTCACTAGTTAAGCTAAGGCCTGAGGATGGTTTGGTTCACTGAAGCTGCAGGGGACTGGCTTGCAGCTGCCGAGTTAAAGATCTCAGGGAATTGGTTGGGGGCTTCAGCCGCATGTATTTGTTTGGATTTGTTTTCCCAGGCTTTGCATCATTTGAGAGCGAGCTGATGGCTGACTTCGGAACAGCTGCCCTGCTCTCCCACCACCCCCCCTCCTGCTCCCTAGCTGCTGGCGCTCAAGATGCATCAGTAGGACCTGGGGTGAGGGGAAGGGGGGTTTCAGGGTTTCCTCTCAACCACAGAGGCTTTTCCCCGCAGCCCCTCCCCCCGTCCCCCATGGACCCCGGGGGATGATGACTTGCTCGTCAATGCCACCAAGACAACGCTTTCACTTTTTTAATCTCGCCCCCGCCCCGCCCCCAATGCACCACACTTAGGAGGAACAGCGCAGCACATTGAGGGGTAGCACAGAGAGGAAGCTTGAGCTAGTTAGAAACTCCAATTCTAGCTCAGGTTTCCTTTTTTACCCCCACCCTCACCCCCGGACTGGGACATTTTCCCTCTTCTGGTGTAACTTCATAACAGGGTCTAGAACTGTTAACCTCCGTTTCCCGCAGCATGCGGAGCGGTCCTAGATCAATCGGGACATGAGCTTAATTCTTCTACGAACCTTGTGTTCATTCTCCTCACCATGAATTAGCACTTGGGATTCAAATTTGGTTTTCTAATATTTTATATTTTTTCAAGATTGGTAGTCTTCATGTCTGAAAACATGGATATAAGTGCTTCCTAATATTTTTATACCTTGCTCTGTCTTTGATTAATATGAGCAAAGGGAATTTTTTAAAGATACTAAATCAGATAATGATAAGAGTTAACCTTTGTCAAGCACTTAATTAAAGCTTAACACTGTGCTAAGAACTTCAAATCCATTATTTTATTTATTTCTTAAAACAACGCAATATTCTAAACTCAAAGTCACTACCACTGAGTCCATTCGGACTCAGCAATCCTACAAGACAGGGTAGAGCTGCCCTGTGGATATATGGGAGTAGGAAACCTCATTATTCCCACACAGAGTGACTGGTGGTTTCAAAGTGCTGACCCTATGGTTAGCAGCCCCAATTGTAACCACGACACCACCAGGGCTCCCATGCTGTCGCTGCAAGGTGTCATCAAGTCAGTTCAGAGTCACAGCGACGCCACGTACAACAGAATAAAACTTGTGCCAGCCTCACAATTATTCTTACGTGTGAGCCCATTTTTGTAGCTACGGTGTCCACTCATCTCGTCCAGTGTCTTTTTCCCTCGTGAGGATGAAACTGTGGCCCAGAGAGTCTTAGCAACTTGCCTAAGATCACACAGGTCGAAGGTGCTTACGGTAGGTCTAGCTGATCCCAGCACGTGAGCTCTTCCCCACAACACCTGCCTTTGAATCATGGCAAGTGAGTATTTCCTTAGAACTTTAGAAGGACTAGCTTGCCTCGGAAGTGACTGTGAATGCCAGTAGAAATAAATAAATACCAGGCTGCATTAGCATGCTTTAATCAACCTCTTCCGACAGTATTTTCTGTATCAGACTTTAATCACAGCCAGCGGTGAGTGTCTAATGAAGAGCAGCTTGTTCTGACCTTGGACAACCATAGGAATTTGCTGAATCACTTGATCTTGGGATCTTGCTGTCAGCCACTTTTCTGTTGTAATTCGGTGACAAATATTCTGGGATGCATGTAGCAATCCCACCAACCAATCAAACAAAAACTCTAGATGGGTCAAGAGTATCCAAGGGGTAAAAATGTGCACTTCAAATCTTAGGGTTTTTAAAGAATGTTTGCTGTCCTGTAATCTTGCTTTCAGCCGAGGAACTAGTTGTTCCTACTAACGGGAGAAGTGCCACAATGAAGGCAAGCAGCGGGAAGAGGGGTCACCCTAAGGACCCTGGGTCCTGATTCCTAACAGGAATGGTGACCATGAAGACCTTGATTCGACTAACAAGAGTTTGTTCAGCTGTTTTTAACCAAAGCGAGGTTCTTCCCAGAATCTTTAGAATTTTTGTTTGTAACATTTCCTCCTAATACTCAAAAGAATGAAGGTCCAGAAACGAGATTAGGGTCAGCCACCAACAGAGCCCCTATCATCTCTTTCCCACCCCCCTTTGGGCCCTTAAAATTCCTCCTTCTTTATTGAAGTACTGAAATGTTTTAGGCAAATTCCAAGAGACCATTTATTCACACCGGATCCGCTTGTAGCAGGGCTTCCATGATAATTCAATCCTCCCATGCCACAGAGGGAAATTCATATTCATGGGAGAGTGTAATGTCATGTGAAGACCTGTCACGCGGGTGGTGTATCTCCACCGTGACACTGGTTGCAGGGCTTGTAGTGGCCAGGGGACATTACCATATTCACACGGAGGACCAGCCATCTCATCTTCTTCCTCTTGGGAAATCTTGGTGTGGATGCCAATGATAGAAGTGATCCTTTTTGCAAACTCTACCAGTAAACGCGGACCACTTAGCGTATGTGCCTTTTCTTGCCATAAGGAGCATTAGTCTTGGAAACCCTGCTTTCTGCCAAGAACTGTGGAGTCATTGTGTCATGCACTATTAATTCCAAGATCAGTCTTCTGGTTGGCTGCTCACCACTGAACCGACAAAGGTGTGTTTCCTTTGCTTTTGGAGGATGGGCTGAGAACTCCGCCTAGAACTGTGTGAAAGCAAAGCCTGGCTGGAGTGCCCAGGCCCCGTCGCTGAGCAGACGAACAAGACAGCGCTCCTCATGGCTGTTAGTGGTGCGGTGGATCTGTTCCAGACAGCCTTACCTGAAAGCAAGGGCAAAACAAACACAGCCAGCTAAGGCTGCAGGCTCTGCAGACACTGAGCTTTCTATTAACCCAAGTGAATATGGTCTCCCAGCAGCCTGCTCATTTGCACAGTAAATGGATGCGCTGTTTTCTTGGAGACTGGAGAGATGCTACAGCAGCAATGGCAAGAGCTAAGCCGATGTTTTTCTTGTGTTCTGTACATGTGTGATCTGCCTTCTTGGGTCAATGGACATTTGGGGAGGGGGTCCACTTGCTACTCACTCCTGGTCCCGGAGGACTGGACAGGGCTCTTGTCCTGCCTAAATCAAGCAACAGGGTGCATTTCATCTTGGTTCAGGAGGTTGGCATGCTGATCTCTGCATATTTGCTAACAGTCCAGAGACACAGCTGTTTACAATTTCCTGTTGTACTCAACCTTGGAAGGGTGTGGTCCGAGGCGCTGCTGAAGGACACTTTTGGATGACATGAGACCTGAGAATAGACCTGATATGGAGAAGCTGAGCTAAGAATGGAAAGCAATCCATTTCTGGTGTTAACATTTAAGCCTGAGCAAGCTACACCAAAAGTTGGGGTCTCCACGTTTTAGTTGTGTTTGGGTTTTTTTTTCTTCAAGTTTTCACCTGGGCCAGTTTGAGTTCTATTACCTGTCTCAGGCAACCAGAACAACCTAAATGATACAGCTTTTTAGAGAAATGTTACTTTTTTAAAAAAGTACTCTGTGTATGACCTAAGTCCCTGCTTCTAACTCAATTCTGATGCGCAGTGAGCCTGTAGGACAGAGGAGAACTGCCCCATAGGTAAATCTTTACAGAAGCAGAATGCCCCATCTTTCTCTCGAGTGGCAGAGGCGGGGGTTGAACTAGTGACCCTGACTAGCAGCCCAACACTTAATTTGCTGCCTAACGAGGTGTCTTATTTTGTGTGTTCACCCAGAATCGACTGCCATTGAGTTGCTGACCTATCAGGGCCACTGGAGCTTCGTACTTTCTGTAGTAGGACAGTCAATTTTTTCCTCCCTAGAGTTTGACACTCTTCTAAAACATAGTTTGGGGTCAATAACATTCTGAGAAGAACCACCTGGGAGTTTAAAGTTTTCCAAGGCAAACATGTCACTGTGATGATCAAGGTGCAGTGTGCCGTGGTGTTTTAAACCCCGTCCTATGCATGCGCAAGCTGGACAATGGAAAAAGCAAACAGAAGAAGAGGCACATTCAAGTTTGTGCTGTTAGCAAAGAATATATGCCAGGACCTAGCAGAAGGACTAAGAGCCCAGGTGGTGTAGTGGGGTAGGCACCGAGTTGTTAACTCCATTGTTATCAGTTCGAGCCTGCCGGCTACTCAGCCTGAAGAAGGTGAGACTGTCTACGCCCATAAAGAGTTAACGCCTCAGAAAACCAAAAGAAGTTTTATTCTGTCTTATAGGGTCACTATGAGTCAGAATTGACCGAAGGACAGTGAGTTTAACAGAAGGACAAACCAACCAGTTTTAGAAGAAATGCAACAAGCAAAGGTGGCGAGATTTGGGCTCACTTCCTTTGGGCAGGTTCTCAGGAAAGATTCAATCGACAGGAAAGGGTATTGGGGTTGGTAAAACTGAGGGGTGGTTGAGGTAAGGGAGGTTCATTGATGCAGGGAGCTGGATTGATGCAGTGGCTGAAGCGGTGCAGTCAAACACAGGGAAGATCATGAAGACAGCACAGGGCCAGGCAACTCTTGTGCTGTGGAAGCGCATGCTGGGTTGGCGCTTTCATGATGGCGCTAACAACTGCATTCTAAGCTTACATCGTGAAACTCATAAGGAATAATCAATGTTTCACCTGAGCAAAGTGTTACAGCTTTCCAGAGCTTTCAGAAATATTATCTCATTAGATCTTCATAAGCAAAACATGAGGTCCACTGTATAAGGATTATCACCTTATTTTACAGAAAACTAAAGCCCCCAGATAGGTGAATAATATCATGTTTATATGATGTTGTCATTGTTAGGTGCTGTCTAGTTGGCTCCAATTCATAGGGATCCCATGTGCAACTGAATGGAACACCATCCTCACAGGCTGTCTCATGTTTGAGCCCACTGTTGCCACCACTGTGACTATTGTCCATTCATCTCATTGGAAAGCTTCCTCTCTTTTGCTGACCCGCTAGTTTACCCAGCGTGATGTCCTTTTCTTGGGTCTGGTCGCTCCTACTAACATGTCCAAAGTATTTTATGAGCATTCGAAAGAGAATTCCGGACTTCCTCAAGACAACGTTGTCCACGGTGATTTCAGTATTCTTAGACAACACCGTAATTCAGACACATCCATTCTTCTTCCATCGCCTTTTTTCCTGGCCCAATTTCCACCTGCATATGAGGAGACTGGAAATACCACGGCTGAGTCAGGCCCACCTTAGTCTTCAAAGTGACACCCCTGCTCTTAAACACTTTAAAGAACCCTTGTGCAGCAGAGTTGCCCATTGCCTTATATGTTGCTTGACACCTCTACTGCTGTTTCCATGAGCGTTGAACGTGGAACAAAGAAAAATTACAACCTTGACAATGTCAATCTTTTCTTCCTTTATCAAAATGTTGTCCATTGGTCCAGTGATCAAAAGGATATAAAGTCAGAAACTGATGTTAGCCATCATGTTGCAATGTACCCTACCACATTATAGATGTGGGTACTAAAGTTCCAGAAAGCCAAGAGACTTACCTAACTTTTCCCAGCTTGTTATTTAATTATTATCTTAAGTTAAAAAAAACTGTAGAAAATGATTTCATAGGTTTGGCCGTTATGTCATATTTCTAATCCATAAATCCCAAACTGCTGAGAAAAATTTCCCATCCATACCAGAAGCATAACCACAACCATAACTATAACCAGAGCCCAAACCATAACACAATGCCATCCTCACTGCCCTTAGATGTATCTCATCAGGTTGATGTGATGAAATGATATTAAGGAACTGATTCCACTCTGCCCACAACTCCTTCCCTGGTAAATGTGACTGCCATAGTTTGATGCTTGCAATCACAAAGTTGGTTCTTGCTTGGCAATGGGAAGCTCTCTGGCTGGAGGCCTGCCATCAGTCTGCAGCTAGGAAACGCTATCCCTGATGATCTTATTCTTGGTTCCTAAGGGTAAGCTTACTTCTAGGTGAGATCTTACCCAGGTCTGGTATGCATTGAAGCACTCCAGATCACTAGATTTCTGCCACCTTTTTTCCCCTCAAATACTTTCTAAAGGTGTAAGGACAATCTCTTTGGCTGGTCAAATCCACCCATTCAGTCTTCCAACTAAATTCTTAGTTACCAAGCACTGTTCTAGGTGCTGGGATAAAGTTGTGAACAAAGCAGAAAGCTTTCTGATCCTATAAGATACACATGTTAGTGGCTAAGACAACAAACACAGCAAGTTAGCACGAAAAGGGTAGGTAGAAACCACTAAATATCAAAGGTAACAATAACAAATCAGGCGAGTAGTCTAGGCTTCACTGAGGAGATTATATTGGCGTGTATAACAGGATTCGAGTCTGGGGCATCCAGGCAGAGGAAAGAGCACATACAGAGGCCCTTGGGCAGAATGATGACCCAGATATGTTTGAGCAACAGCAAGGAGGTCAGTTGACTTCCGCGGAGTGACTGGGAGAGAGCGGGGGGAACTGCCCCATGGTAACAGGGCATTCTCGTGCCGACTTTGACTTGATCTCTGGCTGAGATGGGAAGTCGTTGGCAAAGTGAAGGTGTTCGGCTGAGTGCAGGAGCAAATCGTTTTCTTCTACCACACCAAATCCAACTGTGTTTTCTAGACTAGTACTTGCAGCTGGATTAAGAAGAAATCTCAGGGCCCAAGGGTAGAAGTAGGGAGTCATGACTACCCCACTTGTGAGAAATGAGGGACCAGGCTGGTAGCTCAATGATATATTTTGAAGGTCAATCCTTCGGGCTTTTCTGAAAGACCATTTGCAGTCTCAGACAGGAGAGAGTCAAGGCTGCCTGTAAGAGCTCATAGCCAGCGTAACTGGAAGAATGCAGGAGAAGCCGATTTGAGACAGAATGGGAAGAAGTCAGTTTTGGACCTGTTCCTTATGTCAATGAGATGTCCATTGGCTATCATGGAAGACGCACACCCAGATGGATTTAGCATGTTAGAGAGGGCCTACCTCAAGATGCAATTTTGGCAGTCATTAGCATATGTGTGGTTAGTATCTAAACCCAGAAAGATGGAAATACTCACCAAGACAATGCACACCATAAGAAAAAGTGAAGTCTCTGAAGACTGGGCCCTGAGCAAGTCCACGGTTTAGAAATTGTAGAGACGAGGAAGTTGAAGAGAAGCAGATCTCCAAGGGGACTGACCAGTGAGGCAGGAGGAGCGCCAGCCAACCTAGAAGCCAAGAGGAGAAAGTGTTTCAAGGTTCTATCAGCTCTGTCAGTGTCCATGAGGTCAGAGGGGGCCCAGGAGCCCCAGCAGTGTCGTGGCGGCTGGAGAAGCTTCTGCAGTGACGGCCTGAAACGTGCCTTGCGTGAGTTCAGGAGAGGAGCAGCAGGCGTGTCTCTCCAAGGTTGTTTTGGTGTCTCTCTCTCAAGAGGAGAAAGAGTGGTGTCTAGCTAGAAGAGGAGGTGGGGCTAGAAGAGGAGGTGGGGCTAGAAGAGGAGGTGGGACTAGAAGAGGAGGTGGGGCTAGAAGAGGAGGTGGGACTAGAAGAGGAGGTGGGGCTAGAAGAGGAGGTGGGGCTAGAAGAGGAGGTGGGACTAGAAGAGGAGGTGGGGCTAGAAGAGGAGGTGGGGCTAGAAGAGGAGGTGGGGCTAGAAGAGGGTTCTTTTTTAAGAAATCACAGCACGTGGAGACGCTGACAAGAAAGCTCCCCTAGAGAGAGAACATTTATTGGTGCAGGAGAGAGAGGAGAGCGCCTCGTGGGACAGCAGACGGCATGGGGCCAGGGAGGGGATAAGGCCAGGTCCTTGTAGTGATGGGAGACAAAGGAGAGACTAGGTGGGAGAGGCTGCCAGTTTCAGAGAAAAAAGAGAGTCCTATAATCGTTCTCCTCTGATTGCTTACTATTAAAAAAAATTAACACAGTGCGCACCTCACACAAAGAGGTTACTTCTCAACATTCCTGCAAAGCTAAGGAATGTCACTACTGAGACGGTGGTGACTGTGAAACTGAGCAAGATGTGTGTTGCTCTTCTTATTCTGTGCCCAACTTCCCATAGCTAGACAGGAGATGACTCTGGTACCCAAGACCAGGCCTGTCTTCCAAAACGTATTCTTGACACCCAGATTAGACGGCGCTGAGGAAGTCTCACGTACCAGGTCCTGTCACTACCGGAGGGAAGAGAAATCAAAACTTCTAATCATTTGCTTCACAAGTGCTTGATTTTTTTCTCTCTTGCACACAGTCCCCTCTTTGTCAGGTCTCTCCTCAGATGTTCAGGAGAGCCTGCTCTCGAGGCAGTGGTCATGAGCCTTCAGTAAACCAAGAAGAACCCTCAGGGGGATCTCCAGGCGATAGCTGCTCCTTCGTGACTTCTCAGATGTACACCAGCATGGGCCCTAATCATTTCTTTCTTGACTTGAATTGTTTGGGTCATTCTTTAAAAGGCATGCTTAAATCTCTGAAAGAGGCTGCCATGCATACAGTGATGGTGGGTGCAGCACGTATGTGAACATTTCTGTGGCAGGGTAGGGAAAGGGCATTTGTTAACTCACCTCTTTCTGACAATTCTCTATGGCACAGGGTGGTCTCTGATGGCTTAGTGAGACTGGTCTTTCTTTGTACATGAGGTTCAGAGAGATTCATTTGCTCATAAGTAGAAACCCAAGCTTGAACCTGGGCTCTCAGAGATCAAACCAAAAAAACCAAACTCACTACCATTGAATCGATTCTGATTCATAAGGACCCTGGAGGACAGGATAGAACTACCGCTAGAGGTTTCTAACCATAACTCTTTTTTCTTTTCATTTAAATATGGAACACTTCACGAATTTGCATGTCATCCTTGCGCAGGGGCCATGCTAATCTTCTCTGTAACGTTCCAATTTTAGTATCTGTGCTGCCGAAGCGAGGACCAGAGACCATAACTCTTTATGGTAGTAGAAACCCACATTTTTCTCCCCAGGAGCAAAAGGTGCATTTGAATGGCTGGCCTTGTGGTTGGGAGCCTAACAGGTACCCCACTGTGTCACCAGGGCTTCTTGGGAGCTCAAAGGCCAGGGTCTTTTCACTACATCCTTCTCTATGATCAGTTAGCAAAGGCTAATTTGTCAGTCAGCGAAGAAGGAATTTGCTGCTCTGTCTTCAGCTGGCTCTTCAGAGAATCCAGGAATACCCACTTCAAATCTTTGTTCTGAGGGGCTTATGCTACAAAGATCCTTTTGTTATACCATGGACATCTTTCTGCCAAGATTACTTTTAATTTATCAAAGTCTCTCTATTATTAAAATGTCCAAACTATTTGGCTTGCTATTTTCTTAGCCAAAAAAAAAAAAAAAGTAAAATAAGGAAGAAGTCTAGGTACTCAGTTGGAATGCAAGCTTTCTTTTTTATTTTTGTCTTTAGGATCCCTGACTTTCAAAAACCAACACCATTTTACCTCAAAGCACTGTTGCTTGTGGCCTGTAGTCTCGGTCCCCAATATACTTGATTGGCATCCCAAACGGATTTTTTTTACTGCTCTTTATAGATGAGCTTTTCTGAGCGCATGAGTTACTGTGACTGCTCTCAATATTTTTGATTTCCATAGTTCACAATCCTTTTCACTCACAACCCAGGTTCTCACCTCCTTCTTACGTGGAAGGATGGAAGCCATCCTCCATGAACTCGCTCGGTTCCTGGACCCTCTGCTCAGATTTCCCCCATACCCTTTGATCTCCGAGGAAAGCAAGGGTGATCCCCTCCTGAATCCTTCCATCTGTGTTCCTGATCCCATCCCTTCCAAGCTCCTTCATGGGAATCTCCTCCCAGACTCCCAAGCTCATATTCAACTTCATGTCCACATAAATGAGTTGTCTTTGAGTTGATTGTAACTCTTGGTCACTGACCCTGCATGTGTCAAAGGAGGACTGAGCTTTATAGAAATCTCAGTGGCTGGTGTTTCAGGAGAACATCACTGGGCCTGTCTTTCAAGGTGCCTTTAAGTGGCCTTGAACCACTAGTCTTTAGAATCAAAGTCAATGAAACTAATTAGTTGTATCATCCAGTGTGTTAGTCTAGGTCAGTCATTCTCAACCTTCTGAATGCTGCGACCCTTTAACACAGTTCCTCATGTTATGGTGATCCGCCCAACCATAAAATTATTTTTGTTGCTACTTCCTAACTGTAATTTTGCTACTGTTATGAATCAGGCGATCCCTGTGAGAGGGTCATTCAATCCCCAAAGGGGTTGTGACCCACAGGTTGAGACTGCCGGTCTAGGTAGACTAGAGAAACAAAATTCATAAACATTCATATCTTATAAGAAAGAGTTTTATATAAAGGGCAACTGTACATTAAGCATCCCAACCCAGTCCAGTCCAAGTCCATAAGTCAAACATTAGCCCATAGGTCCTATATCGATCTACAAAGTCCTCCTCAAACTCACAAAACACAAGCAATGACGCCGAATGTAGGAGTAAAGCCGAATCAGTGAGCGTGTAAGCACTAGCAGGGGTCTCCACAGGGCTTCTCCAGCACCCAGGGCTGCATCGGGGTAGGTCCATGTGGCTTCTTCTCAGGGATGTCTCACAGGAAGGGGGCCTTGCCAGCTGAGGCACAGAACTAGTTAAGGCAGTCGCAACTGGTCCGGCCATCAGAGAGCAAGAGACCAGGAAGGTAAGGCACGCTGAAACATTTATCTCTCTGCCCTTCAATTAATCCCACTTGTGTTCATCAGCCAGGTTGGCACAATAAACCCTAACTATCACATCCAGGGACTCCAATGTCTAAATAACTCCCATTTAAGAAAAAAACAAACATGTCATCCTGATGTAGTCTAACTTCATAAATTACTGCCACATTTCTTAATTAATTTTTATGTCGAACTCTTTGGAAGCGATGCTAAACTCAATCAACATTCTCCCTTTCACTGATTCTTTTGCACACTGTGAGTTTTTTCTCAATTGTCTTGTTCACTGCCATAGCTCTCTTGCTCTCCTCTGGGCATGGGCACCCCCTGAGGGTCCACACCCCTAACCTCAAGCCTTAACTGTTTGGATAGGTTGTCTGTCGCTCTCCCTTCTCCCTGGAGAAGGGTCATCTCTAATATTAGGTCCTTCCCTAAACTTTCCAGGTTCATCTCATCTGGGGAAGAAAAAATTCAGCCCTTCCTTGCAAGACCTACCTCTATTAAGATTCTCCATCTGTGAACGTTTCACTAGGTATATAAGTCGTTTGAATTATAATTGGTGGTGTGCACCCAGGGGAAAGGGTAGGAGCTTCTATTCTCGTAAAGAGCGACAGTCTTGGAAACTCACAGGGGCAGTTCTACCCTGTCCTCTAGGGTCGCTAGGAGTTTGCATCGACTCAATGACAGTGAGTTTGGTTAATTCCTCCTCAGATTGTGAGCTCTACAGGGCAAGAGCCATATTTTACTCACCTTTCCATTCCCCTCATGTGGAGTACGGTTTTGTTCTCATGACAGGTTGCACCGGTTTGAACTGAGAAAATCAAGCAAAGGAAGGGCAAGCGTGATTGGTGAGTATTCATTCAAATACTCAAGTATTTCACAGATCTGATTCTGAGGTAGGGGGTAGGTCAAGGTGGACAGGAAACCTGGCTGTTGAGCAGAACTCAGAGTCTGACCTAGAATTATAAAATCAAAGGGAAAGAACATGCTCAGCATACCTGAAACTGAAAGCACTCAAGAAAAAATTCAAACTTTGATTGAAAATTTCTACAGGGAAAATATTGAATGATGCAGGATGCATCAAGAGAAGACAGAAAGAATACAGAGTCACTGTACCAGAAAGAACTAGTCGACAATCTACCATTTTAGGAGGTAACATATGAGCGAGAACTAACGGTGCTAAAAGAAGAAAGTCAAGCTGTGCTGAATGCATTAGCCAAGGAATGCCCACTGACATGTCCCCGAAAGCTGAAGAAGCACTGGAAACACTCACTCATCTATGCCAGGAAATTAGGAAGACGGCTACTCGGGCAACTAACTAGGAGAGATCTCTCTTATTTGCCACTCCAACAGAATGCTCAGACTATAGAGCGATGTCATGGATGTCACACACAGGTAAAATATTACCTACGATCATTCAACAATGGTTACATTAGCATACGGACAGAGAGCTGCCAGAATTTCAGGACAGATTGAGAAGAGGATGTGGAACAAGGGATATCATTGCTGATGTCAGATGGATCTTGATTGAAAGCAGAGAATGCCAGAAAGATGCTTACTTGTGTCATTGACTGCACAAAGGCACTCGACTGTGTGGCCCATAAGAAGCTGTGGCTAACCGTGAGCAGAATGGGAACCCTTCACTGTGCTTAATTGGAAACTGTAACTGGACTAGAAGGCTGTTGAATGAACAGGACAAGAGATGCTACATGGTTTAAAATCAGGAAAGGTGTGTGTCAGGGTTGTGTCCTTTCACCATCCTTGTTCAGACCATATGCTGAGCAAACCATCAGAGAAGCTGGATTATATGAAGAAGAATATGCTATCAGGATTGGAAGAAGGCTTATTAAGAACCTTCAGTATGCAGATGACACAACTTGGCTTGCTGAAAGTGAGGAGGACTTGAAACACTTGCTGGTGAAGGTCAAGGATTGTAGCCTTCAGTATGAATTACAATGTAATGTAAGAAAGACCAAAATCCTCACAACTGATCAATGATATCATGATAGATGAAGAAAAGGTTGAGGTTGGCAAGGGGTTTGTCTTACTTTTGTCTACAATCAGTGCTCCTGGAAGCAGCAGCCAAGAGAGCAAAAGATGTATTGCATTAGCTAAATCTGCTGCACAAGACCTCTTTAGAAGAGCAAAAACGTTTCTTTGAGGACTAAAGTAAGCCTGACCCAAGCCATGGTATTTTCCATTGCATCATCTGCATGTGAAAGTTGGACATTGAAGAAGGCAGACCATAGAAGAATAGATGCATTTGGATGGTGGTGTTGGAGAAGGATATTGAAAGTACCAAGGTCAGGGAAACAAAAAGTACCACATGGGAGTAGCATACCAGCAGGTGTGACCATGAGGTGTCAATGGAGAAAGGTAGTGAAGTTCAAAAATAATCAGCCAAATTTATGTGAAGGGGCATGGATGTAGTGGAGACCCAAAGCCCGCTGCTAGATAACTGGACAGTCCCTCTCAGAAGGGCCACACAGAAAGGATGATAAATCCAGGGTGCAGTATAGCGCCGATGAAACACATAACTATCCTCTATTCCTTTAATATTTCCTCCCCTTACTATTATGGATTTTATTTGTTTTACCTCATTAATCATGTTAGACTTGCGTATGTTCATTTGTATAATTAAGATAGTTCAATACATGAAAACCAAGATAGCTAACCCTTCAGAAACAGTAACAGGAGTGAGTAATGGTTCCCTGGGGACATGGGAAGAAGGGGTGGGGAGAAGGGGAGTGAGGGGGCATGGGAAGAAGGGGTGGGGAGAAGGGGAGAAAGGGGGAACAAATGGCATTGATGGCTGTATGACCCCGCTTGAGGGGAGTGAACAACAGAATTGTGTGTGAGTGATGTATTGGATGGTATGAGATATGGCAATAAATAAATAAGGGTTCCTGGGGAGTAGGGGGAGGGGGGGATAAAGGAGAGCTGATATCAAGAAGTTTAAGAAGAAAGAAAATGTTTTGAAACTGATTGTGGTCGCAATTGTACATTACTGCTTGATGTGATTGAACTATGGCATGTTATGATAGCTGTAAGAGCTCCCAATAAAATGACAAAAAATAACAAGAAACGTAAAGGAAAGTACCATGGACCACTCAAAAGACAAATAGATCTGTCCTGGAGGAAATCCGGTCAGAATGCTCCTGAGAGGCAAGGATGCTGAGACTTTGCCTTACATGCTTTGGCCTACTGTCAGGAGAGACCACTTTGCCATCGGTTAGTGAAGTGGAGGGAAGGCGAAAAAGTAGCAGATCTTCAATGAGAGGGAATGATGCAGTGGCTGCAGCAATAGGTTCTGGCATAGGAGCAATTGTGAGGATGGTGCAGGACTGAGCAGTGTTTCCATATGTGTGCACAGGGTCGCTATGGGTGGGAGCCAGCTTGATGGTACCTAACAACAACAACAAACCAGCTGCTGTAGAATGACCCCTGACCTCCAGCAACTGCACGAGCTGTGGCGTTGAACTATAATACAGAGGGCTTTCCATGGCTGGTTTTTATGAAGCATCTTGCCAGACTTTGGCTTTTGGGTGCCCCTGGGTGTGCTTGAGCCTCAAATTGGCGACCAAGTGAGTTCGCTACTTGCATCACCAGGGATTCCAGCAGAAGAGGGTGTCTCATCGCCTCTGTCCCATGGTTCTGGGTCTTTAATGCCTTACCACAATCTCCCTGGAAATAAAATCTCCAAGGAAAATAAAAATAATTTTAAGGGGCTTTTGAAGTTTATTATTTTTAAGGCTTTTGTAAGATTTCAAACACAGAATATGTAGACTTTAAGTATTAAGTGAGACCAAGATCTTTAAGTACAACTAGAAAATATGTACCAGAATGCTGCTTAACTTTTTCTGATGAGTCATTGCAAGTCAAACACGGTGAGCAAACGGACTATAAATATTCATTGGGTTAGTTTGTTAAATGACAAGATAAGTGGTGATAAATTGGCAATAGAACATGCATTTACACCTCTTTGCTTTATTTACGTATGCACCAAAAAGAAGAAAACTGCAATACATTATATTCATCTTTAACGTCTTCCCTCTCTCCCCCCATTCTTCTTTGAATGAACATTATGTATGACAATTATGCAAGCTGCTTCCTAAGTGCTCCGGAAAACACAAATCTTACTTGGACAAGACCTGATTCACCCCTGAGACCCTTCCCAGGATGCTCCATTGGACAGTTTGGGAATTATTATGTCTGAAAAAATGGCATATAAAACATTTTCCACAGCAGAAAAGAAATATACACCTTCCTATTAGCAGCACAAGGAAATGCCGGGACAAGAAAACCTACAAAACGCATTTGGGTGACGGTGGGTCTCAGGATCCCCGGGCTCAGGATACCAGCTTTCAATCAAAACGATGCAGACAGACTATGAATAAACTCTCCAGAAAGTGGTCCCTTCTCCACCGGCTGGAGAGTCAGATGGCAGATGAGCAACACTTGCAGCTGGCTCCCGAGAAACAAGGATCCCATCTGCAGACAGATGAAAGAATTGAAGACATTTTTCTTGGGTGCTTTGCTTGAGATGTGTTAGACATAAAACAGTCTATCACATCTTCCTAACAGCAGAGGCTGGGACTTGCTTGCCAACAACTCAATTGGCTTAGAATGTGAACTTGGAGAATTACATCATCCATCGCTGAATTCTGCAGGCTCATTCTGCCCAACCAATGGGAAAATGAGAACATCAAAATTCAAGCACATCCTAACACGAGCAACCCATCCTGTTGTGTTTTTGTACTCATTTGCCGAAAACAGCACAATGAGATAGGCTACAAGAGGCTACATATTTCAACCTGTCATTTTCTCTACCAATGTATACCATGGTCTCATTCAAGTCTACTCTTCACTCTGTGTTCTCCTTCTCCATGCCCCCAGACAGCCGACCCAAACAAACAGCACTCACTGGGATGGGACAACACTGGTGGGAGCCTGGAAGTGGAGAGCAAGAGAGGCAGGGCTCCTTAATTTTCTAGCTTTCTCCTTGCTTGGATCCTGCGCCTACCTGCAGTGGTGGCCCCACACCATGTTCCCACCAGCTTGGATCCATGTGACTCTGCACCTACCAGCCCGTGACCTCCTTGATCCCAATTTCACCTTTCAGCTTCTTTGACCTGCCTCTCTGTGAGTCTGCTGAGGGCTCCAGAAGGCATTAGACCCATAGACTTGAGTTGGATTGGCCTGTGATGTCTTCTTCTACCGAGGAGTGTCACTGGTTTTGTTTCTCTGGACAACCCCAGCTTAACACATACCCTCTCCCTCTAAGTATTGACACCACCAGTAATGCTGAATAGAAGATCCAAAAACTGAGTTTCATGACATAAAATTGTTTAAATGTAGTTCTCTAGTCTTTGTCTCTGTACCTCCCACCAAATGATTAGGTGGGACCATGCAAACAAGGAGTATGGAACACACTAGTACAGGGGATTGGTCAGTTTTGCTTTTTCTCTGGGTATAAGAGAGTCAGCTCAGAAGCAGGAAGAGAGAATTCCTGGGACCATCATGCAAGAAGAGCCACCAGCATGTTGGTGGCTGAAGTGGCAGAAGCAGCAGAGGTCATGCAATGTCAAGACCAGAGGTACCAGAGCAGAAGGGTCATGCTGCTGAAGTCATGAGGCAGTGAGGTAGCATGGCAGGCAGGATTCCTGACCTACCTACATGATGGAAAGTCTGAGGACCAAAGAGAAACTTGACTGCTGGCTGAGCAGAGGTGCTACTGTGGACCAATGACTGTTCCCTTAAAGTTTTCTGATCCTGGCTCGAAATGACCCGCTAAAATCCCTAATTGTTGTCGTTAGGTGCCATTGAATCCGTTCCGATTCATAGTGACCCTGTGTACAGTGGAACAACATCCCACCATCCTCACAATTGTTCTTATTTTTGAGCCCATCTCGTTGAGGACCTTCCTCTTTTTAGCTACCTCTCCACTTCACCAAGGACGATGTCCTTCTGAAGGGACTGGTGTCTGCTGACAATGTGTCCTAAGTAAGTGAGATGACATCCCATCATCCTTGCGGGTAAGGAACTGCCCTAGAAAACCTGTGAGTTCTGTGTAGTAACTGCAATGGATGACTGACTGCGGCAGAGACGTAGAGTGCTCTGGGGGGAAAGGCTGATGTCAGGCCAGCCTAAAAAAAGGCTGGAGGGTGGAGGCATGTCTGATCTCGGTCTTGCGGCAATCGGTCCCAAGTCAGAGTGGAGGCTGTAGGAGGTCAGAGGTGGCCTCCACATGCATTCATAATAAAGAGTGCCGTGGTTATCTGATGGTGTTGACCTTGAGCCTTGGAGGAACGAGGAAATAGCAAGAATCCCACAGACCTTTATCACAGTGGATAAAGAGTGGGCCATCTACGGCAAAGTCTTCTATCTTATCATTTGGTCAAGGCTAAGTGAGGGTTTTCATTCTCTTGTTGCAGATACTCCAATTATCAAGAAAGGGAAATATTTATACCCAGAAGGACACTTTAGACCTATATTGCCCTACCAAATGTATGGCTGGCAGAGGCAATTTTGAAAAACATTTTCTTTCTATTGTTTATCTTTGGATTTGTGTTTTAGCTTTTCTTCTGCTGTGTTTGGGTGATAACCAGATCCAAATAGGTAACTAGTTCTCTTCATTTAATTTCTCATGAGACATTTAATCTTCTTTAAGCAGGTCAACCGGTTCTAGAAACCAAGGAAGGAATAGGTCCATGGAGATTAAATCCTTGTCCTTGAAGTCAACCTTGACTTTCCTCATGCCTCAATTCATCTTTCAGTTGAGGGTAAGCTAACAAGAGTTAAGGCCTCTGCTAGTTCATAGACTGGATGGAGACGCTGCCTGCTCATTCCCGGTGACGACAAAGATACATCATTACGTCACACAGCACACAGAGACAGCAAAAGCTGTTGCCTCAATGATGACTCCTTAATATTAAAACATCTCTGACTATAAACAAAACAGGAGGAAATGTATTCATCTGGACATGAGATATAATACCGATTTTATTTTTTAAAGAAATGTGTTTCCCAGGACGTGCCAGCACCTCTCAGACAACTGTTTGATGGGTTTATGGTTTTAACTGTCAAGGCTCTGCCTAGATGATTTATTATGATTACTTTTAACATTGAAACAAGACTTACACTATTTACAAGCGAGAAGAAGGTTCGCATCACTGGACTCACTGCCCAGCGAGCCAAGTTTTGTGGATATGATCCATCTGCCCTTCCCATTCATGATGCATATGAAAGAGCCCCTGAGTGGCACGACCTGAGCTTGACTAGTCCCTGGAAGGTTGACGGTTTGAACCCACTAGCAGTGCCATGGAAGAAAGGCCTAGCACTCTGCTTCCATAAAGGTTACAGCCAAGAAAATGCAATGTGCCCAGTCCTTCTCCATAACACACACAGTTGCCACGAGTAAGGACAACAGGGGTTTATTTGTGTATGTGTTTTGATATACATCTGGAATTTGTTCATTTCTTCCTTCCTTTATATAAAAAAACATTTATAATGAACCGTTAACTGCAATGTCATGTAAGGAGCCTGGTGGTGAAGTGTTTAATACCATGTCAATAGTTCAAGGGAGCTTTAAAAGTTCATGGGAAAACGGAATAGAAAGAAAATGGACCTTTTCCATGGACTTTTTGAAGCCTCCTTATATTATTAAGGTTTGCATCACAACTGTTGGAGTGCATTTCGTGAAGTTCTAATTCCTGAACTAAAGGGCAGTCGTGAGGGGAGATACACAGTTATGTTGGCCACTGAAAGAGGAGTAAGGGTTTACCAGTCAGATAAGTGGTGGAGAAGGAGTTCTAGGTAGAAACAGAACCTGGGAAGACCCAGAGGTAAGAGAACAGGTGGGGTAATCTGGGGACAGAAATGGGTTCAGATGATTAAGGGCCCTGTGCTCATCCTCAGGCACCCAGACTTTATCATAAAGGTAATCGGGTGCCTCTAAAGGGCTTGAGTCAGGGAAAGGCATGATCACATTTCCGTTGTCTTATGCTGTTTGAAGTTGGGATGGATGGATGGGAAGAGGCTTGTAAATCAGGTAAGGACCCACTACAAGAGTCCAGCTATGGGACAGTGTGGCCTCGGGTTTGAGCAGGCCACTGAAGTGGGAAAGAAAGGGGTGCATAGGATGGCTATCTTGGAGGCACAAACAAATAGGACTTGCTGTCGATGCTCAGCTAGGAGTGGGAGTGGGAAGCGAAAGGATTCAGAGATGACTGAATTTTCTAACTAATGGAGCAGAGGGGCATGCTGGTGGGCAGAGAACGCGAACACCGTTCTGCACCCTCAGTCTGGGATTGCTGGGGGCCATCCAGATGGAGGTATTGAGTAGACAAGCGAAACATGAGTCTGGAGCTCAGGAGCCAAGGCAGGGTTGAAGATGGAGAGTTTAGAGATCATTAATTCATGAGCGTGGCTGCCATGGGATGGAAGAGCCCGCACCGAGGGAGACACAGCGGAGGAGGAGGAAAGCAGAAAGGCAAAGGCCAAGCCCAATGGGAACGGACTGATTTCAACTGTGAAGTCGTCTTCATTCTTTCTCCTTTCCCTGACCAGAACTTCCTTCACCCTTTGTTCAGCCCTCCCAGCTCTGCTCCACATGGTTTTGATGAAATGAATCTTTCTGGTGACCTGGTTAAATGATGTCTCCTGCTCCAAGTTTCCCCTATTTGGTGCTTTGGTCAATGACAGGACAGTGGTGTGCTGGAGTCTGTTCCTAACAGCACATAGGTGTCATCCCATTGGTAGCTCAAACTCAGCCAGGAAGTATTTACACCTACCGAGAGGCACGCCACTGCTGTTGTTGTTGTTGTTTTGTTAGGCGCCATTGAGCTGGTTCTGACCCATAGTGACTTATGCACAACAAAACAAAACACAGTCTGGTCCTGTGCCACCTAGCAATTGTCCCGATGCTTCAGCCTATTGATGGAGCCAAGGTGTTCATCCATTTGGTTGAGAGTCTTCCTTTTCCTCATGCCCCTCCACCAAACATGATGTCCTTCTTCAGGGACTGGTCTTTCCTGACAACATGACCAAAGCAGGTGAGACGAAGTCGTACTATCCTTGCCTCTAAGGAACAGTCCACACTTCTTCCAAGACAGACTGGTCTGTTTGTCCTTTCAGTAGACCATAGCACTCTCAGGATTCTTTTCCAGCATCACAACCCAAATGCATTGATTCTTCTTCATAGCACTGGAGGCGGGTATAAAACCCACACCAGAACCAGTGAGCATCTTCCCAGACACTTGTGACGTAGACCTCAGTGAAAGAGGCGCCTTTCTCATTTTAGATTTCAACTGTGACGCTTGGAAAAGGTACCTGCTATAGAGAAAACTCTCTGTGAAGAAAACCAACCATGAATTAAAGAGAGATGAGACATAGAGGAGAGCTAGAACTCTAAGCACAACATTTGTTGTTGTTTGTTTAAAAAAATTTTAACCATAAAAATTTTTTATTGTAGCAAACATATAAGATATTACATATGTGTTAGTCCATGTAGACTAGAGAAACAAATCTAAGGAGGCTCGTATGTGTATAAGAGTTTTATATAAACGAGCAATTGTATATTGAGAAAACATGCCCAGTCCAGTTTAAGTTTATAAGTCGAATATTAGCCTATATGTCCAATACCAATTTATAAAGTCCTTTTCAGACTCACACAACACATGCAATGATGCCGAAGGCAGGACTATCAGAGGCCAGTGGGTGGAAAGTCTAGTGGATCCAGTGACGGTGGAAGCATCTCAGTGCTGGCGTGGGTCTCCACGTGGCTCCTCCACTCCAGGGCTCTGGCTCCGTTAGCATAGCTCCATGCGGCTTGTCAGCAGGAATGTCTAGCAGAGAGAGTGTGTGTCCTGCAGCCAGGGAGGAAGACAGAAGTTCCCAGAATCCTTAGGAGAAGGTTATGCCCACACAGAGGCTTCATTCGCTATGACTTGATTGACAGGCTAGACTCCACCCCTTCCTCAAATTGACAGTAGATTATGTTACTCCCACAGCATATAAAATATGTGATCGGTTAAATTAGATGCCTAAATAAATGACTTTGCATGTCTCCATTTTGACTTGTGCATGAATTACTTTCTGGCTTTAAAAACAACAACAAAACCACATGCGACCTATGTTTGCATTTGTAAACACAAATGCAGCTGTCTTCCTTTGCCTCTTTGCCTCCCTTTCTTCTCCTCTGCCCCTGTCTTCAGGTCTTTCTCTCTGCCTTTCCATCACTCAACAGGAAAGCCAGGACTTCGGGTGGCATTATTTTGCCTGCAGTGGGAAAAACATTGGATACGAGTATAAAATGATGTGAAAGAGACAGTGGAGAGCAAAAGACAGGGGATACCAGAGAAGGAGAGAATGCTGACAGCACAGTCTTAGGGGAGATGTTGGAACATGGATTCAAGCAGGCCGATGGTGGCCTGACCACTGGAATCGAGGCGATGCCTCTTTCTGACACAGGAAGGAGGATTGGGGTCAACTCTTGAATGCTGGAAACCACCTTGGTATTCATAAGGGACAGCTGAAAACTAGCTCCCGTGCATCTATCCCCGCCCAAGCTCTGGGCCTTCCCTGGACGAGGCTATCCTTCCCTGGCCTTTAGGTGGGTTGCCTGGAACCTCCTCTCCGTTGCTCTCCTGGTCTGGCATCTCTAGGCACAATCCCTCCTTGTGCCTGCTCTGGTTCCTGCAACCTGGACCTCCAGGCTTTCTCCCTAGCGGTCGCTTTGCTTTACGGGGCCTTAGCCTGTGGCCCAGTACCCCTCTGGGCATCCTCTGGAGTGTCCAACACCCTGGCATGTTTCACACTCTTCCTTTCTCTTGCCCTAGATTTATCTCTAAGGCAACCAGCTCCTGTGGTGGGGGAGGGGAGGGAATGGCCGAAGGGAAGAAAAGTAGATAAATGTGAAGGTGGAGGTACAGGAAATTGTAGAAGCTCACTTCTGCGACCTTACCTGCTAAACCTGTGCCCTTAGCCAAAGATACCATGTCTGGAGAGATTCCTGGGTTCTCCCAAGCCTGCCTGCTCAAGAGCCAAACCTTAGCTCCCTTTCCTAGCCTCCTTCCTATTTCCAATAGAGCATGTGTTGAAATATTTAGGGGGATGTCATAAACAAAACATTCTACAAATGAAAAAAAAGCAAAGCAAAACTGTCTAGGTTCCTGTCTTGCCTCTAAGCTTGCCTTTGAAATACTAATTAGAAATAGATGCTTGTGTTGGAGAGAGAGAGTGAGAAAGAGTCTTCACTAAAGAGAGCTGGCTCTGGTGGGAAAGTCCCTTTTTACCTCCCCTTTATGAAGTTGAAATGAAATACCTGTGTATCTCTAAAGCAATTAGCAAAAAGTGTCTCCTGTCTTTAGAAGGATGGAAGGCATTGAATTAGAAGTCTCTCATGGAAGCAGGCAAGAGCAAAAAGGCTCTGGACTTCCAGAACTAGGGGTTGGTTTCTCTAAAATAGTCAGGAGAGAAAGCTCCATCAAACAAGCCTTAGCAATGGACGGCTCTGGATTTGACCGGGCAGGCTGCAGCGTATTTACCATGCTAACTGGGTTGACACCAACGCTTTTCATCTCCTCCAAATGGAAGGCAAAGGTTGCTCTAGCCCTTCCTTTGATGAATGGCCTGGCACCACCACATCTGTCTTAGAACTGGCAGCAATTCTCAAGCTAGTGATAACGAGGGCCTTCCTAACAAAGAAGCTGCCAGGAGCTAGCTGAAGGCCACTGCTTCTGCTTCCCTACTGCACGTAGTTTGCAGCCCAAGAATCCGGCTGGCCAGAGGACTTGGGCACAAAGTCACAGGATGCCCATGCTGTCATGCTTCAAAGATACCAACCCCCAAATGATGAGCCTACAAACTCACAGACGAACAACACTAAAAAATCAGCCTGAAAATATATGCTGCCACTGCAACTAACTAAAGCAAAGGGCTCAAGTTTGCTTCCTTATTGGGGAGAATCCCAGCCTCTAGTGCTGACGTGGCGCAACGGAGCCTCTAGACCAGGAGGGAATGCCGGGAGAGCTGCTTCTGAAGTAAACCAGGGGACCACAAGGTCCGGCGCGCGCTTCCACAGCGTGGGGCTGTAAGTCCCGCCCATCGGCGGATCAGTGCGCGGATAGATTAAAACAGCCTAGCGCTATTTATAAATTTATGTGGTGGGTGGCGAATACTAACCCGTTTTTAAGAAGAAATATTGGGCAAGAGAGATTTTGAGACTGAGATGCGTTCTGAGGTTGAAGAAACGCATGGCAGGCATTTGGTCCCTGGAGGCGGAAAACCCACCTGAGGAAGTCGGAAGCCTGCTCTATTATTTTGGTCCATTAAACACAACGGACCATTCACTCAATAGCCTCCTTGCCTCTGCAAACCTGGAATTTATTTCAAATAGGAACTGGAGTTCTCACTCACTGGCAGGAGCACATGTGTCGGTGAGGCCAGCCACACGTATCCTTCCCAGAAAGTGTTTCACAGCGAGTCAGTAGCCATACCAACGAAGGAACCGTGCGTCCTCTCCACCAAGCTCCTTTAAGAGGCGGGGGTGGTGGGGTGGAAGGGCACATGTGCTGATAAAGGCCATGAGAGAGACTGCCGTTTAGCTACGCAGTGCTTCCTCATAGTGGCTGCTTCTCTCCTACGACTGACATTTGGTTTAACTTCAAGAAATGAGAGGTACATGTTTTCTTCCCATTCATCCATTCGTTTATGTTAAAAATCAGACATTTATTAAGCATAGTCTATGTGCTATGTCTACCACTTGTCTGTCCCTTTGTCGCACGGCGGTGGCTTGTGTGTTGCTGGGAAGCCATGCCACTGGTATGTCAAATGCCAGCAGGCTCACCCAAAGGGAACACCTTTCAGCAGACGAAGAACAGACTACACATGAGGAAGGAACTGGCTGCCCGCCTCAGGGGAGTAAGTCACCGAAAGGCTCATGGCTGGCGTCCGCACATTGCTTGATGCGGAAATCCTACTGAATAGCAGCAGAACATTGGCAGACACAGTGTCGGAAGAACCCCTCCACATGCGACTGCGGGAGAGCTGCCTCCTCAAAGAGGAGTCCACCGTAATGGCGCAAATGGAGGAAAACCCCAAACAGGAAAGCCGTCGGGACCTTCATTTGCTGATGGGGCACGATTCAGAACAAGAAGAAACAGTTTCAAATAGGAATTAATAATGGGAATTTGCAACGTACAAAGTCTGAATCCAGGAAAATGGGAAGTTGTTAAGAAGATCTATATTTTAGGCATCAGTAAGCTGAAGTGAACTGGAATTCGCCGTTTTGCATCAGAGAAGCATATGGTTTACCGTACCTGGAAGGATACGTTCAAGAGGAATTGCGTAGCACTCACCATCAAAAAGGACATTTCAAGTACTATCTTGAAAGACACTGATGTCTATGATAAGATAACATCTAGCCACATTCAAGGAAATCCAGCCAATACCACTATTATTCAAAATGATGCAGAAATTGAAGAATTTTACCCACATCTTAGGTCTGAAATTGATCAAACATGCATTGACAATTGTTAGTGATTGGAACAGAAAAAGGGAAAGAACAGTAGTTGGAAAAGATGGGTCTTGGTGATAGAAACGAAGCTGAAAAGTGCCTGATCCAATTTGGGAGACTAATGTTCTGTTCATAGCAAATACCTTATATCAACAACACAAATGAAGGACTTGCCCAGTTGGAATTACAAGGGGTACCCCCCCCCCAAAAAAACTGGAATTTTTTTCAAAGCTATGTATTTAATTTATTTTTACAAAACAACTTTATCACCTTCAAAGTATTCTCCATGACACTTAATACATTTGTCAAATTTGCAATTCCATTCTTGGAAACATTTTTCAAATTCCTCTGTTTGGATGGCTGACAGCACCTCCTTAGGTTTTTTTCCTTCACCTCTTCTACATCATCAAATAGCTGTCCTTTCATGTCCCTCTTCATTCATGGAAACAAAAAGAAGTTGCATAGAGCGAGGTCCAGTGAGTCAGGTGCATGGGGCAAGGTGTACTGGGATGGCTGTGTGAGCACAGGTGTATTGTCGTGGTGGCAAAACCAGTTCCCTGTCTGCCACAAATCAGGCCTTTTTTATCGCACAGTGTTATGCAATCTTTTTAGAACCTCTAAATAGAAAGCTTGATTATCAGTGTGACCTGGTAGAATAAACTGTAAATTCACTACAAATTGACATTTTTATCCATCTGGGAAGTTGGCAGACATCCAGAACAAGGTTTGTCATTAATCGACATTTCACCTTTTTTGAAACGAGCAAACCACTTGTTCACTTGAGTTTTCCCACAGTGCTGTCCTTGGAAGCTTTGTTCAACATCACAAGAGTTTCTGTAGCATTTTTCTTGAGCAGAAAACAAAATTTCATAGCTGCTGGCCGTGTTCCTACATCAGCCATCACAAAAAACGAGGTTCAAGTGAAATTGCTTTTACAAAAAAATTCACTGTGACCCGAGAGCACCTTCCCAGGTGATTCACTGGCTGTACTAACTCAGAGTGAGTTGCTCAATGCTCACCTAGTGGGAAAAAAGCATACTAAGAAAGCTCTGCTCCACCCAGCACAATGCTGCGTTTTGTGGTGTACTCTGTTATATAATTAAAATCATGAGAAACAGAGAAAGGCTGAAGTTGTCAAGGATTTTGTCTGCTTGGCTTTACAACCAATGCTCATGGAAGCAGCAGTCAGGAGATCAAATAATGCATTGCATTGGGTAAGTCTAATGCACAAGACTTCTTTAAAGTGCTGAAAAGCAAGAATGTTATTTTGAGGACTAGGGTGTGACACCAAACCAAGTCAAACTCACTGCCATCAAGTCGATGCTGACTCATGGTAACCCTGTAAGTACTGACCCTGTGTGTTTCCAAGAGTGTGACTCTTTACAAGAGTAGAAACTCCTGTCTTTCTCACACAGTGTGCCTCGTGGTTTACAGCTGTGGATCTTGAGGTTTGCAGCCCAATCTGAAACTACCAGGGCTCCCTGCACCTGTCTACCTTTCATGTGTGCATAAAGCAATTGAGAAAGGCAGGGCTTGGGTGCCTGACTCAAACCCCGGTAATTTCAATGGCCTCATACGCATGTGAAAGTTAAACATTGAATAAGGAAGACCGAAGAAGGATCGATGAATTTGAATTAAGATGAAAATAAAGAAAGTACATTGGACTACCCAAAGGACAAACAAATCTGTCTTGGTGGAAGCACAGTCGGAAGACTCCTTAGAGGCAAAGCTGGCAAGACTTCATCTCATATTCATCTTTGGGTCTGGTACCAGGAGATACCAGTTCCCATAAAAGGGCAGCATACTAGGTAGAATGAAAAGGGGAAGACCCTCTACCAGGTGGATTGACCCAGTAGCTGAAGAACAGGCTCAAACCTAAGAGCCATTGTGAGGCTGGCACAGGACCGGGTGGGGTTTCGTTCTGTAGTACATGGGGTCACTGTAAGGGCGAGCAGACTCGACAGCACCTAACAGCAACATGTGCTCTATAATCTCTGACTGACACCAACAGCTAAGTGATGGATCACTAGCCTCAAGGTAGGTGGTTCAAGCACTCCTAGAGGTTTCTCAGGAATAAAGCCTAGCAGTCTGTGTCTGAAAAGTTGCAGCTTTGAACACCCTATGCCGTAGTTGTTCTACTTGGAGTAATCACGACTGATGACTCCATGGCAACAACAACATTGCGATATGTCCTGCGGCAGAGGTTAGAAAAATCAAAGGAAAACAAAAAGCAAACACTTGGTCTCAGCCTTTGAAAGATCCTTAGTGTCTAGAGCAGGGGTTCTCAAACTTTTTAAACAGGGGGCCAGTTCACTGTCCCTTAGACCCATTGGAGGGCCGGACTGTAGTTTAAAAAATACTATGAACAAATTCCTATGCACACTGCACATATCTTATTTTGAAGTACAAAACAATGAAGTAAAAACACCCGGCGGGCCGAATAAATGTCCTTGGTGGGCCGCATGTGGCCCGTGGGCCAATGCCTGGTCTAGAGAGATATAGAGTCAGGTAAATAAATGAGCCAAATGAAATCTTACTATTGCTCTTGATAGGAATAGTTACTGGACTCAATGTAAAGATCAGAATTCTGACAACTAGACCAATCGGTAACATCATGATCAATGGAGAAAAGGTTGACGCTGTAAGGATTTTGTCTTCCTTGGATCCAGTCAGGGCTCACGGACTCAACAGTCAAGAGATTAAAAGACATGTTGCATTAGGTAAATCTGCTGCTTAAGAACTCTTTAGAGAATTGAAAAGCAGGGATGTTCTTTTGAGGGCTAAGGTGTGCCTGACCCAAGCCATGGAATTTTTCATTGCTTCATATGCATGTGAAAATTTGACATTGAATAAGGAAGACCAAAGAAGAATCAATGCATTTGAATTATGATGCCGGAGAAGAAAGTACCACCGGCTGCTAAAAAGACAAACCAATCTGTGTTGGAAGAAGTAAGGTTGGAGTATTCCTTTGAGGGAAGAATGACAGGACTTTGTCTTATAGATGTTTGACATGTTGTCAGGAGAGAGCAGTCCCTGGAGAAGGACATCATGCTTGGTAAAATGGAGGGGCAGCGAAAAAGAGGAAGGCCTTCAACGAGCTAGATAGACACAGTGGCTGCAGCACTGGGCTCACGCATAGCAACAATTGTGAGGATGGTGCAGACCTGGGCAGGGTGTGATCCTGTTGTGTATAAGGTATCGACCAGAGCCAACTCAATGGCACCTAACGACACAACAATTTGGATGGAAAAAGATGCATCTTCATGTTCACCCAGCTCTAAGGTTTTCCCTTGTATTTCATTATAAGCGTAGCCCCATGCCACAATGTATTAACAGTAGGAGGGGGCTTCAAAAAGTCATGGAAAAAAGGAATGAAAAGATAATAGCATTTTCCCATGAACTTTTTGAAGCCCCGTAGTAGGTGTGATTTTGCTAGACTCTCTGGGCAGGGCCATGCTCATAGCACCCAGCTTCTAATGTGTCAATTTGTCACCTAAAGATCACATCTTGGAAATCAGATGGGGCATTTCTACCATGTCCTTTAGGGTCTCTTCTGTCCCAGGAGTTGAACTAATTTGATGGCAATGATTTTGCCACCAGTAGAAATCCCAGATACATTCATGTCACTTTTCAGTCATTGAGTACATCTTGAAATATTAGGGTACATCAGAAAGTATTGCTCCAGAACCACATTGCTGCTGCTGTTAGGTGCTGTCAAGCCAGCTCCAACTTGTATGTAACACCCCTGTATGCAACACAAAGAACACTGCCAGCCCTGCGCCGTCCCTGCAATCCCACGTATGTTGGAGCCAGTGTGGCAGCCACTGCGTCCATCCAACTCCTTGATTTTTGCTGATCGTCTACTTTGCCAAGCATGGTGTACTTTTCCAGGATTACTATCCCCTGATAACATGTCCAAAGCACATAAGATGAAGTCGTACTAGCATTCCTTCTAAGGAGCATTCTGGATGTACTTCTTCCAAGACATACTTAGTTCTTCTTTTGGCAGCCCACGGCATCATGGCCTGTACAGAACTATAGAAACTTTTATTAAGCAAAAACACCAAAATGTGAAGCTGTTGTTTCTTGACATATCCTCCATTATACACTTCTTTTATGATTTTCTTTGTATTTCTTTTCTTTTTTAAACTTTCTATTGTAAATTGGGTGAAGGTTTACAGAACAAATCTATTTTGAATTCAACAATTCGTACGTATTTTGTTTCGTGTCATTGATTGCAATCCCCATGATGTAACACTACTCACCCCACTTCTATCCTTTGTTTCCTGTTCCCACTTCTCCTTTCCTAAATTTTCCTGCCTTCTGAACTTTGTTCTTAGGAAAATTCTGCTCTTTAAATTTGAATGATTACTTCTTCTAAGGAGTACACACATTCATAGTGCTATTGCTCATCTTTTAATTTTATTTTAATAAATCACTTTATTGGGGGCTCTTACAGCTCCTATAACAATCCATACACCAATTGTATCAAGCAGATTTGTACATATGTTGCCATCATCATTTCCTAAACTTTTTGTTCTACTTGAGCCTTTGTTATCAGCTCTTCTTTTTCTTCTCTTTATTTTTAAAAATCATTTTATTGGGGGCTCATACAACTCTCATCACAACCATCCATCCATCCATTGTGTTAAGCACATTTGGGCATTTGTTGCCCTCATCATTCTCAGGATATCTGCATTCTACTTGAGCCCTTGGTATCAGCTCCTCATTTTCCCCCTCCTTCCCTGCCCTCCCCCATGAACCCTTGATAATTTATAAATTAGTTATTGCTCGTCTCATAGTAGTTCTATGCGTGTCTAAAGGCAGTGCTTCCATCTCTGTGATCTTTGATTTATACCATAACAAAATGACACTCGGAGCATCCTTAGGCTCAAATTGAGTTCCTTTTCAGTATTCCTTGAGTTGGAGGGCTGAAAAAAAGTTTGAAGGGGCAAAATTGGGGCCGGAGAATGGCTAGACTAAGGTTTTCCAATGAAATGTTAATAGGACAGCCATTGCTAGAATGAGCAAGAACATAGTTCTCAAGGAAGGGATTTCTCCAGGCAACTTTCTTCACCTCTTTCTCACAAGGCCAGTTTTTAATTTTCTTGAAATTTCTTCATACTAAGTCATCTTGATTGTCCTGTGTTCTTTGAATAAGTCTATCAAGGTAGCCCTTTGAGACCCCCCAAACAGTTGCTATAAGCTGTTCAGCTGGTCTGTCGGCCTTGAATTTCAGTGGCTCAGCAGAGCCTCTCAGAAGCTACTATTTCGATTAGACCGTGTTCGTATTTTGAAGACACCTTCATGAAATGAAGACAAGCTTGCCTGGAGCTATCCACTGGTCAGAGGCACATTTGAACGCGTCCTGTCCAAATCAACCTTGGATCTATGAACTGGAACCTCATTACTTACACATATGAGCGCCTCCCAACGAGGAGTGCTAGACCTGCTGCCAAATGTTATAGTTCATGTTCATCAATGAACGTATAGCATTACAAGGCGTGTTCATGTTCATCAATGAACGTATGGAATTACAAGGCATGTAATTTTAATAGTTTCTCATTGGGCTTTAATATAATTTGCTTCCTTTGTAATCGCATGCTTTTTATATTGTATCTATTAAAAACATGAAAAGAGTTCATGGTTTTTAACAGATTACCAGACATATCTACAGACCACAGGAAGGTTAAGAGCTTCTGATTCAGAGTTGAAAGCATGGGGATTGGTCAGTAATGCAGGGGCTTGTGCTGAGTAATGATACACTGAGCAGGATGTGACCTATTCCAGAAGTTCCATAAATAGCTGGGAAACCAAGGGAAATGGCTGAATGAGAAAGAAAATGAAGTTGGTACCTGCTTGCTTAGGAAGCCTCTGGCCCCCGTCCTCAAATAGTTGGCCGTATAGATCTCATGTCATCCTCAGAATGCGCTCAGAGCCAGTTTCACTTACTGCGCTTGGAAAACGGTGCAGAAGAGAACTGCATAGACTGAACTCAGGGTGGGGCCTTCGAAAACGGATTATTTGTCAGCATAGGGTTGGGGATGCTTATAAGCACCCGTATGATCAGAGGAATATAAACTGGATTCCTGAAGTGCCATACTCATTCCTAGGAATAAAAGGTAAATAATGGAAAGAATTATTTTCCTTTCCTGAATCCAGGTCCCAGTGGTCAGTCAGCCTCAAAGAATGATGAGCTAAGTTGGATGGAGAAGACATCTGGGAGTGACCAGCTCAGTTGGCCACAAGTTCAGATGCTGGTCACAGACTTTGCCTCTTTTTAAAAATTATTATTTATTTTTATTTATTTATTTATCTATTTATTTATTTATTTTTGACTTTGTTTCTTTACTGGATACTCCCTTTGCTCACAGATCAGCTCCTGTTTCAGTTTGAAGTCCAAAAGATTGAGTTGGACACTGGGCCTTCACTCTAGTCTTGTCTCACTTCACAGTTTTGTCATTTTACAGCTACCCTTGATGGGCAAAACAGTCAAATTGCCATAACTGTTCCAATCCTAAAAAAAAAAAAGTCAAAATCCACACCAGAAGATCAAAATTCCTCAATTTCACTTCTAGAACGGCATTCTACCAAAATCTTACTCATGTACAAAGCCAATGATTGATACATAGTTTATGACATGTATAATAAATAGAAATAAAAGTTGATCAATAAAGTAGTAGTTAAGTAATCTTTGTATTTTCACACAAAGAGGTTGGGAAGAATTCACTGCTATAGCCCTGTCATACTACATTGCTAATTGAAAAAAAAAAGTACAAAATAATATGCCTAATAGGACCACATTTTTAAAAGTGTGTGTGCCTCACATACATTTGTAAATACACAGATACTCACTGAAGTTGAGTTGATTCCAACTCACAGTGATCCTGTAGGACAGAGTAGAATTGTTCTGTAGGGTTCCTGAGAATGTAAAATATTTCTCCCTAAATGGTATTTATTAAATGATTTCTGTGAATCTCATGAGGTGATTTTTAACCTTTTCATCATAAATTGAGACCAGATAATTAATTTTACATTCACAATTTGTTTCATCTCTTTCATTATAATCTCCTTAATGTAGTAACATCACTTACCCCACTTTCTCTCTGTATTTTCTGTTTCCATTTACCTTTTTCCTCCCTAACCCGTGTGAAATTGGAAAATTGGGAAATTGGCACTCCTTGATCCCTAATGGTTGATTATTCTCTCTGTTTCTTTCTTTCTTTCTTTCTTTCTTTCTTTCTTTCTTTCTTTCTTTCTTTCTTTCTTTCTTTCTTTCTTTCTTTCTGATTTATCTTATTTCTAACCCGAACCCTAATGGTTGATTATTCTAATGTATATGTACTTCACTAGTGTTATTGCCTCCCCTATAGACCTGCCTTCTGTTTTGCTGAAAATTGAGCCACAATAGTGAATTCAGTTCCAGACCTGGGCCCCTGAGATTAAGGGCCATAGTCTCAGGGATTCCACCAGTCTCTGTCCATTAAACCAGTTAATCTGGACTCTTTTGTGATATTTTTTTGTTCCATCATTTTCTCCCATTCTCTCCAGGACCTCCTAATTACTCCTAACTACTCTTCACAGTAGTCAGTAGTGGTAGCTGGCTGGGCACCATATATTTCTTTTGTTCTCAGAGTCACGGAGGCTGATGTTCAAGTGGTACTTTAGTCCATTAGATTCATTGTTTCAGTGATCTTCAATTTCCATCACTCTTCTTTCCTCCAGATAGGGAGAGCCCAATAGTTACACCTTAGATGATCTCTTATGAACTTTTTAGAGCCCAGTCATTACATACCAAAGCAAGATGTAGAACATTTTGACTTTGAGGACTAAGGTGTAATAATTGTCCCGGTGTCCCCCCAGACTATGGTTCTGAGTCCCCAGGAGGAGGCTATAAATCCTTATGGGAGCAGACTGCCTGCTCTGTTTCCCACTGAGTGGCTGGTAGAATCAAACCACTGACCTTTTGGTTAACAGTTTGATGCTTAGCTCACTGCACCACCAGGTACACAAATGCATAGATAAGAATGTACAAAGATAATGGCCACGGTTATTATTGCTTATTTTTTCAGGAAGGGCAGTTATAGAGAAAAGTATTTGCTCATTACTATAATAGCTTCATCTTGTTCAAAGTACAAGATTACTTTGGTGATTTAAAAATAATTGAAAAGAAGCTTATGTCAGCTCTCCCTCCACATGTGTGATGGTAAGGGGTTTGCAAGTTCTCGTTTGTCAGGAAAACAATGCCGTATCAGAAATCCAAATTCCGAGTCCAGTATGATTAGGTCTGACTGAATCATAGAGAGCCCAAATAGCCGAGTTAGCGTCAGAAGTGTCTCTTTGGAAGAAGACACGTCAAAGCTACTTGGAAGCTCTGTCTCCCCAGTTCTCTTCCAACTCCTCTCTTTTCAGTGTGTGTCTTCCATGAGGACCTGGAGCTACGGCTATCTCACCCCCCCACCCCCACCCCCGGCTATGAAGCAGAGTTG